>NW_022436985.1:16796524-16883831 GCF_009761245.1 Sapajus apella
GTGTGTGTGTGTGTGTGTGTGTGTGTGTGTGTGTGTGTGTGTGTGTGTCTGAATATGGGACTGGAATCAAGGGAACAGGGGAAGAAAACACCTCCTACTTTTTCTGGGACTGGATTTTTTAATGCCCTCAAGGCAGTGTTTTGATGAACCAAAAAGAAATGAGGAATAAACTAAAACCAAGTTGTCACCAAGAAAAATTGACAACATTGAGCAGGGAGGGTAAAAAGAAATGCTTCTCAGGTATTCTGACCTTGTTAATTATCAACAGAGCAGCTTCAAGTTGTCTTGGAGAATAGAGTTCTCATTCTCTATAAGAAGTATCTCAAATACCTAAACAACTATGGCCTTGGACGTGAGGCAAATCAAAGATGGATTTTCTTTCCAAATCCTCTGACAACCCTAGAGAAAATACATATAGACACAAGACAGGGAAATTCATACCAAAAAATGAAAAGAATATGAATTACTATGTTACTACTAAATGAAAATAAAATAAAACTACCTAAAATGAATACTATATATAGTGTTTGCTTAAATTTCATAATTTATGTTATTTTAATTTAAAAAGAGATGAGGTAGATCATATCACAAGATACATTAGGAAAGTCACTTTTACCCCAATTCTCATTTTCCTCTAAAAGATGCTCAACTTCCATCCCACTGGTTAAGAAAAAACAGTGGTGGAAGACTTATAGCATAGCATGTCTGCATTTCTTCACTTGGAAAATGGAAAGACTAGATTAGGTAATAGTAAAAATAATAACAGTTTATATTTACCAAGTCTTTATTCTGTTTCAGACAGACACTTGGTTAACTCATTTACAAGTATTATCTCATTAAACCTTGTAACAACCCTATGAAGCAGAAAATTTATTGGCCCATTTTATAAGCGAGATAACCGAGGCACTGAGAAGTTAAGGAACTTGTTCAAGATGATCTTTAAAATTTCCTTGTAGTTTCAGACATCACACACAGTGTTCCAGAGATGGCTTAAAATAATACAAATAATATAAAAGCATATTTTATTTCTTTATATCAGGTCATTTTTTTTCCTTAAAGAAAAAACTATGGCCTAAACAAAAATGGCTAAAATAGATCTCAATGATAAGGTTAATTAAATTTAGATACTTATCATCCTAAAAGAGGATAGGGTAAAAATGATAGATGAAATAAAGTTATTGTCAAAATAGTGAGTCAGACATCCAGAGAGAAAAAATCTCCAACTATAAAACACGGAGTGTTTGGTTTAAAAAGAAAGGAAAATATGAAACAATTTAAGTTGAGTTTCTCAAGTTTGAAAAATATATTTTTCCTGATGTATGTATTTCAATATTATTTTAGAATGTTAATCATGTTATGTTAATAGTAAGTTATGATGCTCCATTTAGAATACCATTTGAAAATGTTCAACTCTATGCGTAAGCTTTATTATCTCTTTTCAAATGCAGCACACTTGTATCTGGAAATACAGTCTTTCCCAATAAGTAAAAATGAATAGGGAAATGGTCAGTGAAGCAATTTTTATTTTTATACTGTATAATGAATAGCTTTTCATACTGAAAGAAAATGATACAAATTCAACAAAGCTTATACATTGATAGTGAAGCATTCTTCACAGTTTCACTGCAATATATCCTTTAAGTGGATTTGCCTAAAGAACCAAACTGTATTTTGCATCTAAAAACTGTAGCAAAAAGGATTTTTTAACTAAAATTATAATCATAATTAAGGATGAAAATTATTATCATTATAGGAAGGCAATAGTCATTAAATAAATTAAAAGCATCTTTACACTTTTTCCATATACATATATAATATATATATTTAAAATTGCCATTGACTGTACAAGTATTAAATTCTCAACGAAAACATTTACAGAAACTAGTGTGGAAAGCTGAAGAGAAGGACTGGTTTTTAGAAAATAAGGATTATTTTATCACTTATAAACTACATTAAAAAACAACTCGGGGGCAAAAAAGATCTATACAGAAAAGTCAGACATATCCAAGATTTCTTATTTAATCTCTTCTTTAATTTTACACATCAGGTGTGCATAGCTATTTCTTAACCCAACTTTGATTCAGTAAGAAGTCAATGCCCAGACATTAGTTACTTGTTAGCACAGAGAAAAGTGAAAGCCGAAAGACTAACTGAATAATGTAATTATATAATCATTTTTAATAAATCATACTGTTAACAGTGTTACATTTGATTGCTTATGAAAATATTAGATGGGCAATAAGAGTTCTAATTAAAAATATTAAAGTAAAAAATCTTAACATATAAATGATCATTAGTTAATATATAGCAAAGGGAATGTAAAAATTTATCTGGAATATTGTAGTCCTGAGATATGAGGAATCCAATCTTCCAGTTTAAATTCCACAACCCCAAATCCTGTAAATTGTATATCATTTACACAGGTTACAAGAGAGTATTTAAAAAATATTCTATTGACATTGGCAGTCCCCTAATTTGAATTAAAGAGAACAGTTAATTGAACAAAAAGAATTCTTTTTATTAAATACAAAAAGTAGCCAGGCGCATTGGTGGGCTCCTGCAGTCCCAGCTATTTGGAAGGCTGAGGCAGGATAATCGCTTGAACCCGGGAGGCAGAGGTTACAGTGAGCTAAGATCGTGCTACTGCACTCCAGCCTGGGCTATAAGAGCGACATTCCATATTAAAAAGTTTAAAAAAGAAGAATTATTTTTTTCAGTAACTGACTGTGTGTGTGTGTGTGTGTGTGTGTGTGTGTGTATGAGCTGCATCTGGAAATAGGGATAGAGGGATTACTTGTGGGGGAAGAGAGAGAGAGAGAGAGTATTATGCATGATTTAGCAAACTGCGTTTATAATTGTAGCTTCTCTTCTCATGAATCCCAATTTAATAATTTAATATCAGGAGATTTCTAAATGTCTATGTAGGAATTATACAGAAATGAGTACCTAACAAATTGTAAATCAGGCACTTACTCAATTTTCTAACTATTCTTAGTAAATTTGTATTGATTAAAATATTAATACATTTACTTCAGTCTCTACTACTGAAAGGTGATCTTGCTTTATCCTTTGGAAATAAAACTTTTCCAATTTATACCATAATACGTCCTCAATTCAGGAGGAATTTTATCTTTGTAAAATGATAGTTACAAAGCACCCAGAAAAACTACTAGTTAAAACCTATTTCCATTGCTAACAGATTACCAAGTTTTTTTCATTGTGCTGTAATTTTATATCAATTGCTACTTAAAATATAATCATTATTAGTTGGTACTTGTAAATTTTATTATAGAGTGGGTGTTTGGCCATTGTGGGGTGCTATCTGTAATAAGTACACATTGGTTCAAATTAAGAAAGGTAACAAACAGATACTTGGATATAAGAAGATAAGAAGTGATACTGGGAATTGCCAGAAGTTTTGGTTGATACATCTCTAGAAAAATACTAAATTTAGAATTTCACCAAATTTACCAATGCAAAAGTTTTCTTATTGAAAGACAGTATGATCAGAATTGTAGTCACACTCTGGCCCACTTCTATCATATACCTTTATTTTCAAATGTTTGAGAGCATGTATTAAAAAGTAATTATGTCCTCCATCTCACTTTGAATCTTTAATTTTATGCTACAGTAACAAAAAGTGAACTAGAAGAAAGTGTAGTAACTTAGGCACCAGAACTTCACTCATTTCTTTGAAAACTGATGTGTCTCACTCACAGAATTAACACACACCACACCAACATGTGTGTACCTGAAGGCATCAAAGAGCTTCTTTTCATGGGTTCTTTTAATGGGATTTTAATAAAACACCACTTAAACCAAAGTGAATGCCATACTAGTTTATGAACAGTGAAGTACAGGATGTTCTCGCTTTTAGTTTATTAAAAGAGGGACTTACAGTGTTTTTATATCTGCACTATCATTCCTTCAAGGAAAACTGATATGAAATAGCTGGAATTATAAACTTAACCCTTCCAGCTCATGGCCAGCCTATTCATTTTACCAGTGAGGACCCTAAAGACACACAGGAAACACAGTGCCTTTCACAAAATAGATGCTCAAAACATATTTATTAAATGACTGAACCACCATAATTAGCTACAAGCAGAGACAGAACAAACTCCATGTCTTCTGATACTGCATAGCCTCTGAAATGGCTGAGATGTTTCTAACTATCAGGTAAGACTGAACTGAAATGAGATTTAACCACAGATTAGCAGTAACAATGATCTGTGGCCTGAAAACATTTCCGACACACAAAACAAATACAGTGAGAAGAAGGTTTTTGAAATAATGTTCAAGAGTAAAAGTATAAGAGGACACATATATGTGACACATAAAAATGGAAAACAAAGATAAACAAATGTCTATATTTGATTCCCATACCTGGTGAATAGTGTTTAGTGAGCTTTGCTACAGTATAGATTTTAAGACTGAGCTAAAGTCCCGATCTATGTGAAAAAGTGCCTGACTTAGATGTGACTGAAGAAAGATACTCAATATATGATTATGGTTAAATTGATCATTTAAAAAGATCTTCAATATTCCATCAGTTTTTGGACCTTGACATCTATCAATAACTTCATAGGAAGTAAAGGCATATAAAGAGAATTAAAAAGTTAATGGCTTTAGGAAGGATTTTAAAATTCAAATTAGAATAAACAAAATCATTTGTGTAAAAGAAGTACAGAAGAGGAATTACGCTTGTGTTTTCTAAAACTGGGTTGCTGATTTCTTTTTCTGGTAGGAAATGAAATGAAAACAACTGTATTTGCAATTGATAGCTGGGTCAAGTGGTAACTCTCTGTATATGCTCTTGGATTATTCTATCATATTTGGCAACATTCTCATAACTGAATGGTGTTTGCCAAAACATAAAATTTAAAAATATAAAGAATTCTGTGTAAACTGAATTATAAAACCATATTAAGCAAACCATCCTACAGAGGGCACAGGCACCTGGCACATGTACACACATACATATACACTAACGCTCAGCACACACTTTCCATTACACTTACACAATGACATGTGGGGGAAAAACAAGGGTAAACAAAAGTCTCAACAACTTAAGATAAACATCAGAGTTGATTATTTAGCACTTTCTCAGGAATTTAAGGCAATAAGCCTAATTCGAAACATGAAATTACTCTCTATTTCCCTTTAGTCATTAAATGAGTAGAGATAAATGACAGGCTATTGCTGTTTTTCCATTCTATTTTCAAAGGCCATTACAAAAATAAACCAGTGTGTTCTCTAACAGTTCCAAAAACAGTCTGATAAGTTTATGTGTTTGATTACAAAAAGAGAAATAGATGTCCATATTTACTAAAATTTTGTTTTAAGTTACATTCAGAAGCAAATACAGTCCTTCTGCTTGGGGGAAATCTTCAATCTATTTGCTCATTCCCATCTGACTATAGAAATAATCTTTTGAAACAAAATGCATTGGCAGTGCAAAAAGAAGAAGAAGAAGAAGTCCATAAAAATAAACTAATGATTGAATTATGCATTCAAATGACTTATATGCCATTGCTTGCAGTTATCTGCAAGCGCAAGACTCTACTGTCATGTTAGGATATACTTTAAGCACTACATTCTTGTTTTCATCAAAGAATAAAATACTGAGTGAGGACATCTTTTCTGGTACACAGCAAGGCTCAGGAATCCCAGGAACGACCCCCACAGCTCTCACTATACTCTGGATTGTCGCATGATTTGATGGCTTCAAAGACTAGAAAAAGAAATGAAAGAAGAACACATGTGTTAGGTGGAACTGGTTTTCTACTCCTCAGTCCTCATTACATAAAATACTTATTTAATGAATCTGTTTCAACAATTTAATTAAACCTGTGGCATCATTATACATTCAGGCCAATCTCCTCTACCACACTACCAAAATGGTTATTATTTATTACGTGCCTGCTGCTTTCCAGGCATGTTATATATAGTGTCTCTAATTCTTACAACAAAACTAACATTTCTTACATTTTACAAAGTTACAAAAAGCATAAATGCCATATCTAGGGTCATATAGCTTGTAAGTGATAGAGGATTTATACCCAGTTATCTCAGCAAGAACCATTTAATTACAAACAATTTAGTCCCCAAACATGGAATTAATACATTCTACAGTGTTTTCAATAACAGGACTGCAACAAAAATGATTTGTTTTTGACCCTATATTAATCATAACCCTAACGAGCACTCTTCTTAACAGAGATACATTATTGCCACTGCTATAGTGATATTTAAGCATTGTTAAAATAAAACCAAGCAGGTCAGAGGGATATTTATTTATTTAAGAGTTGCCAAGATGAATTGTATGGTGACTATTCCGCTACGTAATTATTCAACTCTCTTTAGAAGCACAAACTGGGGGTAGCAAGACCACACCACTGGCCACTGGGGGTCACTGTTACTCCACTGGTTTAGAATTAAACATGGTGGTGGTGTGTTCTAAAGTGAGCCATGTACTCTGGGGATTACCTCTGGGCATTACCAGGGCCTAAAGTTATTCTATGGATGCCAGACCTTTCACCAAAGAAGTCTGGGTAAGAATCTCTTCCCTGAGAAAAAGCCAAATGGGACCACTAACATCCATGTGAAGCATGTGGTTTTATTTAGAGAACCCATACAGCTCTACTCTAGCTAAAAGTACTAAAGGGACAGTCATTTTTGCAAGCCCAGAATGTTAGGTATTGCCAGAGTGGTAAGAAGGACTTCCTAAGAGATGCCACACTGTGCAACACCAGTTTTTCCCGATGCCTCTTTTAGGCAGGTGAAAATAGTTTTGTTTTAAACACATCGAGAAACAGAAATTTGGTAACTTGCCAGAGACCAATTCAGTGGTAGGATTTCGACCAAAACTTTTACTTTTTAATTTTGGAACTTTGAGCCATGTTTTTCATGACTCAGAGGAACACCCGCCGCAGTGAATTGGTATTTTAATTTCAAACTCCTAAAACTCCCAGCATGGGAAACTGAAACAAGTTAAAAAGTTAGGGGTATATACAAACCAAGGGAGAAACAAATAATATAGAAAGCAGGCATACTGTTTTAAAAAAAAAAAGGCAAATCTCATTTATCTCATCCCATCTTTTAATTTCAGTGAAATAAAATCCATATATCAGACTTCAACTTTATTGTGATTAGGCATAAGGAACTAAGTAATTAGTCTTAATGATGGGCAACTGTTCTTACTCGTTTTTTCCTAGAGATTTTCAGTATATGCTGGTTAACTTTTAATTAATTAGCTTTAGTTAAGTGCAAAGCAAGTTATTCCTTCCTGAAGGAAAGAAAGCCCATACTGCTTTATTTTGCATATTGTATGCCCTGCATCAACAATACTATCTGTGTAACTTACACAAACGGTAATCAGTATTGTGCAACAAATATCAATAGCCATTGCTTGTTTTTGCTATTGGTAATTTCTAAAGAAAATTTTTGCAGCCATCCACTTTTCTTTACTGATTTGAAGTTATTTTTATGAGTCAATCATCCAAATAGCTTGTTTATTCTGTTTATGAAAGCAAAAGTGATTCTTAACCCGTATTTTCCAAAATTATTCTGTTACTTTAATGTTTAATGACTTCTGTAATATTTGAATTTTATACAAAGTGGATTAACTTAATTAGATGAGACCTTGGGTGGTAAATACTGCTGTGCATTCCTGTTCCTGTGTGCCTAGTATAATCCAAGCACAAAATAATTACTTGTTAAATGGATGAAATACTGAAAAGAAACAGCATATCCTCCATTTTATCCGTTTCTGTGGAAATAATTCCTATCAACAAAAATACAAGTTTCTGTGTAAATGACCTGGTGTAGATATGGAAAATATTCATGGGTGTTTCCTAGGAAAATTCCTGTCTTTTATTTTTAAGCTCCAACGAACAAATGATAGATTCAGAAACTATGAGTATATGAGTAGTCTTTAGTGGACTCACTGAAATTCAGATAGAAGCCCCTCATTCTGCATTGGTGTATCTTATCAGGAACCTAGCAGATTGCTAGGGAGTTTCCCCTGTTTTTGTTTGTTTGTTTGTTTGTTTGTTTCTCAATATGAAATCCTCTGATCAACCTGCCATTACCAGAAACAATTACATCATGCACAAAAACTCCATGCAGTAATTTGCTGGTGTAAAGCATATTGCCAGTACAGATCTTCATTTGTTTCTGAGTTCAGATCATGTTTCTCATGATTCCTTACTAAACAAGTTACAAAATTAAGAAATATATCAATTACTAATGCATATATGTACTACTTTCCTTACCAGTTGCTCTTTCTAATGAGGGTGAAAACGACTTCAACAGCAGTTAGGTAACTTTTTGCTTAGGTAACTCAGCACATCAAGATTTAGTGTTTTTAGGGTTCATTTTTATGACCAGAGATTAGAATTGGAAGACTCAAGAAATTGAGAGTATATCACTTTTAACTCATTAAATGTGAATTTCTTCTTTATATGGAATACTTGTTTCAAAGTGTTTAGATTCTTTGCTGCCTAATTCTATGCTTTTGCTATTTCTAGCTTTTGCACAATTGCTCACCGAAAAAAAAAAAAACAACAAAAAACAAAAAAACCAACCACTTCATTCCTCTAATCCTTATTGTTGGTTCTTTTGGATCTCTGTCAGCGACAACAGCTCAATCATTTTCATTTAAAATTTCTGTTTTCCATATTTTCTAAGGTGATGAGGAGAGGCAAAGGTATAGAACTTGGCTTTAACTGTATGGGTATTTTTCATCTTATGGCAGAATTCCAAGAATCTCTCTCTGGGAGAACAGATTGGCTGTAAGGGCTAGAAATAAAAAAAATCCAAACTGCTGTGTCTGTGAATGAAATCTACAATGGTCAGGCCTGCACCTGCCAAGCTGTGTATGATGTCCTCAAGTTGAATTTGATTACAAATGCATTAGCAGGGGAGAGCATGTCATCAGCTAAGAGCCTTCATTCCTGACCTGGGCCATGGAGGTTTACTCCACAATTCTTCTAGCCCAGCCCACATGGGTGTGATAGCCCAGAAACTATCTAATTGGAATCAGTGAAAGGGCAAAGCCTGGAATTTGGGAAAGGCAGAAAGAACACAGCTGTTCTGAATTACAGAACAGGTTGTCAACTTTTGCAGACGAAAAGCCCCGCCATATAGAACAGTCTTTGGTTCAGGAGGCCAAAAGAAAGGAGGGCCAACAAAGCAGTCTAGCCTGGGAGAACTTTCTCTGGGTCAAAAAGCATATCTAAAGTCTGAAAAGTCTTTGGCACCTCAATTATTCCACGTTTTATACTGATGTGACCAGCAGCCTTTATTCTCCTCTGTTGTTTAGAATATATTTTTATTTACATAGTTCACTCTGGTTGCCGTATTGGACACTGTACTGATAACAGGGATGCATTAATTACCCCTAATGTAGCAGCTTCATTTGGCTTCATGTTTCTCATCTTTTTTGGTCACTGTACCACTTGAAAGACACAAAGCCTGGAAGACTTAAAGGGAACCACTAGAAAGCTTTAAAAGTTAAGCAGATCCACACAAGGTGTTGAGAGATTGAGAACTCTATGTAACAGCCAAACTTCCACTCTCAACTTCGCAAAAGGAAATCTGAAGCTCAGAGAGAAAACTCCACACTTATCCCTGTTATGTCTCCCTGGAGTTCTGATGCCATTCCAAGTTTTGACAAATATTATGAGGAGTTCAGTTGCTGCAACTATGCTCTCCTGATTCTCTTACTCTCCAGAGAAACTTCCTTGGAAGAGCTCATGGACTGTTGAACCCACAGGGAGAAACCTATTGTCAGCTTTGTGATGTTTGAAAAGGGACTAGAGACATTTAGAAAACATTTTCCCACCTTACAAATTTTATTCTCTTGATCTTATTTCCTACTCAGTCTTTTTCAAAGTCCTACATTTGCTTTTCTTTCTCTTTAGTCTCAGAAATGGCCATGAATAATAATGTCAATAATACGTGTTTATTGAGAACCTACTATGTGCAAGGTGCTCTACTGTCTCATTTTCCCACTGTTTTTGTTATATAGAAACTATTATTTTTATTATTTACCATATGACCCATTTCAAACTGTAAAAGTAACTGGTAGAGAGTCTGAATAACTTCTCCAAAGAGTCACAGCAGGTAAGCGGTGGAATCAAGAGTCAAGCTAAAAGGATTTGACTTTCAATTTTGGTAATCAAAGTGCAATTTGTGGATCAGCGGCATTTGTATCACCTAGGAACTTGTTAGATATGCCGAATCTTAGGCTCTACTCCTATAACCACTGGATCCAAACCTACATATTAACTAAATCCAGGGCAGTTTGCCAGCACATTAAAGTTTAAGAGGCCCTGCTATGACCAAGCATGTACATTTAATTATTTTCCTGCACTAACATATTTCTCTACTTAAATTTATTTCTGCTATTTTTGCCTTATTCCTCATCAGTTCTTAAATTATTATTCTTTAGATCATTAAGAACCATGACAAAGCTCTTCTGAAGCAACAGCAGGTTTCTGAACAGTAAAAGCAAGTAGAACCAACAGATGAGATGGACAAATTGGAAGTAATTGTGGAGGGGTGGATACCAAACCAATTCTCCAGAGCTAGGGTTCAAAAGCAAGTCAACAGAGTATCTCTGCTTTGTCATGGCTTCCTGAGTTCTGAAAATTATATTCAGGGAAAAGAGAAAAACTCCTTCCCCAGGCTACCCAGAACATGTTACCATTTATAAATGAGAGAGATTATTTAGAAAACTTCAAGACCCAATTGAAGTCAGTTTTCCTGGGTTTAAAGACAGATTTTGAAACCATTCTTGCCTCTCAATGCCACAAGGCAAGCCACACGGTAAACTAAAGACTCATCACTGCTTGTTACATTTGCCATCTTTGTTGTGCGTGTCTTTAAATATTATCTCAGTTGAACAAGCTTTGTTTGTTCAGTAAAATATCCTTTATGAATATTTAGACAAGACAAGGCTCTTTATATAATTTCAAGTGTATAGAATTCATACTTTCTGCTTGGGTTTATGAAACATAAAATGATCAAAAATTCTTGAGAAAGAAAGAGTTTTAGAAAAGTATGATAATAAGAAAATAAAATTTCAATCAAGTTTGTGGCCCTGAAAAGGCTAACCCAGCCTTGTGCAGTGAGCCCTTTGCTTTTTTTTCTTTTTTATTCTCTTCAGAGACAGGGTTTCACTGTCTCCCTCTGTCACCCAGGCTGGAGGACAATGGTGCAATCAGAGCTCACTCCAAATCTTAGACTCAAAAGATCACCCTGCCTTAGCCTCTAGAGTATCTGGAAGTACAGGTGCATGCCACTATGCCAGACTAACGGCCTTTGCATTTATGTGTGTGTTATGCTTGGCATCCCAATGATTATAGCCAAGTATTACATGTGGCTAGAACATGAAAATGCTATTTTAGAGATGTATAAGCAGAAGTTGATCACTTGTTAAGACAAAGGATTTTTTCTTCATCATCATACAATAGCAAAAATTGACTAATTTCAAATTTTGAAAAAAAAATTATTCTTCCTCTGAATTCTGTTCCTTAAGCTACTTTAAAAAAAAAAATAACAGAGATATAAACTTCTACAAGCTGAGAATGGAAGTGAACCAATAAGCTTAAATGAAGCCTAAAGAGCATTACTATATTTTACCATAGAGTGTACTATTTAAACTTAAATTCAAAGAGAACGGTCACTTGAACTTGCTGTGCAAGTTGGAGGTAGGGATTGGGGATACTTCTGCAAATGTATTTGTCAGGAGACTGAGAACTGATATGCTAAAGTACAGACCTTAAGGATTTTGGAAGAGACACAGGTAAGCTCTGACAGGTTGAAATTAGTCTTGGAAAAAGTTTACAGAGTCATCATATCCTATTTTGCTTTCTTTTTTTGATGTTTATCAGTGAAGCAAATGAATTAAGGATGTGGTGGATTTCACAAGGCCAGTTTACCTGACTCAGTCCTGATCCTGACCTCTGTGGGAAGAACTCATCTCAAAAGAGGGTATTTAAAAAATGTTCTGCATTAGGGCATCAATCCCATTAGCTCTTCTCTGTGCTCCCATGACATTCACTTATTCTTTGAATACTCCTCAGAGATCAGCCTTCTACCATCTGGGACTTACTTACGTGGACAGGTGTAGGTTCACACATAACTATGTGACTGAATATGCACCATGTTGAGAAGCAACACAAAAGGATGTTTTACACATACTTTTTTTCTCGTATTTTTCTTTATACCAATACTGACTTCACATTACTTTAACAACCATTAAAGAAAGCATAACCATATTATCTATGATACTTTAGAATGCATTAAATAATGGTCCAGATGGATTTTGCAAATGGAAACACACACACTTACACAAACCCCCTATACATACACTCAACTTAGTCAACGTGTCTTTCTACCTATGGAAATAGGAAGGAAGTACAGGACAGAGAACAATGGGTACCTTTGGCATGGGGAACTGGCATGCTCCAGAGCAATAATAGGCATCAAAGGACTTGGGGGAGATAATCCATTCGCTCCAGCCAATATCTGCAAAGTCTACTTTAAGGTATCTCCTGGCACAATTCCGAGGTTCAATCCATTGCTTTCTCCTTGCCTTTTTAAGGGTCTGCTCATCAAACTGGAGTGTCTGGCTCTTCTGATGAGGTCCCTTTCTCTGTTTCTTTTTGTTCTTACTCTTTTCAGGAGCCTGAGTCTGAAGGGTCTTGTAAGGCTTTCTGTCCTCCCACACCTCGTCCATTTTATACTGGTATTCTGCCCCAGGAAGTTCATTGTTCTGCAGAGGCAGCAAGACCCCAGTAGAGCGCTTCTTCCTCCGTTCAATGGAAAGGGCAACTCTGATGTGGCTATCCCACTTGGGAACAGATCCAGTGGGAAAATCCCGATGTCCCTGTAAGCTTGATACCACACTTTCTGGCTCAGAAATGGCAGCATCATTGGCATATACCAAGATATAAGGCTCTGGAAAAGGTAACATCCTCTTTGGCAGCTGGTGTCCCTTGGAGGTAATGTTAAATCCTATGAGGAAATACTCATTTTCTTTGGCCTTCCTCAGGAGTTGAGTGATATCTTTAGACAGCCAGGACATGATATCTCGATGAGATTTGCCCATATCCACTGACAGATGGCCAAGGAGTTGACTTTGGTTTCTGTTGAATTCGAGGACCCATGCGGAAAGATCGATCTGAATATGTTTCCTCTGAGCATGATGGGAGCATCCTCCAGACACTGGACAACTCAGGCTGATGTTTTCTAGCTCTCCAATATAGAAATATAGTGTGGCAGACAAAATGTTTTCAGACTCGGTTAGCGACGTCAGATTGAAAATATGCAGTCCTTTGCTTTCAAGAGTTTCTAGGAAGGCAAAAAAAAGAGAGAGAGAGAGAGAGAGAGAGAGTAAACAGGACTAAACAAGACCCTTACCTTACTATATGACAATTAAATCAAAATGAATCAGAAACCTAAATATAAAAACTAAACCCATAAAATTTTTGAAAAGAAACCTAGGGGTTAATCTTCGTGACTTTGAATTTGGCAATGGCTTCTTATTTATGACACCAAAAGTGTAAGCAATAAAAGAAAAAGTAGATACATCAATAAAATAGGAAAATTTATAAAATAAACTGGGCTTCATTAAAATTAAAAACTTTTGTGTATCAAAGGACATTATCAAAAAGTGAAAATGCAACCTACATAATAAGAGAAAATATTTGCAAACCATACATTTGATAAATCTAGTATCCATAATGTATATATAACAGTTACAATTGAACAATAAACAGACCAATAAACCAAATAAAAATGGGAAAATTCCTTGAATAAACATTTCTTCAAAGAAGATATACAAATGGCCAAAAAACACATGAAAAGATGCTCAACATCACTGGTCATCAGGGAAACACAAAATCACAGTGAAGTACTACTTGACTATAACAAACAAATAAACAAAAAAACCCAGAAGGTTACTGAGAATGTGGAGAAATTGGAGCACTCTCAAATTGCTGGTGGGAATGTAAAATGGTTCACCTGCTATGAAATACTGTTTGGCAGTTCCTCAAAAAGTTAAACATAGAATTATTATAATTCTGCAATTGCTCTCCTATATATACACCCCAAACAATTGAAACAGGCATTCAAATAATTACACGGTTATAGTAGCACTAGTCACAATAGCCAGAAGTTAGAACAGATCAAATGACTACCAATGGATGAATGGATAAATGAATTGTGGTACAGCCATACTATCAAATATGATTCTGCCATGAAAAAAATGAAGTACTGACACATGCTATAATGTAGATGAACCTTGAAAAAATTATGCTAAATGAAAGCCAGACATGGAAGGTCACATATTGTTTGATTCCAACTATATAAAATATCCAGAATAGTAAAATCCATAGAGACAATCTCAGATTGTAGTTTGCTGGAAGCTAAAGGGAGGGGCTAATGAAAAGAAACTCCTTAATGGTTACAGAGTTTTACTTTAAAATTGTGGAAATATTTTGGAACTATATAGACTTTACGATAGCACAACATTGTGAGGGTATTAACTGTCATTATATTGTTTACTTAAAATTAGTTAATTTTATACTATGTGAATTTCACCTCAATTAAAACAAAGCAAAACAATATGCAATCTCTTGTTTTTGAGGGTTCCTGAAAGTGGAATAAAAAGAAAGTAATAAACAGGAATAATTTTTAAAGACAGAAAAAGATTAACAAGAATCAGCCATTTTAATTAATTTGCTTTTTCCTTTACTGAAGCACCATAAATGTGTGGAAATTGTAACACAGAAGAAACTTAAAGGGGTGAAAACTCAGAGTTACAGAAGACTACCAAGACTTACTCCTACAAATTTGGTAAAGTATTATAATAGCTTTTTGTATGAGGCACATATAACTTATGGGTTACAAACTCAGGGTTTCGAATTACACTCACCTTGATTGGAGTACTCGCTCAGCCACTTATTAACCACACATTACACAAGATAATGTTCTCATTCACAAAATGAGACAATATCTACCTCTCATGTTATCAGAATTAAATGAGAAATGTGTAAAGCAGTCCATAAAGTGTCTATGAAGTGTTTCTTAAATATAAATAACTATTGTTATTAGTCCTGGTATTAACAGTCTTACAGGGATTATGTCTTCTTCTACCTCCTTCAAAAAATGTAGGTGCAATGGCTCACACCTGTTATGCCAGCACGCTGGGAGCCTGACGCAGGTGGACCATTTGACGTCAGGAGTTTGAGACCAATCTGGCCAACATGGTGAAATCCTGTCTCTACTAAAAATACAGAAAATTATCCAGGCAGTAGTGGTGTATGCCTGTAATCTCAGCTGCTCAGGAGGCAGAGGCTGGAGAATTGCTTGAGTCTGGGAGGTGGAGGGTGGGATGGGCTGAGATCCTGCCACTGCACTCCAGCCTGGGTGACAGAGTGAGACCCCGTCTCAAAAATAGTAATAATAAGAATAATAATGTACTATGCATGGTAAGCATTGGGTGGGTAGGATCCAGTGCCTCTCAATATTCAAATAATACATCTGAAAAAATAAGGCATACTGCAAAAATGTCAAAAAAGAAAAAAGAATGCTGTTGTGGAGCTTGTTTGAAGTTTATGACATTCCATAAATTTAAGAGTTAAATTTCTATATAGCTTCACATAAATGATTAAAATTGTTCACTCATACTTCCAATTCTTCGAATCCAGAAATGAAAGAATAGAAGAGAACGAGAGATTAATTAATAAGGGCCAAGTCTGATTCCTTCCCTTAAGCTCATAAAATGAAATCCGCATGACTGAGGTTAGTACTCAGGAATCTCCAGCTCTGGGATCAGTCACCAGGGCCTAAGTCCTTCTCCATGCACTTGTTCCATATACATATTTGTTTCAGAAACACACACGCCATCGTGAAATTATGTTCTTGATCAAAAACATGTTTCAGTAAAAACAAAACATTTTTATAAAGATGTGGAAACTTAAAATGAATTCATTGAGTCCCCAAGCACAAGAGAAGTGCAATGGGAAACATATTTTATTCGTTTTTAACATTGTGTGAAGGAAAAGGAGGAAGCTGCCATTGGTGCACATTTGTATAATCCACGATACCAGTGTGATATTTTACAGACCTTTATAACAAAGCCATGGCATCAGGACTGTTCAGAGACTTGAGCCTTAATTCATACCAGTCACCAGAGCAGATAGAAGTTTAAAGTGGAAGGAAGAGAAGCCACTCTGTTCTAGTTATGTGGCAATCCAGTGGTTGCCAAACAAACATGGTGGCGCAGAATAAATGAACTCCGAGGGATATGGATAAACCAGTCCTGCCCCTTTCCCTACATTTTGCTTCAAAATATTTTCTTCTTTCAAACATGTTTCCTTCTAGTCACCTTGTGACCTGCTATTAATTAGTCTTTACGTCTGTGCCCAATCTACAACATCTTGTAAAAGTCTCAGAATCTGTCATACTGCCTCTTCCAATGGCTTTCATTTTAAATCAGTGCTTTATTTTGAAGTCAAAACCCATTGGACCAGTCACAGTTCCACTACACCCAATAGCTGCCCTCATGCAAATACCTAAGCTCTTTAAGTTTTGGTGTGCTCATCTATAAAGTGGGTCCAGTACTACCAACTACAGAGTTGTTGTGAGGATTAATTGAGGTAAAACACATAAAACACATAGAAAATATTCAGTAGATGTTAGCTAACTAGAACAGTGGAGTCCACTATGATAGTATGTAGCCACTTACGTTCAAATTGAGATGTGCTGTAAGTGTAAAATACACACTGAATTTTGAAGACTTAGTATAAAAATGAATATAAATATCATTTTATATTTGGCCAGCATGTGTTAAAAACTTTATTCAACTACATTGAATTAAATATATTATTAAAATTAGTCTCACTTATTGCTTTTCACACTTTTATATGTGGCTACTAAAATTTTTAAATTGCATATGTGGCTCACATTTGTGGCTCTCATTAAATCTCTATTGGATGGTCATGGTCTAGAATAATCACTAGTTTTGTAGTCAAAATGGAAAGAAAAAAAGATATATTTTCCCGAATGCATTAAAGAATTCAAATTCTGCTAAACATGAATATGCAAACCAAACAGTAAATTGGACAAAATATTAACTTCTTGAAATGTAATATTCTTTATTTATGAAGGACATATTAGATAAAGATCATTTTGGTGATTACCTTTTAATTTTTCCACAAACTGTAGCTAATCATTTCAATCTGTAATCAAAAGTCTGAGACCAACAAATTGCTGTTTCATAGAACATGGTATCTTAGCAACAGTGCCTTTTGGCATAAAAATTATTTATATACATAGCTTCAATTGCATTATTTGTGTATTACACACAGAAACACACCAAAACCAGCAGAGAACAGAGACCAAGGCAAAACAAATGTTTTAATTTACAAACATGAATTGAATATGTGCTGGATCCTGGGCTGGATCACAGGGCTGCACAAATGGATATTCCAGCTCACACTGTGGTTGGGGAAAGGATTAATGAGCATCATGCAGGTAGCTATGCCATGATGGTAATACAAGCTACAGAAGATGTTAACTATGCTTGGAACAGAATTTTGGGAGCCATTAACTTTCCTTAGGTAGAAGCAAAGAAACACACAGGTAAGAATTATGCTTTGATCAGACTTTTAAAGATGAAGGAAGAAGGAAATTTTGGTGAGGGAATGGAAAGAACACATTCTAGCAGTATGTAGTGCTGTATATCTGGAAGTTTTTGCAAAAGAAATGTTGCTGATGTTTTAAATAGAAAATAGAAAAATACTAATAATTAGCCTAGTTATTGAAGTTCTAGCAGTTCTACAGAACGAAGTTCTAGCAAATGTCTAAGCCATCCAAGCTGAACAAAGGCATGGCCAATTTGAAGCCTAACCAAAGGCATTATGTTATGCCCAACACTTGATGTGTTTGCTCTTGCTATTTCCACCTAGGCTAGGGATCTCTGCCTATTCTAGATCCTCTTCCTCCTTAGTTAAAAAAAAAAACAACACACACACACACACACAAAAATCCAGGAAACAAAACAATAGCCTAGAATTGTCAGCCATTTCATGAAGCATTCATTGACTTTGACTTTTCTAACAATACTTTATTTTTGTCTTCTCTGATCCTAAAACATTTTATTTTGTGTAAATTAATAATCTTCTCTCCAAAGCACCTCAACATATAGTTACAGAGCATTTACAATGGGCAAACAAATAGTAATAAGAGAGCAGCATGGGGTCAAGTGAATGAATATAGAGAAGTAAATAAGAATGAGGTAAACACCTTCCTGCAAATACCAGCACATAATAATATCTATTTGATTACTTTCATGCTCCTTATTTTTTAAATTTTATATTAACTTTTGAAGTATCTTTCCATATTTATGAACTAAAGATTTGTATTGTCTCTCTCTTCCTTATGAGTTGTAGCACAACTTTATCTATACACACAAATATCTATGTTTGAATATCAGTGAATAAAAAGTCCCTTAATATTCACCTTTTCTATTCTCCTGAAATATTCAGATACTTACCTATTGGAAATGATTGAATCCAAAACCTGAAGTGTTCTTCCTGATGAATCAGAGCAAACTGATAAAATAATGATACAAAAAATATCCTGAAATCTTTAGATGCTTATCTATTGGGAATGATTGAATACAAAACCTGAATGTACTTCCTGACTAATAAGAGCAAACTGATATAATAATGATACAATAAATAAGGGTGGATTTTATCAGGTTACAAAAAAGGACTTATGCATTTTTAGGCTGTGGATAGTATCTGGTACTAGAAAATATTAATTGTATGCTACACTGATCATCTAAATATATCTGGAGTTGCATGCCTAATTTTGGGTGCTCTCATTCTAACCAGTTTATTAATGCAGAAGAGAGAAACTTGGAAACTAACCTAAATGTTGAGGGGTCTGGAAATGATCTTTCGAATTTGAATTAAATAAATAAAAAAACATGGACTGGGGGGAGAAAAAGAAAGTTTAGCAATGACATAAGAATTATTTTCAAATATTTGAGGGACTGTGGAGAGATCAAGTTTTTCTTTCCAGTGTCAAAGATGAGAATGAAGTCTAAAAGTGATAGTTAAATGGTGGCCAAATCCAAGCCAATAGAGGTCATGACTTTCAAACTGTTTTACTTAGTGAGAGCCATCTGTGAGAGTGGAGCAACTGGAGATAAGTCATGACTATTCGGGAGGATGTTTTTATGGTAGGGCAGAGTGTGAAAGACGAATGAGAGAATCTCTCATCCCTTGCAAGTATCTATAACCGGCTTTGTTTTCTAGCTTTCCCCCAAAGATATATTTTAATGTCAAATGTGACTACCAATAGGTGGTGCTATTTTCTTACTGTTTGCTGGGACTGGCACATGGAATATATCTACTGCAGTCTAGTTAGGGTTTACCGGTGGCATTGTAATCTTATATTTTGAATTTTCTAGAGTTTTAACACCTGAGAACTGAAAAGGAGGTTAGAAGTCAGGTGAGTTTCTGAACAAGCCAAACTCTCTTGTACACACTTGTTGGGACTTTGCACCTGTTGCTGCTTCTCTCTGCAATGTCTCTACCCACCCTTTTTCTCATTGATAACCCAGATTTGTTTTTTAAGGCAAGGCAGAGATACCACTCCTG
This sequence comes from Sapajus apella, assembly GCF_009761245.1. Classification (NCBI taxonomy): domain Eukaryota; kingdom Metazoa; phylum Chordata; class Mammalia; order Primates; family Cebidae; genus Sapajus; species Sapajus apella. Next base: position 16,816,210 of record NW_022436985.1, read on the forward strand.
GATGCAAATTTGTCACGACAACCCACTTCTTTGGCTAGGACCCTGCCTTTATTAACATTGCATTACACCGTTGCTCCTTCTTAAGGCCATAGGTTCCTTAAAGACAAGGCTCTGTATTATATCAGACTCTTCAGCCTCCTGTAACACAGGGCTTGACCCTAAAGCAGTACTCAGTAAATGCTTTTTTAAAAATCAGTGAGCAAATTTAGTTCAACTTACTTATTAGAGAAATGCAAACATAGGAGTTAGCCAGCTAGCTAGCAATTGACTTTGGAGAGGAGGCTGGGTAGGCTTTTTAAAAGGAGCTTGATTATTAAATAAAGGTAGAAGATTTACTTCTGTTTTTATCTAAAAACAAAGCACTTGCACCGGATGAAGCCCAGGACTCATTTCAGGAAGTTGGGCTCTGATTTAGGGACTTAGGGCCGGCCATGCTGTTGCAACACTTCAGTGCCTCTCCAGGACTAGCTGAGGCTGTGTCCAGGGAGTTGGGAAAGTTCACCTTTGTGCTGGCCCACACAGAACGTTTTCAAAGGGAATTAGGACATACAATGGAAAGCTTTCTATGTAAAGTCTGATTTTAAAACAAATAGACTAGATGAAATCTTGATGATTAGCTAAATCCTCAGGAAGCAGGGAAAACATTTTAGTCATACAGAAAATATGTAACTAAGAACAGCCACCTCCCCAACCTCCCCCTGCCCCAACTTCTTTCTTCAAACAAAGTACAGCTGCTAGAAGTGCCAGGGGTGCCTAGGACAGGGACACATCCCCTCTGTCACTGGCCGAATATTTGCTGCAGATTACTTAGTCAAGATTGCAGTGTCCCTGTGCTGCCTTCAACTTTCAGGCACAGGCAAAGGGAGAATTTCTGCAGAGAACATGAAGTCACAGAATTTTGTTTCTCCTGCACAGTCCAGTCAAATGGCTGTGCTTTGTGGGATCTCAAAAGAACCATTCTCTATGTCCAAAGTAAAAACAGCCAAAGATGATATGATGTATGTTTTTCTCGAATACTAAAATGTTCATTAATCAGTTTATCTACTCTTAGCCTCTGCCCAAAGGCAATCCTAGACTGTGAGCGCTCAGAGGGCAGACCTATGTTCTATAAATCTTTGAATTCCTAGTACTTCACGCAGCCTGGAGCACTTAAATCCCAAAGGGGTTTGTTAAGGGTGTTGAATGAACAACACTGTAAACTTCACAGATTTAAAAGTGTTTCCTACTTAACACCAAAGTGTAAAAACTTTCAAGTAATTTCAAGTTCCCAAAGTCAGGAAGAGCCCTTCTTGGGTACAAATACCATATGACATTTCTTTTCAGTTCATTAGAAAAAGAATTATTATAATCATTGTATATGAAGTAGTATTGCCATTTGATGAATAAATATAAGTGGTAAAATGCCCCATAAGAAATTCCTTCAAGGCAAGTTTATTTTTAAAGTATATTTGCCTGGCTGATAGCTTTTTAACCATTTCATCTTTTCTCCTGAACATCTAATTCAACTGAACTGAAGTATTTAGTGAGTATCAGCTATATGGCAAACTGTGCTAGGTCCTCAGAACACCGATGAAATGAGACCGCCTCCATACTCCCCAGGGATTTGCTTTGTAGGACCCTACTCTTCTAGCAAATTTATTACATCACAAACTCTCTGCAGCTATAAGAGAAGGGTAAGCAGTGATTGACTTACTTTGAAGACTTCTTTTTGGCAAAAACCATCATAAAGACAGTAATATACCATTTAAGGTATACATTTAAAAAGATTTATCATTATATAAGTCAGTAAACAATTTGTCTATGGATAGGCCCACTAAAAGAGCCAGATGAGATGAGGAATAACATGATAATCAATTCTAGATTTGAAGAGGCTAATTTTGACATAAAATACTCAAAATTCTAGGGACAGAAGCTTAGAGCAGTGTTTCTCAAATATGGATCAGAATCTTGTGGATGGCTTTTTAAAACACAAATTTCTGAACTCTACCTGCAGAGTTTGATTCAGAGGGTCTGGTATGGGCTGGAGAATTTCTATAAGGTTCTAAATAGAATCGATGCTGCTAGTCCATGAACTATACCTTGAAAACAACTAACTTCAACAAATCTCTATAAAAAGGTATAACCCTGCACCACTCAGCCACCATGGTCAGGATGGAAAATAGTATATTGTTTAATATAGGTTTCGGATATCATAGATTGCACAGACGATAACCAACTGTTTTTACATCATCACCCAAATATTTTCTGTGCTACAAACAAGTACACATTATCAACATTTCAGATATGTTTAAGACATCGTGGAAAGTTAGAGGGAAACAATCTCAAAATATTAAAAACATTAGAATACCTAATTTATATAGGATTCTAAAGTTTTACAGCATCTTTACATTCACTTTCTCAATTGAGTTTCACCTTCTTCCTGGGAGACAGGCACAGTAGGTATAATTTAACCCATTTGATAGATGAAAAAATTGAGAATAATAATGTTGGATGACTTTACTTATTAGCAGTTCAGCCAGCAATAGAAGTTAGATCTCCTAACTCTTAGCATTAGATAATAGAAAAAACAAAACACTAGTAATCCTTTCTCTACTTGAAAGTCATTTCACTTAACTCACACTAAGTGCAGCAATTACCCTTAAACAGTCTTTAATTTCATGCAATTAAAGCAAAAGTTTTTGAAAGAAAAGCAAATAAAAGTGTGTTGGACAGTAGCTTTAACTGTAAAATGAGGGGGCTGAACAAAGAACATTGTACTTTTAAATTTATTAGAAGTAATTATTTTGTAAAAAGAAATATTTAACAGTACCTTAGCAAAGTAAGAAGAACTAACTGAAGCTAGTAATACAGTGAGATCATTTCGTACACACACTTATATTCATGGTATGCCCTAATACAACCAAGGTACTACGTTTACCATGGTTCTATTGCCATGATAGATCATTAAAAGAGTCAATAAAAGCCCCATGGTCATTTGACTCTATGATCTACATGCTTGTGTTTTAGACAAACAAAGAGAAATCCATGACTTTAAAATATCATTTCTCAAAATGTGTGTTATCCAGGAGTACTGCTGTATATGTCATTACGCTAAGATATAACCACTGCTAAAATGTAAATAGTAATTTTATTGGCTGTAAAATATATTCCATATATGAAAGCCTTTTGGTTACATTTCATCTTTTACTACTCTAAAAAGTATATATAATCCTTATATATTTGTGTTACTTGATTAATAAAAACTCAACATTTTTATTACATGTTCTATTTTCATGGATTTATAACATAATCATAAAAATTACCTCAATTGAAACACGGCATACAAAAGTCCAACTTAAGATTATTTGTGATGCCAAATGTCTTTTCACTACTGCCACCAAAATGAAGGCATTAAGACACTAACTGATTATTAGGATATATAAACTGAGCATATGGGAGAATCATCAAAATTTGGGAAAAGAAGTTCTGTTATCAAAGCACAAAAGTCCTGACTAGCCAATAGAAAATATATAACAAGTTGCTCAAGCATTTTCATGAGATTTTTTGATAGGTAAAATTTTTTTTATTATGCCTATTAAATGTAACAAATACTGGGGATTTATAACATAAGGGATTTGATTGATATCTTGAATAAATGTGTCTTTCATCAAGATAGTAATGGCGATAAAACATTAACAAAGTGATATGTATGATTATTAGTGAGTTTTTCCACAAATAAACTACCTTTTCTTTTTAAATCATAATACCTGTGTGAAACAATGCATATTAATCTTATAGAAGAAAACAATGAAGGAGAACTCATAAAGATACAGGGGAAAAAATTTAATGACAGAAGAACTCTAAAATTACATTCAGAGAAGTTTATAACATAAAAGCAGGAAGATGGTACAATGCCAATTGAACGCAAGTCCAAAAAGCAATAATAAAAGTAAACATAGTGAGGTAGGTACTGCATGGAAAATGAGAAATGAGACTGTGTTCAGTTGAATCACTGTTTTCCCAACTAGCCATCTTAGAAGGACATTTCTCTGAAATGCTTTCTCCAGGAGAAAGTATTCCCCTTTTATGGGGACTCATTAGCATTTAAAGGCCTTGAAGGATCCCACAGCAAAGAAAATTGATCACATCGTCCAAAATTTGACCATGGGACCCAATTTTATATAACACCTGTCAACAACTCACAAAGACCTCTTTTTGTGAAAATTTATCCCAGAAAATTAGATTTGGCTATTAAAAATAACAGGTTTTGAGATGAGCTCAGTATGTTTGAAAAATTGTCTGGCAAATACATCACGGTACTTATTTCTGCTTCCATTAAAGGAGGGAGTTGTTTTCTTAAATGTGTCTTCCAAATATAAAATTATATAATGTAAAAATGCTTAAAAGCAGATTAGATATTCATGTCTCTATTTGATTTTTAGAAAAATCTGAACTCATTCAATCAAGTGCTTATGAACTTCCACTACTTAGGTAAAAACGTATGTAACCCTTCTAATTCATTCTGAAGTATGTATGTATTTCTAATGTACAAATATTCCTTGAGTGAATTGTTTGCTTAGGAGATTTTTTTTTCATTGACCCCCATGGTCTCTTGGTCTCTTTAAGTGTTTCTGGCTGTACTACAAAGTTAAATTTAAATTATTTTTTATGTAATTCATTTCCTTTCTCCTTTCCATTAGCATGAATAATCAAGAATTCATGGCATTATGATTTTTTAAATGTCACAGATTGTAAAGCTGTCTTGCTTGTTACAGTGAAAACTTCATTAAAGGCTGTCATGTATTCAGAGAGTTGTGTAATTCAAAGCAGCTGCACATCCAGCTCCTCTTCCCCAGATGTACTATTGTCCTTTAAATGAAAGCATCAGATTATCTAAGTACTAAATTTCAAGCCTAGTTTCTAGGTGCCAGGCAATTCAAGGTAACTATGTTTTAATAGTTTTTATAGTCCTTTAGTATCAAACTCATCACAAATGATGTTTTCCTGCTGGTTCTATAAATTTTGAAGGAATGGCTCCTATTGGAATGATCATTAAACAGTTAATAATATACTATCTTTGCCAAAACCTTATATTTTAGCCTTATACTTCAGAAACATTTCAATATTATAATTACTTATTTAAAAAGTATTTTGGCGATAGGAGGAAAGAATCTCCTCTTCCTCATTGCAGGAAAATATTCACTTGTGGGACTGGATTACCTCAATTATCTTTTTAAACCTATGAAGTATGTGTGTTTTTTAAAGGTGACAAATACTCACTAAAATGTGATATTTTTGTAGGTATATGTCTAAATAGTGATAGTTTCCTAAAAACGTGTGCTTTAATTGTTTTTCCTAAAGAGATTACATTTGTCATTATGAAAAGTAAGCTTTTTTAAAAAAATTTTATTTTAGGGGTACATGTGCAGGGTTGTTGCATAGGTGCATATTATATCTAGCATTTCTCCCCATGTTATCCCTCCCCCCACTGTCACTCCCCTAACTGCTCCCCAACTGCCCCCAGTGTGTGATGCTCCTCTCCCTGAGTCCACGTGTTCTCATTGTTCAACACCAGCCTATGAGTGAGAACATAACGGTGTTTGGTTAAGAAAAGTAAGATTAAGTGACTATGGGAATCATGAGACAGTGATGATCGTAAGTATCTTAAAAGATCAAAATAGAAGAAAACTTCATGTAAAATATTCTTCTCTATCATATAGTAGCCAGAGACAACTTAAACCAAAATCAAAATAAATGCTAATTTCATATCCTTCTGTCTTCCCTCAAACGGTGTGTTTTTATGAAGCTGAACTTCTTTGTCATTAATATATTTTGTAAATTACCTTTGGAAAAAGGAAAGATAAAACCTATCTTTACATAAACCCTTCTACATCACAAAAAACTTACAAGCACTCCAAACTTACGGTTTTGGCACACCAACTACATAGCATTCAGGGAGGAGAAAAGGGGTTAGCAGAAAGTGTATTTAGGATGGATGCCACCCACCATCAAGCAATGGTTTAAGTAGAAAGTAATCAGAGGGAGACCGCAGCAGCTAAATTTCAACCAAAGATATTCTAGGTTTAGAACAATAAATAATTGTAATCAGGTATGTTCCAAGGAACAAATAGGACTCTAAGGCTATAACTCAGCCTGAATAAGCACTCGGAGGCTGCCGGATCAGCAGCTGCCCCATGTATAGCACACCACCTGACCTTCCATTAAAATTTCTAATGTCTTCAGTGCAGAGAAACCCATATGTTCTAAAACTTAAAAACTTTGGGCTGGAAAATGTATCTACCATATTAATTTAGACAGCATCTTTCACCTACAAGGAGACATATGTCACAAGGTGAAAGGGTGTTATGGAAATGCTGATACGGATGAAGAGAGAGGGACACACATGAAAACTTCAGCACCTTCCTGGAGTCCTGCCTTATTAGAGCCAGAACTGCCTTATAATAGTCTTTTTAGTGTGTTAGTAACTAAACACTCTTGGAAGGGGTCCAACACCAACCACCTCTCCAGGAGTCTCAATGAAGTAACATGACACTTAAGCTTCCACAAAAACCAGTGTCTACATTTGATGAATAAGTCATTAAGACAGTCTCTACGATGCTAAAGGGATTACTTTTCTTATCAGGGCACACAGTCTTGTATATATGCATCAAGCTGCAACTTATCATTTCAAGGGAATGTCTGGCCTCCATATCAGAGTTTATCATTTGATGCTATGAGACTACAGTGAGGCCAGTAAAGGACTCTCTGGAATTACACTGGAAGTAATGAGTTGAAGCCACAAACTATATGGTGCCTGAGTTATTAAAATCTTTATATATGGTTAACTTAGCTGAAAACAAATACAAGCCGTACAATTTGTGAATGAAACAAACTAAAATTCTACCTTCAAACCAAGTGGTTCATACTGTAAATGAAATTTGTTAATACAAAAAAAAATTACTGTTTTTCTCTTTGGAGCCTCAACTATTCCCTAGGAATAGAACCAAGAAAATAAATATGAATATAAGAAACTATGTGAGTACCTTCATTTTTGCCACCTGCCTAGCTCACCCAACTTCCTTCCAATCCTTGCAACTCCCACATGAGTCCTCCACTGAGCTCTGCCCCTAGAGTTGCACTAAAGTAAACAGAGCATTCACTGGTGTGGTCAGCTGTCAAGACAGCCTCCTCCAGTGGCTGAGATGCTGTGGATAACACAGAGCAGGTTTCTCTTTCCTTACTGGTGGCCAGCTCCTCACAGATCATGCTCATGGTTTTAAGAAGAAAGTACAATCTGGTTCAGTTCAGTGTCTAGCTAAGACTTCTGTATTAGGAAGCATAATTCACATCTATTGTAAATGTCATCATGCCTTTGATCTCTAGAATATATTTACACAGACAATACAGGGCTTTCCTTGATTAATGCTTTAGTTTTCCTTTTTTGCAGGAGTACTACATATCAAAGTTTTGGGAGATTTCTTTCTAGTGGCTCTGACAGTATTGATTGAGACATGGCCTTATTCCTTGAAGATTCTTGGCTATTGTTCAACAGTTCACTGAAAATAGGCTTTGCAGTTACATTTCTTCTTATCATGAATGTAGTGAACAAAAAAGCCTGGTGAATCCTCAAAGCATAAAAAACAGAGTTAGCGTCCAGGAAACTTTCCCTCAAGCTGTTAACACAAGGGAGGGAGGCTGTTAGCATAAGTTACTCCCTTCACAACAGGGGCTAGGAGAAACCTTGTTAAGCCATTAATTTCAGTCCGAAGTGATCTGTGCTGAAAAATGGGATGAGCAGATTTTCTTGGGCAGTTTCCAAGAGGTGTTTACATCCAGGGTTGCTCCCTCCCCTGTCCCCCAGCTCCTCCCAGCACGGATGTAGTACAGCCCCTATTTACCCAGATGCGTTTTAAATAATAGAAACTCCCAAGCACCTGGCTTTTGTTTTGTTTTGTTGCCACTAAGGAACTATCAAGTAAAGTGTCAAATATAGTACAGTAACACAAAGGGTGCGAATTAAGAGCGGGTGCAAGATTTGGAGAAGCAACTGTTTAAAAGGAGAAGGGAAAGTGTCTAATTCAAGACTGATTTCTCTCTTGGGCCCTAGCATTGGCATAAAATGGCATCTGCCTCTTAGTAAACATGGCTAAAGCCCAGTCCAAAGGAATTTCCGCTGGCCGATTTAGGAATCAACAGAATAAGGTACCTTAGAGGTGCTCCAGACACTCAGGGCAGGAGGCCTCGCAGGCATGGGGTGTCGCCCCTTCCCTTTTTCCACGAAGTTCCTCCAGCCGACCCCCTCCACTGCTTCGCGCCCTTCCTTCTCTCCATTTCCCCCTCTCACTTTGGATTTGAAAACTGGGCTTGCAGGAGATGCAGCTGGCGACACGCGGGGTGTGACTGGACAGAGGAATCCAGAGGGCAGCTGCGGAGGGCTAAGAAAGGTCCCTGGGCAGCGCCACCGAGCGAGGGGCAGAAGAGGCAGCTGTGGGGGGTACTGGGAGAAAGCTGGGGCGGGACCGCGGGAAGGGGGGTTCTCACCTCGCCCACTCACCTGCTGCTCCCGCCCGAAAGCTGCGAACCGTGTTGCCTTCGCGCAGAGGCTGGGGGCGCCTGGGCTGCGATCCTCCCTCCAGGGAGCCCGGTGTCCGCGCCGCCTGGACCGTGCTGTACCTGTCATAGAGCCGCAGCATGTGTTCAGAGACCTTGTCTTGCGGCTGCAGCTCGGAGTCCCGGCCACCACCTGCCGTGCGGTCACCTGATACAGTTTTACGGAGCTCCGGGAAAGGTTGCTTCCGTCTCTCTCCCTGCGCCAGGCTCACGCAGAAGCAGCCCAGCCACAGAAAGAGCAGCCTGCTCACCCCAGCCATGGCGAGGTACCCGCGCGGCGCGTCCGCTCCCGGCGTCGCTGCGGGACACTCCGAAGGCGCAGGGAGCAGGCGGCAGAGCCGAGGGTTGAACTCCAAACCAGCTGGGGCGAGGGCTCACGGAGCCCCGGTCACGGCCGGGTGCAGCGAGATAGCGGCCAGCCCCACTTGCGGCGCGGGCCGAGCGCAGCCCGGCAGGTGGGCTCTTCCCGGCAGCCGCGCGGACCTCACCAGCGCCGGGGCTGCGTGCGCCGTCTCCACTCCAACGCTGAGAAACGGCTGTAGGTCGCGGCGTGTGTGGCCCGGGTGTTTTCAGGATTTGTCTGTACCTTCCCGCCTCGCTTTATTTTTGGGAACACCTGGCCAAACGGGCCGCTGTAGGGACTAGGACTAGCGCTGCTCTGGGCGCCGGGTCGGAGCGGGGTCGGAGCCCGGGCTGTGCGCAGCGGTCCGGAGGGCGCTCGACCGCCTTTTCCAGGGATTGGAGTAGCTGCGGCGCTGCTGGTCCGAGTTTTTTAGTGTACACGTGTGTGGTGTGTGTGTGTGTGTGTGTGTGTGTGTGTGTGTGTGTGTGAGAGAGAGAGAGAGAGAGAGAGAGAGAGAGAGAGAGAGAGAGAGACTGACTTAGTTCTTTCGCTCTCTAGCTGATGGGCTGTGGAGTCCTCAGCCAATCTCTCCCACTCCCTCGCCCTTGCCCTCCTAGGCAGTTTGCACCAGGCTGGGATAGAAGCAAGGAGGGAAGTAACCGGAGAACTGGCAGCAGGAGGGAGAGGAGAGGAAGTAGGGGTGGGACGGCTAGGGAGGGGAAGGGAAAAGGAGATTTAGGACTAAAGAAATGGTAGAAGGGACAGGTTTTTTAGATTCTGCAATTACAGTGGCTGTATGCTGGCTAGCAAGAAGGCAGAGGAAAATAGAACTTGCTGCAGTTTCGCTTTTCTGATTCCATACAAAGTCACAGCGTGAACACCATTCTCGCTTACTTCCCTGAGTCTCTTCTTGACGGAGACTGAGGGCCCCTGCACCTGTACTCCGCTGTCATAGCTTCCTGTCTTTCTGAGAGCATAACCATCATAGCACCCTTCTCCTCCGCATCATCTTCTCTCGAGGTGAGAAATATGTGCAAGTCAATTCCATGTTAAAAACAAATAAAAAAACAAGCAAACACACCACAGCCCCACCTACAGCTCCCCTCAAAGGTTTCCTTCCTACAAGTCCCCAAAAGGCTTCCCTGCAGGATGGTGCAGCGGTCGTTAAAAACAAGGGTGTCTGGAAAATCCTGGAGTCGGGAACATCCTGGAGTCCGGAACAGAATACTAGAGTCTCTAGATTTGTCTTCCTAATTCTCTCTTGTCATGGCTGTACAATGGAGATTAAACTAAGAACTTCCGGGCACGGTGGCTCAGGCCTGTAATCCCAACACTTTGGGAGGCCAAGGCGGGCGGATCGCGAGGTCACGAGTTCGAGACCAGCATGGCCAACGTAGTGAAACCCCGTCTCTACTAAAAATACGAAAATTAGCTAGGCGTGGTGTTGCCAGTCGAGTCTGTAATCCTAGGTGCTGGGGAGGCTGAGGCAGGAGAATAGCTTGAGCCCAAGAAGCAGAGGTTGCAGTGAGCCAAGATTGTGCCTCTGCACTACAGCCTGGGTGACAGGGCAAGACTCCATCTCAAAACAAACAAACAAACAAACAAACAAACAAACAAAAAATACCACAACTTTTCATGCTCTAGACATGCCTTGTTATTTATCTTTCATGTATATTACCAAATATTATATTCAGATGAGGAAACTGAGGCAAAAGGATACACAGTGGGCGACAGAACTGGGATCCAAACTCAGGGAGTCTGACTTCTGGCCTCAGGCCAGATCATCACACTATTAATAATGAAATTAGCATTTAAACCGAAGTTTCGGTGTACAATCCATGTAAATGATCTTAGTGCAATTCTTGGCCAGATGCAGTAAAATCCTCAATGTTTAGTGCATTCATCCATCTTCCCCTCTGTGGGGCAATGGAGTTGATTGAAAAGAAGATAGTCTCCTGGAGTCACACAGAGTCTCCAAATATGAGTTTCTACTTTGATGGTGAATAACAACACATTCCTTTTAAAGTTTTGTTTGGATGACATTAGAAAGCAGTGCTAAAGTGACTGGCGCACTGACTAGCCTTTAGTAGGGGCTCAATCCTTTTCTATCCTGCATTTATCCCAAATGCAGACTACGTTCTCCCCACTCAGTCACTTCTCAACCCACTGCGGTTTGGATTTTGCCCTAGCCACCCCGATAACTGTTCTGCAGATAATAAGACACACTTCCAGAGTAGTTGTGAGGATTAAATGAGATCATGTGTTTGATCTTTGGCATAAAGAACACAATAACTTTAGTGATTAATAGTGGAGATCTAATTGCAAAATTCAATAGACCCTGGAAACTCTCTCTCTCTGATTTTCCCTGTGAACCATTGGTTGTTTTTCCATTCCTTTTTGCTCTCTTTCAGTTCTGTGAGCTGCCTCATCTTCTAGGCCTGCTCAAGTGTTCCTGACATCTTTACTCTGCTGTGGGAGAATGCCAAATCCAGAAGAAAATTCTTTTTCACTTATTCTGCCTTGGTGGTCACCTCTGGCCTTTAAATACATGGTTCTGGGTCCCCTTGCCACCCCAATTTCAGTCCTCATTGCCAAAAATTCATCCTCTTCCCCTTTGAAACCATCTTTGAGACTTCCCTCCCTTTAGGTACAGTGCACATTTCTGTCACAGCATTTACCACTCTGAGCTCCGTATGATTCTTCATTTGTGGATGCTGAAGACTGACAGCATGTCTGCAATGCCTCCCTTTACCTTCCTAGCTATATGTACCTTCCCAGCTATATGTACCTTCCCTTTTCTGTGCCTCCATTTTGTTATTTAAGCCATAAGCAAAAAATAATAGTGTCATCTCACAGGGTTGTTGTAAAGAATAATTGGACAGTCCATGTCAAGAGCTTAGCATAGTGCCTAGCACTCTTCTTAAATGCTTATAAAGAGTTGGCTGAGACCTAAGAGAGTTGCTTGTCTTTTTGTCTAAGGCAGAGATGAAGGCATCATCATCTTTATATTTTAGTGACCAGCCATTGTATTCAGAATAATGAAAGTAACAGGGGATGATGAGCAGGTAGAATAATTCCTAACAGAGATACCCAGCTGTAATTGCAAGACTAGAATAGAAAGTCTGGATAGGGAGCCAACAAAATAGAGAACTGTAGTAGCAGCCAAATTTTGGACTTAAGATAACTCATTTGCAACTAACATACATCCAGGAAGAGGAGGCAATGAATGAGATTGATGAAGTCAGCAGCAGCATGTCCAGCAACGACAAATAAATGATACCCCTTCCAGACTCTTGGAATGACCTCTTGGGGAATTGAATTGAAAGCAAATTGAATGGGAAAGAAACAACTCCCCTCATCAGAACACCTGGAGATGCCATCTTGTGTTTCAAGATAGTAGCACAGTGTTTGTCTTATCAAAGGCTACAGAATCCCAAATCTGGATGTATTAAATTGTTTCAGAATGGTGGCATCTTGCGATGCCTCCACTCAAATGGTATAAATCATAGGATTCCTATTTCTGGCTGAGCATCTGGTTTCCTTGATGTATGGAGGGTTTGCAGCTTTTCAGGAAGAACTGAGCTAAGCATATTGGTGGTACATGTGCCTTGTATCTGATTTCTCTGTTGTGTTGCATTAATTAAGAGTTGTTTTAATTTTTTAAATAATAGGACTTTCCTATTTTATGCTAGAGATTGTGACTGTTATACCCAACTGCTGAATCAGAGGATACTTATCAGTCTTTTTTCTGAAACACAAGGAGAGTTAAAGGAAGGCATTTCTAAAATAGAAGAGAACAGCAGATTAGTGAATTAGTGGATTCTGTTGCATTGAACTCTACTTTTGACTATAAAATCCTATGCATGTATGTATGAATTCATGTATATTATGCTTGTCTTCATTGATATTCTTGAGTGATATACATTTATTTTCTAAAAAACTTCTCAACCATTATTGTTGAATACTTAGGTAAGGCTGTATTAACAGTTGTGGAGTTCTGGATCCTTCCTTTTTTTATTACTCCCATCTTTGTTTTATTCATTCAATACATATTTAGTATCTCTTGTGTTATTGACAATTTAGTGTTGAGAATACAAAGATGAATGAAATGGTTTCTGTCCTATGAAAACTTAGTCTACTTGGGAGATAGGAATAACCACTTGGAAAACTTTAAGGTATTTTTTTTCTAGCTGAGTAAGGCAGAGAGTGCTGAAGGGAAGAGACGATAGTTAAATTGAGATTTAAAAGCAAAGTAGGTGGTTTTCTGGGGGTATTTTAGATAGACTATTCCAGGCAGAGGAAGAATATGATCTCCATCTAGGTGGGAGAAGTCTTTCTTCTGGGGTCCTTTTCCGACTTCATACCAATCTTTCTCTCCATTATTTCTTCCGTTAACTCACTTGTGTTATATGCTTTTATTTAGTTACCAATACTCCACAAGGATTTCTAGCCTTAGACCCCAACAGTATTTCAGTATTTCAGCACCCCCATTCTTTACAAACTGTGTTTATCCTGCTGGTATTATAAATTCAGTGCATCTAAAATTGGTCAACCTCCTCAGTATATTCTTGGTTTCTGAATCTTTATGTTGACACCTTTATCCTTTCAGCCACCCAAGTTCCAAGTCTTAGACTTGTATTAACCTTCTTCTTTCTGACTGTCACATATTAATTGCTAAGTCACATACAGGATGTCTCTACTATTTCTTTAATTTGTTCTTTTTATTTCTATTGCAGCCCCTTTCATTTACTTATTAACTTATTTTAATCTAGGCTATGTTTTTAGTCTAAATAGCTTCCAGTTCTTTCCCACTCCAGATGAATCTGATTTCTATTGCTGCATAACAAATTACTACAAACTTAGAGGCTTAAAATAACACCCAGTTATTATTTCACCATTCTATAGGTTAGAAGTTCAGGGGAGCTCAGCCGGGTTCTCTGCTCACATTCAATGTGTTGGCCAGCTGGTATTCTTATCTGAAGGCTCTGAGTAGAAATCTTCTTCCAAGCTCATTCAGGTTTTTGCAGAATCCAATTCCTTATATGTAATTGTAGGACCATGGTTCTATATTTTTGCAGACTTTTAGCCAGGGCTTGTTATCAGCTACTAGAAGCCACTTGCCATTTCTTCTGTGTGTTCCCCTCCATATTAAAACCAGTAATAAATATTTTTTTGCATGTTGAATACAGTGCTTCTAATTTATTTCTCCAGAAAGAAACCCCATCTTTGTAAAGAGTGTGCCTGAAGTGAGGCCTACCAAGGATAACATCCCATTCTTAAAGTCAACTTTGCCATTTAACATAATTGAATCATGTAATATCCCATCATGTTCATAGTTTCCTTCTACATTCAAAATGGAGGGGATCATACAAGACGATGGGTCACTGAGAGTCATTTCTGCCTAATATAGTAATCATATAATTACTGTCACTAGATTTATGTTCCTAAAACTTAGTCCATGAGTTATAAACTTTCTCAAAAAGCAATAACTAGCTGCTCATTATCAACTAAGTAAATAAAAAAAAAAAAAAAAAACAAAAAAAAAAACACACCAAACACCTCAGTTTGGTACTTGTAGCCTTTCTCAATTTGTCCTCAATCTAGTTTTCCATCTCTCTCTCCTTTCTCACGTATCTCCTATGCACCAACCATACGATGTGTTTCTTTTCCACTTTCCTTCACTTGCCATGTCCCATTGCCTGGTTTGTCCTCCTTAGATGTATCTGAAAATGCTGCCTTTCTCATGACATGATTCCTAATAAGTCTGATGTGCTGTGAGTTCTTAATCCTTTATCTCTTCATAGCATTTAGTACTTACAGCATTAAGAGATTTTGTTACATGCTGCTTTTGTTTACTTTTATAAAGAAATTATTGTTTCTCTAATAAAATAAAACCCAGCTCCTCCAGGCTTGGCAGTAATGGGAGAACATCCACCTGGAGAGGGAATGGATGGACCTCCTTTCTGACTACTTCTCCAGAAATTTTCCATCTGTCAGTCCTTCTCTGGCTGATTCCTGTTTCTGCTGCACTGCACTGTGGGATTCTAACTCTACCACTCTCTTCTCACTTACTCTGCCCTAAGCTTTAATACACAGATCATTTTTAATTTTTGTCTCAGACTTGAGACAAGACTGGAACTTGTAGACAACAATTGACTATAGACTTACGGAAATAAACACACAGAGATCAATGCACACCAACATGTTAAGTTGGAGAAAAAGTAATTGCAGTTTTTGCCATTATTTTTAATGCCAAAAAAACACAATTACTTTTGCAGCAAACTACTATGTATTACAAACATTGTTGCTCTTGATTTTCTGCTATTTAAGTCTTTTTATTCCTGGCTCCTGTCCTGTTATCATTTTTGCTATCAACTTTTTACTGAATATCCGCTATGTACCAGACATTCTTCTAGGTGCTGGAGATGCCACTGGGAACGAAGTGAAAATTTGTCTCTTTTTAAAAGTCTAGGGTCAAGACAGTAAGATCAAGAGAGGCAGAAACAGATGTCTCCTCTTTCATTTGTTCATACCTATTCATCAAATGTACATTATGAAGCACACACTATTCTAGAAGCTGGGGATATAGCCATGCAAAAGACTTGTCAAATCCCCACCCTCATGGGGTTGGTATTACAAAAGAAATAATAAACTCAACAAACAAACAAAGGGTTTTCTAGAAGTACTGCGAAAACAGTAAAACAAAGTAGTAGATCAAGAACACTGTGTATGTGAGTGTGGTGAGAGGGTAGAGTGGCGGTGTTCTAGGGTGGTGAGGTGGTCAGGAAGGGCCTCTCTGAGGACACGGCATTTGAACTCAGACCTATAAGGTATGAAAGGCAACCACAATAAAGTCTGGAGGAAACATGCGCCAGACAGCAGCACTTGGAAAGGAGGGCTGCTTGTCCACTGACTAACAGTCTCCCATTTTCTTAATGATTTACATTAAGAATAATCCGTCACTCAGGGGGCTTTACCCAAAGGCTTGGTCCTATTCTCTGTCCTAAATAGAAATATCAGACAAGAATCCATGGGATACAATTGGGGGTTGGGAGGAAGTGGAAGTAGAATTACATTAGTTTACTTCTTTTTAGATACAGGGACCTAGAAGGCAAGATTGTTATTCAACTTTTACTCCTGCTTTCCCCTGATTTCCTTATATGCCATTACTTGCTTGGTAGATATTTGTTGAGCTGAATCTAATTGAATAGTGACAAGCTAAAGGAGTGTCATATCAAAAAGCTCCTGCCAAACACATTTGTTTCCCTATATAAATATACAGAATAAAAATATATAATCATATTCCTAAAGCACAAAATAATTTGAATTTAGCCTTTGCTTATATCCTCCCTTTTGAACTTCATTTCAACTGCCCTAAACTAAGACATTCCTTCAAATTTTAATGATATGAAAAGTAAAGACGACTAAACAAATATAATAAAGAATAAGAATTAGCTCCTTAAGGGCAAAAACTGTGTTTTATATATTTTCTCATCACCCATAGTCACAGGACCCAAACAAAGTCAAAATTAGCATTTTGGGATATATCTTCCTAGTGTCCACTTTTCTATGCCAAGAGCATAGAATATTTCTGTATGATTATATCTTTATAATCATGTAAAGCATTTTGATTTTTCTTTTTTAATTAAAAATGAAGAAATTATACTATAAGAGCAGGAATCCTTTTTTATGGTGTTTTATATCCTTGCTCATCTTCATATTAATATGTCAGAACAACAGGTACGCTAAGGGTTTTTTGGTTTGTTTGTTTGTTTGTTTTTGAGAGAGTTTCACTTTTGCTGCCCAGGCAGGAGTGCAGTGGCATGATCTCAGCTCACTGTAACCTCTACCTCCTGGGTTCAAGCAATTCTCCTGCCTCAACCCCCTGAATAGCTAGCTCATATTAAAGGTGAGTGCCACCACACCCAGCTAACTGTTTTGTATTTTTAGTAAAGACAGGGTTTCATTATGTTGGTCAGACCGGTCTCAAACTCCTGACCTCAGGTGATCCACCTGTCTCAGCCTCCCAAAGTGCTGGGATTACAGACATGAGCCACTATGCCTGGCCCACAGTAAGGTTTAATAAGTAATTAACATAGTCATATTTTCCTTCATATTATTCAATTCCACTTTTACCAAAAATTTCTACTGATAATGATGCTATGAGAAATTATCACTACATCTCCTCACACCAAAAAAAAAAAAAAAAGGTAGAATATTTTGAGTCATGCTTGAGTCACAGCAAGAGAAATTTTGTGAGCCCACCTTGAAGATTTCCTTTGCACAGGCTGTGATTTATTCCTTGTGATGTGATATTTGGAAAGTCTGCTCAGGTGCCCTTTGTACTGTTTCCCACGTGTAGCCAACAGGCTCTGCTTTGTGGAATGCTACCCACTGTCCTAATCTGTTTCTTTCTGCAGGCAGTTCAGCTGGCATCTTTCCTCTGTAATTTGTGTTTAAATTCTTATGGCTTCAGAAAGGACTTCTTTTTACCAGCAGTTTTCTCTCTTTTGGTCTTATCAGCCATTTCTGTATATTGTGGTTTATTAAGCCTGATTTTTGTCTTTTGGGAAAAGTTGTTACTTTAAAAATTGTTTTCTTTTTGAAAGGTATCTCTCTTTTTTTCACCTGATTCCTTTGGTGATAGTTTTGTGAATTGAGTTGCCAAGAATGTAACAAATTTATTGTTTGCCCTGGCACTTCTGCCCTACAAAATTCATTGAATTCATTTTCATTTCTATAATCATTTTCCCCCAGGTGGTCATATTTCCAAGCCCCCATAGGTAAGGATTAGCTGTCAATGCTGAGATACATGCAGCAACCTCTATCTTTCTCTCCTGTCCAGCTCCAGGGTCCACTCTCCCCTCTTTACTATCTTCTACTTTCTTAATTCTTCCTCCTCTCAACCCTCTTCTTTTCCACCACCCTATCCTTACATGCCGTCCAGGAAATCTTGGCAATAGGATTGTGGATTGAAGAGGTTACTGACCCTCTAGTATCTGGAGCTGAAAGGCCCTTAAGAAAGGTGATCTCATTTGTCACTTCAGCAATTCATTAGCATGGTTGCCGGTGTCTGCCTTTTCACCCTACAAATTTCCAGGTGTAGCTGCTCAGATGACCCATGTAAAACCTTAACAGGATCAATTAAAATTGCTTAGGTGTGGTGACAAATGCTTTAAAAATATGGACAGATGGGGGTGTGGAAATGACAAATATCACCACTGGGGACTAATTTTATTCTTTACATGTGCTTCGGGGTTTCCAGGTGTTTTTCTGGCATTCCTTCCTTGAAGGAAGTAGTTTAAAACTGCTCCTGGATATCTGCCCACGGAAAAGCAAACAGCTTTCTTTGACCACAAATGATCAGCTACCAACAACTCCTCCACCCTGTTTTTAAATTTTTGAACTCTGGAGTAAATTCTTGCCTTATAAAATTAAGATTGAGATAACTCTGGCTAGGAGCCAAGCTCTGCAAACCAGTTCTTTTACTGGGCAATGAAGAGTGATTGCATAAATGCTATATAAATATTTCATGTATCTATGTTGTCAATCCTGGTAACTATTGCTGAGCTGTAAACAGAGCAGGAGTGTCTGGATAGTGCTGGGCGAGTTGAGAAAGATTTGACTAAACAGAAATGAAAACAGAATGGAAGATGACAGATTCTATACTCAGCAAGACCAAGGGCTGCTGCTTTTCCATTTGGGTAATCCCACATCTATGCTAAGTATAAAATGCATTTTATTGAATTACATATTTTCAAGGAAATGCAAATAATCAAATAGAGGTTTGTGATTACCTTTGTAGCTAGTTCACGATGTATTTTTGGATTCTGAGGCACTGACAAGGAATACTTCTCAGGAATCTCTTGCTGGCTTGTGTCAGTTGTTCTTGCTTTAAAGCATTCTAGAGCAAATTTCCTGGTAATATGACACAAAACCAAAACGAAAATGTTAATCCTCTCCAGATCAGTGACTTTCAGATTTCATTCTTCATTGTGATCTGATACATAAATATAAGAGAGGTTAAATGACAATATGAAATGGGCATTTGAGTATGTTTGTATCTCTATTTAGAATTCAGCTTTAAAAAGTTTTTATTTTTAGAGATGGGCTCTCTGTCACCCAGGCTGGAGTGCAGTGGCTCCATCATAGCTTCCTGCAGCCTCTAACTTCTTCCCACTTTAGCCTCCCAAGTAGCTGGGATTACCAGCGCATACCACTATGCCCAGCTAAAATGCAGCTTCCTAAGGACAAAAATCATGCATAGCACTTGGAGAACTCTTTGCCTATATTAGGTATTCAATAAACACCCTTTAGGAAAGTAGTTGAAAGAAGAATATTGAAGAACAATTAGTGATATTCTAATTTTGTCATCTAAGATGGCAGAAAGATAAAAAGAAATTTCCTTTTTTTAAAAAAATTTTTAAGTTGTCCATACTCTAGACCTTAACAGCCTCAACAGGAGCTATACAGAGAAACTACATGTTGATAGCAGAAATTTGTTCTTTTTAGGAGAAAGGTGGCACTACTTTCTTCCAGTGATGATTGGTTAAAATAGAAAAAAGAACAACATCTATAATTTTTTTCTCTCTACATTCAGCACTTGCTCATAATGAGTGTCCACCTTCTCCAAATCATTTAAATGATGCATACTGTAATAGATATCCAAGTAATCATACAGCAAACCTCTGTCCCTGGGTTCCTCGTTCCGACTTTTCTCTTGAATCATAAGTAGTAGACTAGCTACTAAAAATTAATTCAGGAAATCAGATACAAGTCCCAACAAAGGGCAATTGGCAATCAGGCATTTTCCTGGTGGTTTCAGATTGTTCCATTTCCGTCACCCCTCAGGTAGGAAGAGATTTCAAATGTTCATCTCCTTGGAAATGTCATGGAAAATGTCTATTCTTTTAGGTGAAAGAAATCCCACCTAGTGGCAGTGTTTGGGTTGTAGTCACAGGAAATGCCAGGAAAAAATTCACTTACTAACAATATGTAGGCACAAAGAATGGAGATATAAAACGTTTTAAGGGATCCTGCTTCCTCTTAATACAGAGATGGCTCAGACAGAACCAGACCCATTTTGATGGCAGGTAGTTCTGGGCATACAGGCAATTCCTTTTGTTTCCACTTTAGCCCTTGAAACAAAGTGAGACCTTAGGGTACTGACTGATGTAGCAGAAGAGGATATTTCTCTCTGGAGATGGTCCCTGTGGTGGCAGGGTACAGGAGTTAATGGCCCTCGGGGCAGGACACTTTGTGAGTTATGAGACGGGAGCAGTCTTTCCATCAGTGATTCAAGAGGTCCTTTCTTTGGTTCTTGACATTCAGCCAGACTTTAAGAGCCCCCTAATAAAAGGTAGATATCCCTGGGAAGGCTAACACCTTGAGCATTATCAACTGGTATCAGTTAACACCTTAAGGGAAACTTAGGACAATTGCCAAAAGTTGGTAGAGAACAAAAAGGGAAGCAGAAACAGCATGCAGTATAAAGTATTGCCTCCCTTACCACTATTGAGGAGCAGTGCTGCTTGAGCCTCCAGAGCAAGTGGACTCTGCCTTACCTCGGTGGCCTTGGGCAAGTTCTTTCTATGCTAGTTTCTAGTTTACCTGTTAATTGGAGAGAGTAATTATGTTTCTTATGAAGGCTGTTGGGAGAATTTATGATCTATAAAACATTTGAGATTTTCAGTGTGAGGCAGTACATAAGTACAAAGTGTTATTATTGGTTTTATTGCAGGATTGTAAATGGGATCTAAGTAGCATCATACTGGAGTTATTTTGTGGAAGTACTTATCTCCAGTTGTGCAGAGAAGTGGGCTTATTTTTATCTATTTACTAGGTCATTATAGAAGTCCTACAAAATCTTGATAAATATAGATTAAGTCTTGATACAAAGGAAATGTTGTTGAATTTATTATCTAACACAGGTGCTTTATGGTATATTTTATCTGAGAGTAATATCCGAATGCATAGCTAAGCCTGGCTCAAAGTCAGTCTGGGTTGGGATTTAAAAAAAAAATCCTGTGAATAAGTGGGAAGTACTTCTTTCCTCTTCCACAGATATTACTGTTATTCTACTTTTCATTGACAGGACACACTCATATTCATGCTGGATTAGGGATGGTACTTTTTTTTGTATCCCTTGTCTCTTTCTGCATACAGAGATAGGACTAGAAGAGCCAAGGATGCCTCACTTCATACTTGTTCAGGAATCTATATGGACTCCCTAGGACCTAATGCATTTAACATTTGCACTTCCCAGTGCATAATTCAAAGATTTCTGTCAATCCACTCCATCAAATTTATTTCCATTTTCATTTTCCTCCATAAGCTCAATACATCTATTTTATTTGCTGCTAGTAACCTACATACTCTGTACTGTAAACTCCATGACTCTGAGGACAGTTTTTGCCTCAGTACTATGAAAAACATCTGGTACACAGTAGCTGTTCAATAAATAGTTGCTGAATGCATGAATACATGATTTATACCCTGAAACACTTTCCCTCACTCATTCTCCTAATGTGTTCCTTGATTCTATAAAGCTTTGCCCCAAACTCAATTCCTGCAGGCAAACTTTTAATTCAGTGTGATACATCATTGGAAACACACTATATGCTTGACATTATGATTTCTTTGACTGAGCCCACTTGATGATATTCATCTTTCTTTTAGACTTTATACTTAAATTTGAATTTCACCGTGCTGATTTGCTGCTTTATAAAATGAGTGTTAATGGTTTTGTACATATCATATATAGAACAGAATGGGCTTAGGTATCACAGCAGAGCCCTGGCTTTGCCTGTATCTCAGTTTTGATCTTGGATAATTTACCGATTCACCTTAAGACTTAGTTTCTCTATGTATCTCTCTCTTTCTCTTTCTCTCTCTGTCACACACACACACACACACACACACACACACACACACACACCCCACAAGTGTTATAGGTGATCAGAGACTATATGGGCCACTAGCATGGGTGGTGATATGCTTTGGCTCTGTCTCCACCAAAATCTCATCTTGAATTGTAACTCCCACAATTCCTACATATTGTGGGAAGGACCCAGTGAGGGGTGTTTGAATCATGGGGGCGGGCCTTTTACATGCTGTTTTCACAATAGTGAAACAGTCTTATGAGATCTGATGTTTGAAAAAGAAGAGTTCCTGTGAAAAAACTCTCTCTTTGCCTGCCGCCATCCATGTAAGGCACGACTTTCTTTTCCTTGCCTTCCTCCATGACTGTGAAGCCTCCCCAGCTATGTGGAACTGTAAGTACATTAAATATATTTTTCTTTTCTTTTCTTTTGAGACTAAGTGTTGCTCTGTTGCCAGGCTGGAATGCAATGGTGCTATCTCGGTTCACTATAGCCTCCACCTCCAGGATTCAAGAGATTCTCCTGTCTTAACCTCCAGAGTACCTGGGACTACAAGCATGCCCCACCATGCCCAGCTTATTTTTGCATTTTTAGTAGAGACGGGGTTTCACCATGTTGGCCAGGATTGTCTCAATCTCTTGGCCTAATGATCCACCTACCTCAGCCTCCCAAAGTGCTGGGATTACAGGTGTGAATCACTGCACCCAGCCTAAACATCCTTGTCTTCCCAGTCTTAGGTATGTCTTTACTAGAAGCGTGAGAACAGAATAATACAGTAAGTTGGTACCAGTAGGGTGGGGCGCTGCTGAAAAGATACCTAAAAATGTGGCAGTGGCTAGTGTTCTCAAGCAGAAGGCTGTGATACGCCATATAGAGAAAGCACATATGTCAGATAACCTTCATTCAGCCATGTATTTCAGTAATGTTGGCCATTAGTTCAATGTAAATTAATCAATGAGATAGATTAAGTAAGGTGTCTTTAAACAAAAACACACACATAGCAAGGTTTTATATTGATTGGTTGATAAAATTGTTGTGGCCAGAGACTTCCAGGAACCTAATCCTATATTTCCCTCAGGAGCAATGATTTAGTATTTGCTAATTAAGTGTTCATGCTGACTTTGTAGAGTGTAACTATTTTGAATAATAAGAATTTACTCCATTTCATAAGAGTATTAAATGGATTAAATAAGATAATGTAATGTTCTTGGCAAAAAGTAGATGATCAGCAAATTGTAGTTTGTGTTTTTCTCTTTTAAGACTCTGTGTCATTCTAATTTACAGATCACTTAGTGCAAATCTGTTGTTTCAATACATCACTTCTAAAAGTACATGTTAGAACCTATATCTCAAAGAAATTATAGTATTTTTAGAATTTTATAGTTGAAGGATATGTAAAAACTATTTATTGTTATATTTACTGCAAATTATGGTATAGAATTAAGTAATTACCATTTCAAAAGATAAACTCTTATTGTTCCACTTCTAATAATTGATTGAAACATTGATAAATCAGTAAGCTTCTAAATGTTCATACAATTGAACAGAATTCTTGAATTGCGCACTTAAAAATTAAGATTATTAAGGACTTTTCAGTAAAATAGGCTAAAATTAAACATTGAAGAAACCTGTAAAAACTCGTGTACATTGTAAAAATATTGAATTTACAGGCCACTATTTAAAAACATCCTTTATCTGTCCACATTACTCAGATGTCAATGTGGAAATGTGATTCTTGCTCATATCTTTTATGCTTTCATAAAATTTCTCATTACTTTATCCCTAAGATGTTAATTCCTACCATCCTCAACTCTCCTAATCTCTTCTCGAAAGAATATGTTCTATTCTGTGTAAAGAAATACTTTTGCATTTAAGATTTACAATATTGGTTTCCAAAAGACAACACTTAAATGCCAACCCAATGGGATTTAGTGTGCTGGTCATTTCTTTCTACTGAGAAAATCATCCTTGGTGGATACATATGGCAAACTACTGCTCAACCCTTGAGACTGAGTTCAGATTTTACTTGCTTCATGAAATTTCCATAGCCAAGAGCAGCTTTCCTGTGTTCTCCAGTAGCACTCTTAATATACTGTGTTGTCTTATGTTTCACTGTTATCACCTGATGTTATTTTCTCTGTCTTCCCTGCAGGGTCTTGAATTGTTCCTAGCATGAAGAGGATGTTCAAAAAAGGCTTGTTGAATGAATGAATGAATAAATGAAAGAATGTTACCTGAGTTCTCAGTTTTAATGTGTGGTTAACCATGGTGTGTTGCCTTTCTTATCCAATCCACATAACTAGTATGTGGCACAGCAGTGTTAGAGAGAAAAAAAAAGTTGAAGATTTTCCCTTCTGTGAAAGGAGGTGAGTTCATGTCCTCATTGATTAAAAAAGATGTCATTCTCAAATGTGTTTTTTTCCTTTGACACTTATCTTTTTTAAGGAGTGATGAAGGGCATCTCCATCAATTGTAAAACAAACTGTTAGCTCTAATGCAGTGTATGTTAACATCATGGATCTTACTGATGAATTTAAGGTAAGTAACATTGAAGTCTAAGCCCCACTCTTGACCTCAGTGCCTGGAGAGCTGTGAGCATTCTAACATGTCTTATCATTTACCATCAATTTAAGGAAAACTTAATGAACTTACTGATTTATTGGTTTTATGTGATTTAGAATGATTTATGTCACTTATGTTAGGAAATTAACCCCTATCATGTGGCCTTCCTTAATTAAACACTTTTAATTTTTGTGCTCCCTCTTCCTCTTTTATCCTCTGCAATTGTTCCCAACTTTTGCCAGTTCTGAAAAAGATCTGATTGCTTGTTTTATACTCTCACTGACACCACTCCACTTCATTTTTCTTTGTCCTCATAACTATGCAACCTCAAAAAATAAGTTTCCAACCTTTCAAATTCATGATTCTCCCTCCCATCTATTTTGCACATAACTAATGCATTCATCTTTCTGCAGTATAAATTGCTTCTGCCTTTTCTCTGAGAAAAACACATTTAATGATTTCTTATTGTCCATTTCATTAAGAATACAAGGCCTGGGCAATTCAGGGAATGACTTTCCAGGGAGACTCCCTAACATTCTTGCATTTCTCTGATCTGGACATAAAGTTTATGTCCTATGTTCATCTTTGCTCACTGCTTTATCCTCAGGACCCAAATTGCATGTGGCACATTAATAAGCACTTACACAAAAGTTTGGTTGAAAAAATCAATTAAGAAAACTGATTTTAAATTCCATGTGACTTGGATTTTATCTCTAAATGAAATACATAGTTCTACAATACTTCATATGAACATACATGGAGTCACATACAAAGGTAGTATGTATCTGTAGGAGACACGAAGTTATGCATTTTGTTCTATCTCTGCTTTCCATCCAATCTACACATATTTAAGTTTCCTTAGCACTTTGCCTTTATATGTTAAATTGCCCAGAAATAGCAATGGTTGACTGATGATTAATTTTGTCTTAGACTATAAGCATATCTAGATTTTTTAAATTCATATTCTAGGTTGTCAAAAAGTGGGGAAGTGATGAAACAATGGGACATGTGATTATTTGACTTTTCCCCATTTCCTCCAGACCACTGCTAGCGAGTCTTCAATTTTCTTCTCTGCCATTATTCAGTGAGTAGGAAAGGTTAGTGGGAAATATCTTCAGTAAATATTACCTCAATTCAGTGGTTTCTCTTTTCTTTATTTTTTAAAATTTATTTATTTACTTTACTTTAGGTGCATACTATATCTGGCATTTCTCCCCATGTTATTCCTCCCCACCCACCAATGTCTCTCCTCTACCCCAACTGCCCCCAGTGTGTGATGCTCCCCTCCCTGTGTCCATGTGTTCTTATTGTTCAACACCCATCTATGAGTGAGAACATGCGGCGTTTGGCTTTCTGTTCTTGTGTCTGTTTGCTGAGAATGATGGTTTCCAGATTCATCCAAGTCCCTACAAAGGACACCAACTCATTGTTTTTTATGGCTGCATAGTATTCCATGGTGTATATGTACCATATTTTCTTTGTCCAATCTATCATTGATGTGCATTTGATTTGGATCCAGGTATTTGCTATTGTATACAGGGCTGCAATGAACATATGTGTGCATGTGTCTTTACAGTAGAACTATTTATAGTTCTTTGGATATATGCCTAGTAATGGGATTTCTGGGTCAAATGGAATTTCTATTTCTAGATCCCTGAGAAATTACTACACTGTCTTCCACAATGGTTGAACTAATTTACACTCCCACCAACTGTGTAAGAGTGTTCCTATTTCTCCACATACTCTCCAGCATCTGTTGTCTCCAGATTTTTTAATGATCACCATTCTAACTGGTGTGAGATGGTATCTCAATGTCGTTTTGATTTGCATTTCTCTAATGACCAGTGATGATGAGCATTTTTTCATATGTTTGTTGGCCTCATATATGTCTTCTTTTGAAAAGTTTCTGTACATATCCTTTGCCCACTTTTGAATGGGGTTGTTTGTTTTCTTCTTGTATATCTGTTTTAGTTCTTTGTAGATTATGGATATTAACCCTTTGTCAGATGGGTAGATTGCAAAATTTTTTTCCCATTCTGTTGGTTGCTGATTTGCTGTAATGATGGTTTCTTTTGCTGTACAGAAGCTCTGAATTTTAATTAGATCCCATTTGTCTATCTTGGCTTTTATTGCCATTGTTTTTGGTGTCTTAGTCATGAAGTCCTTGCCTATGCCTATGTCCCGGATAGTTTTCCCTACGTTTTCTTCTAGTGTTTTTATGGTATTAGGTTTTATGTTTAAATCTTTAATCCATCTGGAGTTAATTTTAATATAAGGTAGGGGTCCAGCTTCTGCTTTCTGCACATTGCTAGCCAGTTTTCCCAACACTGTTTATTAAATATTGAGTCCTTTCCCCATTGCTTGTTTTTGCCAGGTTTATCAAAGATCAGATGGTTGTAGATGTGTAGTGTTTATTCTAGGGCCTCTGTTCTGTTCCATTGGTCTATGTCTCTGTTTTGGTACCAGTACCATGCTGTTTTGATTACCGTGGACTTGTATATAGTTTGAAGTCTGGCAGTGTGATGCCTCTGGCTTTGTTCTTTTTGCTTAGGATTGTCTTGGCTATTTGGGCTCTCTGGTGATTCCATATGAAGTTTAAAGTGTTTTTTTTTTTTCCAGTTCTGTGAAGAAGGTCATTGGCAGCTTGATGGGGATAGCATTGAATCTATAGATTACTTTGGGTAGTATGGCTATTTTCACAATATTAATTTTCTTCCTAATCATGAGCATGGAATGTTTTTCCATCTGTTTGTGTCCTCTCTTATTTCGTTGAGCAGTGGTTTGTAGTTGTCCTTGAAGAGGTCCTTTACATCTTTTGTTAGTTGTATTCCTAGATATTTTATTCCCTTTGTAGCAATTGTGAATGGGAGTTCTCTCTTGATTTGGCTCTCTGTTTGTCTGTTATTGGTGTATAGAAATACTTGTGATTTCTGCACATTGATTTTGTATCCTGAGAGTTTGATGAAGTTCCTTATCAGTTTGAGAAGATTTGGGACTGAGAAGGTGGGGTCTTCTAGATATACAATCATGTCATCTGCAAATAGAGACAATTTGACTTCCTCCTTTCCTAATTGAATACCCTTTGTTTCTTTTTCTTGCCTGATTGCTCTGACTAGTGCTTCTAATACTGTATTGAATAGGAGTGGTGAGAGAGGGCATCTTTATCTAGTGTCTAATTTCAAAGGGAATTCTTCCAGCTTTTGCCTGTTCAGTATGATATTGGCTGTAGGTTTGTCATAAATAGCTTTTTTGATTTTATGATATGTTCTGTCAATACCTAATTTATTGAGAATTTTTAGCATGAAGGGCTGTTGAATTTTGTCGAAGGCCTTCTCTGCATCATGTGTTTTTTTTCTTTGGTTCCGCTTATGTGATGGATTACATTTATGGATTTGCATATGTTGAATCAGCCTTGCATCCCTGGGATGAAGCCTACTTGATTGTGATGGATAAGCTTCATGATGTGCTGTTGCAATCTCTTTGCCAGTGTTTTATTGAAAAATTTTGCATCAATATTCATCATGGATATTGGTCTGAAGTTTTCCTTTTTAGTTGAGCCTCTGCCTGGTTTTGGTATCAGGATGATGTTGGTCTCATAAAATGAGTTAGGGAGGATTCCCTCCTTTTGTATTGTTTGATACAGTTTCAGAACAAATGGAACTAACTCCTCCTTGTATGTCTGGTAGAATTCGGCTGGGAACCTGTCTGGACCTGGACTTTTTTTGGTGGCAGGCTATTGATTGCTGCCTCTACTTCAGCCCTTGTAATTGGTCTATTCAGGATTTCAACTTCCTCCTGGTTTAGTCTTGGTAGAGTACAAGTGTCTAGGAATTTATCCATTTCTTCCTGTTTTACTGGTTTATGTGAATAGAGCTGTTTGGAGTAATCACTGATGGTAGTTTGTATTTCTGTGTGATCAGTGGTGATATCCCTTTTATTGTTTTTTATTGTATCTATTTGATTCTTCTCCCTTTTCTTTTTTTATTAATGTGGCTAGCGGTCTGTCTATTTTGTTGATCTTTTCAAAAATCCACCTCTTGGATTTATTGATTTTTTTGAAGGGTTTTTTGCATCTGTGTCTCCTTCAGTTCTGCTCTGATCTTAGTTATTTCTTGTCTTCTGCTGGCTTTTGAGTTTTTTGATCTTCCTCCTCTACCTCTTTCAATTTTGATGATAGGGTGTCAATTTTAGATCTTTCCTTGTTTCTCATGTGGGCATTTATTGCTATAAATTTCCCTCTCGACACTTCTTTAAAGGTGTCCCAGAGATTCTGGTAAGTTGTGTCTTCATTCTGATTGGTATTGAAGAACATCTTTATTTCTGCCTTCATTTAATTGTTTATCCAGTTGACACTCAGAAGCAAGTTGTTAAGTTTCCAAGTGGCTGTGCGGGTTTGAGTGTGTTTCTTAATCCTGAGTTCTAGTTGATTGCGCTATGGTCTGATAGACTGTTTGGTATGATTTCCATTCTTTTGCATTTGCTGAGGAGTGATTTGCTTCCAATGATGTGGTCAATTTTAGAGTAAGTGCAATGTGGTGCTGAGAAAAATGTATATTCTACGGATTTGGGGTGGAGCGTTCTGTATATGTCTATTAGGTTTGCTTGGTCCAGATCTGCATTCAAGTCCTGGATATCCCTGTTAATTTTCTGTCTCATTGATCTGTCTAATATTGACAGTGTTGAAGTCTCCCACTATTATTGCGTGGGAGTCTAAATCTCATTTTAGGTCATTAAGATCTTGCTTTATGTATCTGGGTGCTCCTGTGTTGGGGGCATATTTAGGATCATTAGCTCTTCTTGTTGGATTGATCCTTTTACCATTATGTAGTGTCCTTCTTTGTCTCTTTTGATCTTTGTTGGTTTGAAGTCCATTTTATCAGAGACTAGGATTGCAACTCTGCTTTTTTTGTTCTCCATTTGCTTGGTAAATCTTCTTCCATCCCTTTATTTTGAGTCTATGTGTGTCTTTGTATGTGAGATGGGTTTCCTGAACACAGCACGCCAATGGGTTTTGACTTTTTATCCAGTTTACCAGTCTGTGTCTTTTGATTGGGGCGATTAGCCCATTCACATTCAATGTTAATATTGTTATGTGTGAATTTGATCCTACCATTTGTTACTGGCTGGTTTTCTTTCCCATTAGTTGACTCATTTTCTTCATTGCATTTTTGGTCTTTACCAAGTGGTTTGCTTTTGTAGTGACCAGTACTTGTTACTTTCCGTGCTTAGTGTTTCTTTCAGTAGCTTTTGTAGGGCAGGTCTGGTGGTGACAAAATCTCTCAGTAATTGCTTGTCCATAAAGGATTTTATTTCTCCTTCACTTATGAAGCTTAGTTTGGCTGCATATGAGATTCTGGGTTGAAAGTTCTTTTCTTTAAGGATGTTGAATATTGTCCCCCACTCTCTTCTGGCTTATAGGGTTTCTACTGAGAGATCTGCTGTGAGACTGATTGGCTTCCCTCTGTGGTGACCTGACTTTTCTCTCTGGCTGTCCTTAACATTTTTTCCTTTATTTCAATCCTGGTGAATCTGATGATTATGTGCCTTGGAGTTGCTCTTCTTGAGGAATATCTTTGTGGAATTCTCTGTATTTCTTGAATTTGAAATTTGGACTGCCTTGCTAGGCTTGGGATGTTCTGGATAACATCCTGGAGCATGTTTTCCAGCTTGGATTAATTCTCCCCATCATATTCAGATACACTGATCAAGCGTAGATTAGGTCTTTTCACATAATCCCATATTTCTTGAAGGCTTTGTTCATTTCTTTTCACTCTTTTTTCCCTTGTCTTGCCTTCTCTTTTTATTTCATTGAGTTGATCTTTAATCTCTGATATCCTTTCTTCTGCTTGATCAATTCAACTATTAAAACTTGTATTTGCTTCACATAGTTCTCGTGCTGAGTTTTTCAACTCCATCAAGTCATTTATGTTCTTCTCTAAGCTGGTTATTCTAGTCAGCATTTCATTTAACCTTTTTTCAAGGTTTTTGGTTTCTTTGCATTGGGTTAGAATTGTTCTGGTCTTTGATGGTTTCATCTTTTTTGTGCTGGGTTTTTTTTTTTTTCCCATCGTTGTGGATTTACCTGGCTGTGGTGTCAGGGAGCTGCTTGATGAGGTCGCTTGTCTGCCTGTGGAGATGCTACTGGGTTTCTAGGGACGCCTTCAGGTTACTAGGGAAGATTCCTGTGTCTTTTTTGTTTATACTGGGAGATTAGGCCTGCTTCTTCCGCCTCTTCTGCTGACCTGTAGGCACTGCAGGGTTGTCAAGATGCCATGTAGGCTTCCTGTGTTTTTTGATAAAACATGTAGCCCAGTCCCACCCCTCTAATGGTGGGTTGTGCCCTTCCTCCACTGGGCTGGATCATTCAAGGTTCAGCTCAGACTGTGGCACTGGCTGCGCAACCAGCGCTCTGGGATTTGTGGGGGAGGGTAGGGACCCGTCCAGCCACACCTGGGCACCTAGCTTCCTCTCTCTCCGGTCATGGGGTAGGTGCCCTCCCAGCTACTCAGACTTATAGCTCCCTCCCTCTCTGGGCAGGAGGAGGGTGTGATAGCTCAGTCTGCAGGCTCTCTCGGCTGCCTTTTGGGCTTATGCGTCTGTTTAGGTCTGTGTGCCAATCCGGGATACTGTCCTGGATTATTATTCAACTCTGTGTTTGTAATTCCAGGCACTTGATTGGCAAAGATCCCCTGTTCTGTGTATTGCTGAGGCTTTGGGGGAAGTGCTGTATGGAAGTGCTGTATCTGGACAGGAGTGCCAGAGGGGGAGCCTCCGACTCACCAGTCAGATGCACTTTCTGGGTGAAGCAGCACCCCTCCCCGCCTCGATCTGCCCTGCTGGGACTTTTCTCACCATTGGACCAGTCCTGTTGAAATGCACCTGGTACCTCAGTTGGAGCTAGGAGAGCCCTGGATTTCTGCATTTCTCTCGATGGGTGTTGTGCACTGGAGTTGTGTCTATTCGGCCATCTTGGATCCCTTCCTGCCTTGTATTTCTAGTGATATCACTTTTCTGCTCCATACCTGAATTTTCTAAGCCTGCTTTATTTCTAATCCAACTTTTCACTACAAGGAGAGGAAATGTCTGATTCTATCACATCAGGTGCAGTGTTATTTTATATTGCTAAGGCAGCATAGTTAAATTTTTACTATTTTTGCTTCTATTTAGAAGACTTAAGGAAGCATTGATCAATTTTTATCATTTGCTGCCATTTACCATTTACCATTATGTCGTCAATTGTTAAGGCAGCATAGATCATTTATTACCATTTCTGCTTCAGTGGAGAAGTCTTCCAATTCTGACTAGTTGACCACTCTACCCATTAAATCCTGAGAATTCTTTCCTGGTTTGTGACAAATGCTGGGCTCAGCTGTAACTTTTAATCAGCTCTCCTGGGATGTTCATGCTGGCCTTTTCTACTTCTTTCTGGTGCTTTTTTTTCCTTGTTCCTACTGCCTTCTTCCTGTCCTCCCTGCATGTCTGTGCTCTTACCCAATATCTGCCCTTGGCCCGTGGGGCAATTTCCAGCTCTGTGTATTGTCAATTTTTTTTTTTTCTTTTACAACATCTCCCTCATGGCAATAAATACATATTTACATTTCAATAGCAACTCCTGGGTATGTTTAAAAAATACCAACCACATATAATTAATATTTAACATAGGAAATTCTGGTTCCCCTTTCTGTTCTCTCTCCTCCCTCCCTCTTCCATTGCCCATGGCTTTCAGAAGGGGCTACATTTCTCACACATTGCCAGCTGTGAGTGCAAGTGAAGCTTAAAATAGCCAGGCTTGACTGCTTGTGCTTTTCACACTTTGAACCTGTGATGACTGTTGTTCAGCTTATGATTGTGGCTGCTATCTCTCACCTTTTTCCTCAGGGACTCACCACACCTTGTTACACATAAACTATCCAGTGCTTGACTTACAGAAAGAAATAATGATGACTCCTTTCTCTCACTTCACACCTCCAGACAACCTGTCTGAACTATCACAGAGAAAGCTGAAGACGGTAATCTGTATACCAATGCTCATGTTTCTCTTTTCCACTCTATCCTCAACCTCATCCCCACACCTCTAGGTTTGTACAAGTAGATTGAGAGTAAGAAAATCAGTGAAAACATATCAAAGACTTTTCACTTTTTTTAAGGAAGTAAAATAAAAACAATTTATTTTTGTATATAATTTGTAAATTTCTAAATATTTCAATTTGCAAGTCACAATAATACTTTGGAAGTAGAAAGGACTATTAAATTATAATATTATTATATCCAATTTTCTAATAAAGAAATCAAGGTTCAAGGAGGTTAACTGTTTTTCCGACAATAACAGAAAAACTCACATCACACATCATAAATTATTTTGCATTTTCTATGCTCTTGTAGTTCAAGATTAAGCTAATTCATTTATTCATTCACCCCCTAATATTTCTTGAACTCTTACAATGAGTGAAACTTAGTGTTGATTGCATGTCTGGGTTTTGCTTGTGTTAGGGGTATGGTTTAAAGTTGTTCTACATATGTCTTAATTAACCTGTCTTCCCTCAACCCCCTTAATGCATTGACTGTACTTTAGCACTTCACAGTTGATTCTCACATGTTATCTCATCTGTCCTTCTTATAGTGGACCCAGGAGAATAGATTTCCTGCAAGAATCAGCCAGGGCCTTCATAAACACTTATTGTGACATTTACTTTTTCAAGAATTAATGGATTCTTATCTATCAGCCTTATATTTTCCTGCTTGT
Organism: Sapajus apella; assembly: GCF_009761245.1. Lineage (NCBI taxonomy): Eukaryota > Metazoa > Chordata > Mammalia > Primates > Cebidae > Sapajus > Sapajus apella. Next base: position 16,849,328 of record NW_022436985.1, read on the forward strand.
ATACTTTTTCATATTATTTTTTCTATTTAGGTTGCATAATGATGAAAAAAGGAGTCATATATAAGTATTTTCTATCCCAAGTTGAGAAAAGCCACATAAATATTCATTCTGCAAGCTTTCATTAGACATCAACAATAAAATATCTTATTTTTTATATAATGTATCAATGTTTAATAATAGACGAATCAGAAAAGAGCATAGCAAGCAAATATATCTTTGATGTGATATATTTGAAATAATTCAGTCCTGATGTCATAGTCAGTTCCACTCATTTAAGTATATATGAGACAGATAATGAGGAAGATGTGATGTTGCAATCCTCAAGGTTTTTCTGAAGTGAATTATTAAGGCAATAAAATATTGGCTAACTAAGACCCAGACAAAATTATTTTCTTACATTGTAAAGGTATTCATTCTACAAAGCAATAATTATATCATAAATTAAAAGCAAGGTGAAAAGGAAAACATTTTCCCAGGAATAGATTAAATTATATCAACAAATCCATAATTTTGGTAAAACGTAAATATTCTTTTTTTTTGTGGTAAAGTGGCAATATTTCAGTTTGGCCTTATCTAGTCATTGATTAAATTGATTAATAGTTTAGATAAAATATGAGTTAACTTTTATTGAAAACTTAGTATGTGTTAAGGAGTATTCCAAAAACTTTAGGTTTATTATTATATTAATTTATCTTTCCAACCCGCTGGAGTAGGCGCTATTATTATTCATTTTGCAGTCGGGAAAACTAAGGTTCAGTGGGGTTAAATAATATTTCCCAGATCACACAGCTAATAAAATTGAAACAACCTGGTTTCAGAAACATGAACTCTAGAAATTAACTCCATCAAGCCCATGCTCTGTCAGGTACATTTTGAAAGACCATTCTCAAAAAGCTCATTGATGATGGAAGAATTAAAAGTCTATTCTGACCACATTTTCTAAAGAAAAACTTAGGACACGTAGTTTGACAAACAGCATCATACTCTGTATGGCATATAGCAGCCACTCAATAATTTCACTGGGTCATCGGGGAAAGATGTTTGAAATCAGAGTTTTCCCCAAAAATCTTGGAAGGTCTGGTATTGTATACATGCTCTTCAAGGTGTTAATCATAGAATTTATGCATAAGATGCATATTTGATATTCCTCCTTGCTATGGTCTGAATCTTTGTGTCCCCCAAAAATTCATACGCTAAAACTTAATCCTCCAGGTAATAGTATTAAGACGTGAGGCTTTTTGGGAAGGGACTAAATGATAAGACCTCCACCCTCATAAGTGGGATTAGTGTTGTTATAAAAGAGGTTAAAGGAAGCTCCTTGGCCTTTTCTGCTATGTAAGGACATGACAGTAGGTCACCATCTGTGGAGGAGAGAGAGAGAGTCTTCACCAGAGGCCAAATCTACTGGTGCATTGATCTTGGACTTCCCAGCCTCCAGAACCATAAGAAATAAATTTCTATTATTTATAAACTACCCAATCTAAAGTATTTTGTTATAGTGGCCTGAACACACTAAGACACTCCTCTAGAATAAAAGACTTCTTAATATTCTTTTTCAAGGGCTATTGGCATTTAGCTAGTCATTCATCTACAACTTAATGATTTAATCTGTTTTTGACTTTGTTGTAATATTTGATCTTCTGGCAGTTTATGAATTGATTGAATGCTTGACTTTGTGGTAGAGCAGGAAGTATAAAATAGTCTTTGCATTATTTATGATTATCTTTAATCTAGGTTTGATGGAACATGATAGTATATTTTGAGTGTTCAGCTGGGATAAGTTGCTGGAGTTTTTCTTAAAGTGAAATACTGTAGACTGGGTTGCTATTTAGCAACCAAACATATAATCAAAGTGATGGGAAAGTTGGAGGAGAGAAATTCTTGCACCTTTAATTTGTTTATAAAAATAAGACAAACATTTCAAAAGAAACATTGTCCAGTTCTAAACTCCAACAGAGGTTACATCTTTCTAAATCACTTGTTTGGAAAATTCAAATAGTCTTGTCTCTATTTGAGAGAGGTCCAGCATCAATATTGGTGAGTTTGCAGTGTGGAAATTTTAGGCTCTTGTATAAGTCAGGGTTTCAGGGTTTCACACAAAAGAAAAGAAAGATAGTAGAAACTTGTGTCTGGCCTATTATTCCTGCACACCCTCACTTCCTGATGTCATGAATCTTAAGAGAATATTTTAAAAACAAATTATAAAGTATAAATTAGCTTAGCATGACATTATATGCCATAAATATATATAGTTTTTATTTGTTAATTTCAAAATGAATAAAGACAGTGAAACAATAAAAACATCTAACATATTTTAACTTACTTGGAAGTCATCTTCAGCAACAGCAGCGATACAGTAAGGGTATTATTATAAAACAGGGAAGCCTCAATTAATTTATGTTGTGGTGTGTATGAAATAATTTATGAGTAAAAATATCCATGCAAACATCAGGATGGGTGAGGTAACCAGAAGAGAGGAGTGATATATGTATATCCCACTGTTTTACCCAGTTGATTAATATTCCCAGTGACATTTATGTTTAGAATTTGCATTATGTAATTTTAAAATAAGTCCTGACTGAAGGTGAGTACTAGGCTTATGGAGACAAAACAAGCAGGTATTGTAAAGATATTTTACTTTTTTCAGGTCATTCTCCTGTGCCTGTGACAAATGTAATGCTGAGTCAGTTGTATATTTAATTGTTAGATTAGTAATCTTTTTTTAAAATGCCACCTGAATGTGGAGATAAGTTTGTCACCATCAAAGAATAAAACTAGCAAAAAAAAGCATATAAAATATTCTTAGAAGCAAAATAGTAGGGGAGATAACAGCATGGACTGGGGTTCCACTGCAAGGGTTCAAATTCAGGCTCTGCTGCTTATAGGTGTTTGGACCTCAGAAATTCACTTAACCTTTTTGTGCCTCAGTTTCCGTTTGTAAAATGAAGACAATGAACAGTATTTTCTTCATAGGTCTGCTGTGAAGATGAATTAAGATAACACAAGTCAATTATTAGACCACTATGTAGAACATGGTATATATATAAATGACAGCTATTTATGTTTTCTACAAAACTGTTCCCTGTTGAAAAAATAGTTTGCAAGTATGCAATTAATAGAGGCAATCAGGAAAGTGTCTCACGCTAATTAAGGTATATAAGCTGTTTCTTCAGAAGCTGAAAAAAACATAACCTAGTTGATATTATTGCTCAGCAACTGATTAAAAATGTGTCAATGGGTGACTGAGGTAGGCCATGGGAGACAAAGAGTGAGACTTTATCAGGGGTGACTTACAGGTGGTCTACATTGAGGGTGCTGGGCAAACTGGTTCCCTTGTCAGATTTAAGCCCATTGTGGAGTGGAGACAAACAGGATGACATGATTCATGAACTAGTCCAAACCCCTTTGTACCCCCTCCACACTTGTTCTCCAGGCCCTATTCTGAGAGGAGTTTAGTTTCTCAAGTCTGAGGAGAGAATAGACTAACCATCCAACCTGAGTATTATAATCTTCTTGGTCTCTGCATTTCTTGTCGTAGTTCTTTATATATGCATTTTGGATTTATATCAGGTTCTTAAAATTTTTACTTAGAAAGGCAATAGAGTACATTGTGCAAAAGGTCTCAAATTAGAATGTGTAAAACAATCACCTGAGAATTTTTTTTTTTTATTCTAAACTTCTACTCCCAGTTCTCTCTACAATACATGCACACACAGGTGCTGATTTAGAAAGTATGACCTAGGGGCCAGAAGCCAACATATCAACATGCACCTTAAACCAATCCGATGTAGGTGGTCTTTGGATCACACTTTGCACTGAGATATTGAGGACAATTAGCTTTATAATTAGAATAAGGTTTGAAACAGGTTTGGATCATAATCTCAGTAGACAATCCTGGGCACCATAACATGAGATGTTGAAATCCCAAAATTCCTAAAGTCTTAAGTCTATAAAATCTAAAATCTCTAACATCTAAAATCCTGAACATCACAATCACAGGATAGTTACATCGTGTTAGGCAGAACAATTATTTCCTTACTCTCTTCATCTGGAAATTAAACATGGTTTAAGCAGATACATATGGGTGCCAACTTAAAAAGGGGTAGATGTGAACTTAATTGTTGGTGTCAACTTGACTGAATGGAGAATTAACTAGAGACCCGATAAAGCATTATTTTCGATGTGTCTTTGAGGGTGTGTGTATTAGTTTGTTCTCATGCTGCTAATAAATACGTACTCAGGACTGGGTAATTTATTTAAAAAAAGAGGTTTAATTGACACAGCTTTGCATGCCTGGGGAGGCCTCAGGAAACTTGCAATCATGGCAGAAGGTGAACAGGAAGCAAACTTGGACCTTTTCACATGGTGGCAGGAGAGAGAGTGTGAGCAGCAAAAGAGGAAGATCCCCTCACAAAACCATTGGATGTTGGGAAAACTCATTCACCATCAAGAGAGCAGCATGGGGAAAACTGCCCCCATGCTCCAATCATCTTCAATGATTTCTCTCCTTAGACATGTGAAGATTATGGAGATTACAATTCAAGATGAGATTTGGGAAGGGACACTGAGCCAGACTATATCAATGTGTGCAGAGAAGGTTAGTACATGAGTCCGAGTGGACTGGGTGGGAAAGATCTGCCCTCAATATTGGAAGGCATCATCCAATCAGCCTGGGACCCATAGAGAACAAATACAGAAGGCAAATTGGTCTTTCTCTGAGAGTTGGACCATATTTTCTTCTGCCGTCTTGAACACCAAAACCCCAGACCCACTGGCCTTTGGACTCCAGGACCCCCGACCCTGGGGGGTCCTTAGACTTTCAGCTTTGAACTAAGGGTTAAACCATCAACTTCGCTGGTTCTCAGAATTAAAACCTTGCAACTTTCCCAATAAATGAAGAAATGTTCTTTTTATGCATCTGCATTTATGAAAGATAAGATTTCTTGAGCTCTCAACTCTTTGGGGGACTGCATATGCTGTAGTGATCCATTGTGGTTTTTGACCAATCTTGTCAAAAGACAAGTTGTCCATGGAGGTATGTCAGGTGACTGCAGTTATGAAGCTGGGGTCACATGATTATCAACCATAGTGGTATGTGTTTATACATTTGGCTTTTGGACTTGTTATCTCATTATGAGTATGGCTTATCTGCTCATAACTGTTCTCCCCGTGTGAGTGTAGTTAGTGTACATAAGTGTTTATGCTTGCAAAATATATATTGCATGTTTTATTGTGTAAATTGATCTATGAAATGTCCTGTTGTGTTTGTATATGTTTCTCAAATATATCCTCATTAAAAATGTAAATGAATGTCTTTAAAATAATTTTAAATTTTTTTCTAGAGTTATATTTTTGGGATTTTAAACTTTAGACCAAAATTTCATATTTGGGATTTCAGCTTTCAGATTTAAGGCATTTGCGACTGTATCTTTTGGGATTATAATCAGTTATCTTTGAAATCAAACTCTGCCTCTTTCTAAAATCTGCATGACTTTGGGTGAATGACTCAACATTTCTAAATTTCACTTTTCTCACCTTATAAGATAGGAATATAATGCTCTGGTGAGTATCAAAAGACATATTGTGAAAGGAGTACCAAACACAGTTTTTGTGCGGCAGTTATTATTTAGTCAAAGTGAGATAGGCTCTCTAAATGTATTCATTTCAAAGAGAAATGAAACACTTATTAAAATGGTCACAACTATAGATACTCAGTACTGGACCATAGACGATAATGACTCCACCAAGAGACTGCAGGCTTCAGAAGCTTTTCTGTGAATTTCTTCAAAGCATTTAACCCACAGTGGATACTAAATAGATAGATAGCAAGTCCCTTTTCTGCTGCAGAAACTGTTAGCCTTTCTTTTTGAGATCTTTTTCATATATTTTTTGTTTCAGAAAATTTCTCAGGTGCCTGAGCAAAGTTCCAAAGCACACACTGGTATATCACACTTATCTTCTGGTTGGAGCAAATGACACAAAAGTTAAAATATTTTTCCTTATTGAATCCCTGAATCTGATACAGTTTTTAAAAACAGAAACCACAGATTTGTGATGCTTTTATTTAAGTTATAGAGATTTTGAGCTGAAAATGATCCTAAAAATCATCTGACCCATGTCTTGTCTAGTGTAAAGATGAAGAAACTGAGTGCTGGAGGTGCTCATGGCCTGGTCTTCATTCCTGTTTCTTGTCTCTTCTGTTACTCCTTTTATGCATTTTTGACATGGTGTTCTGGATAGAGGGGTCACAGCTGCTCAGAGTGCTCTGTTGTAAACATGGTTCAGGAATGACAGGTTTCATGTAAGTTGGATTTTGTTCATTGCTAGGAGATCAATGTGTGAGTGCTTCAGACAGCTTTGCTTTGCTTTCCAGATGAGAATCTGACAGAATCCAGGCACCTTGGATACTGCTGTGTGCTGACAAATGACTTGGCAAATGAGGGATAAGAGAGGGTGCTCACGGTGGGTGTGAGAAGGGCCAACCTGCTCTTGGGAATACTTTAGACAAAAAAGCTAAGGACTACAAAATAACTCTTGAGTATGTGACTTTTTAAAACCCTCATGTATTTTAACTGGAAGGGCTCTTTTTTGTCGTGGGTTGTTTTATGTTTTATTTGATATGCAACGTCAACTATAGTAGAATTGGTCTTGGTCCTACTAATTATAAAGGCTAAGTTAGAAATCAATTTCATTATTAACATTGTATTGGGCAAGCTTATTGTGGGAATAAGAGGAAGGGTACTTTGTCCACTTCTTATAGTACTTCTTCTTCCTCTGTATGATACTGGAATCTGAGTTATGTGCAGAAACATTTCTACTTTAACCTTGGTTTGTACTCACTGAGAAAAAAAAAAATTCAGCTTGTAACCCATAAGTTAATTTTGCATTCCGAACTTTCAATAGGAATGTTTTATGTTCCTCTAGGTAAATCTACTGGACCCTCACAACACACATCTATATCCTAAATTAATATACCCTGACTCTGTGATCACTTTTTTTTCAAGAGAGTGTCTTGTTATGTTGCCGAGACTGGTCTTAAACTCTCGGCCTCAAGCAATCCTGTCTTGGCCCCCCTAAAGCACTGGGATTACAGGCATGAGCCACCAAGCCTGACCTGTGACCACTTAACTGCCTTTCTGACAATTCTGGATGAGTTATGTTCTATGTGTAACATTAGAAAATAGTATATGTATTTCTGACCCTTGATAATTAAAGAATCATAAAATAGTATCAGTAGAAAGAAACAAGAAAAAGGCAAAGGGAAGAAGGACGAAAGGAATGTAGAAAAAAGAAGGAAAGAAAATAGGGAGAGAAGGGAAAATACTGACCATAAGGGGAAATCCATTGTGTGGCTAGGCTAAGAGCCAACAGAAAGTAGTAGGTTTCTATAAAAGTAACGGCTTGGGTAAACAGAGGGAGCTCATGAGAAAAGGCAAAAGCTCAATTTATGCTCATCTTCTGTTTTATGTTTCTGAGAATTATTACTCTATGCTACTAGAGATTTCTTCCTTGTTGAAGTCTTTTATTAAGGCCCTGTCCACTATGCGACTATTCTTGTGTTCTGTTTCTCTACTCCTGATAGAAACAATTTTCAATTTGCTTAATTCAGTAACTTGCTAATAGAGGTCAGGCATGTGCTCTAGCCAGAAGCGGAATTTGTAATCTTACATGGCAGACTTAAATAATCTGTTTTCTGTATATCTATTGTGTGATCTTGCGCAAGTTATAAAGCCTCTCTGATTCTCACTTTCTTCATCTTCTTAATGGGGACAACAATTGGCGTTTATAGTTGTGTGTTTGAAGGACATTGTACCACAGCGTGAGAAGCAGGTGTGAATATCTCTTCTAACTCCATGATCAGACATGCCACATTAGCAGCTTGAAATGGAAAAATTAGTAGTAAAAATATTTAAACTACAGAAATTGGCAAAGAATTCAAATCGTGGTTTTTTTCTTTTCAGAAATTATTAAACATTTATTAGTACCTCTCGGTTTATGTATGAAATGAAAAAATAGGATTTTGCCAATTGTAGGGATGCAATATATATTTTTCTTTACTTCGGTCTTCCCTATAGAATATTTGCATCTGAAAACCTTTGATCTTTATTCCTTTAAATAAAATAAAACAAATGACAATAAAATTTTACTTGGAAACTCAATTTCATATTACAATCTCCATACTTTATCTGGCTCCGTTCTTTTTTTCCCTCTATCTTTTGACACTACTCAGAAGAGATCAGAAGTTCTGTCACTTTTCTTGAATTTTTCTTACATGATGTCTAGTACAGTGTCTTGTGTCGATAATTATTATACCCCATTTTGATGATGATTTTTAGTGTGAATCTAGATTGTTCAACATTATCTTTAGTGAACAGTGTTAAGAGTTAAAAGTTTAATGTAAGAATTATAATAGGTTTTACACATATTTAAGGTGGAAGACAGGTTTTATGAGGAAGATGATATATATGCTGATTGTGGAATATGCTAAGATATCTCTGTGAGAAGGACAAGAATAAAAGTTAAGAAAAATGGGTCTGAGAGGACTGAATTGCTAGAGAAAGGGCAGAAACCTGGCATATCGCTGAAGAGATTTGTGTTAGTGAGAAGTTTGAGGTACAGTCGGAAGGTTAGGCTAAGATTACACCTTAAAAGGCCAACAGAAGAGTTTATACTTCCTTTACCAGACAAGAAAAGGATGCTAGACTATGAAATAATCAGGCGTACATTTTAGAAAGAATAATTAGGCAGTGTAAACTATGAATTGGGAGAGGAAGTGTTGGAGAGTCATACATAAAGAGTATTAGCCTCCCTTAGCCTCAGTTTCCCTGCCTGGCAACTTTGAATAATAATATTCTCTTCTAAGTTTAAGATGATAATTAGATGAAGCCATGTCTGTGGATGGACATGCCTCTGGCATAGAGTAGATATCAAGAGAGCTTTTTTCTCTTTCTAAATCTGTCTTATACGAAGGGGTTTTTAATTGAAGATTGCTGTGCCTAAAGAAAGAAAAATTTAAAATTATTTGACAAAAAAATAAAGTATACAAGATCCTTTTTATAAAATATGAGAGCTGAGAACATATAACTGGATAGAAAAGATGCCAATAATCTATACTGAAATTGATGTAAGCTGTTATATATTAAAAATATTTAAGAACAAGAGGAGAAAGTTGTGTAGGAAAGAGACAAGCTAGAGAAATACCATTGTAGGATGTAGGCTCTGATTCTCAGCATTCCAGTAATTAGCACATCTTGACAGGGTGAAAGCGGCCACCCAGTCTCTCTCTTTGAAGGGGCAGAGGTCATTGACAGCTGGTGCTTGGGCCTTTGGGGGATATTCTTCTTGAGGCCAGCTGGGGGAAATGGATCCCCAGGAAGAGTGGTCACTCAATGATGAGAGCTCTGTTCATTTTTCTTGTAAACAGTGAACACCCTTGAAGATCCATCTGCACTGTTGCAATACATTCTGCACCTGGGTTTTTGTTTTCTTTGCTGAAGAACAGTTGCCTGGTATGCATCAGGAGTTCCCATCTGTCGCACAGATAGTCATGGAGTTCTTGACTACATGCATTTTGTCTGAGAATGAGTGGCTCAATTCATTCCTACTCTAAAACAAAACCTCACCCTGCTCCCAAATCGCACTATTATAAATATTTCAGTGGTATGATCTGGTTGTAGCAGAAAATGAAAAAAATCATATACCTACACAAAACTTAGAAATGGTATCCTTCTTGCTTGGTCATTTAATTAAAGTCTCCTGCTTCTCAGACTTCAATTTCAGAATTTTTGGTAGACTGCAGTCAGTGTCTAGGAAAGCAATGTTCTTCTGGAAATTCGAAAACACTTTAAATTTGTCACTTGGTGAGAAATGCTGAAATTTGCATTTTAAAAGTTAAAAAATAGGGTGCCAAGAAGGAAAATATTTTCCAATATCCTTTTTAAAAGCCAGAGAAACAAGGGCAGACATTTCTTGAATCCATAAGCTTTCAAATTCTAATTCTGTCTACTTATATTTACATTGTCTTTCTGCTGTTTTTACCTGCATGGTTTTCTTACATACGGAGCATTATGCCTTGCCCCAAAGGCAGCAGCATTTGATTGAGGCATGCGCTTTTGCCCTTTACTCAAGAGAGAGCCAGAGACGTTTCTTGCCATCCCTAGAAACTCTGCCTAGTAACTTATCATCAAAATGTGTCTGCCCTGATCATTGGAAGTGACTGAGCAAAGTTGGGAGCCTCATTTAGAGCTAAGAAAAATAGAATTTAAAGAGAATTAAGTTGTCATAACAAACAAGACACTCCAGAAATTTTTGCTAAACCTGACCACTAGGTGGCAAATCGTCTGGACATGAGAAAGCTGATTCCTGGTCTTTCTTGGTTCTAACAGCATTGGCAGTTGTACAATGTAGAAATCTGGTTGAGCATCCTCAGCCATGACACAGTGACTCAAAGTACCTAGCCACAGTGAAGGGGATGCTGAAACGCTGTTCTAATCAGGTTGACATGTATTTTCGAGTGTGCTTAGATGAACAAACTGATTCTGTGAAGACATAAATGACAGACAGCCTATCTATGCTTTGCGTAGAATTTTACTTAGTTTGCCTTCTGTCCTTTACTCTAAAAATGGGAACCATATGCACTTCACAGTATTGCCAGAGAGTAAAATAAAATAACCCTTGAAGGGTTACCTGGTACATACCAGTTCCTCAATAAATACTTGTTCGGAGTGACTGGAGTAGTCAGTAACCAAAATAGTAGCAGATATAGGTTTCCCTAAAATGCTTTTAATTGAAGATTACATTGCCTACAGAAAAGAAAATTTTAAATGTTCTGACAAGAAAATAAAGTATGCAAGATTATTTTATAAAATACAAAAATATTTATAGTTTAAAATACGCTCTTCCAAAAGTTTCTGCTAAAATGTGTCTCACTGTCTGGAAAAACTACTTGAAAAGGGTGGGTTATCACTCCAGGTCTTGGACAAAGGTCTATTGTAACTGCAAGGTGCTGTGGTAATTTGCTCTTATATATACATATATTTTGTGCTGTTAGGTTTTTTTTTTTTCCTAGAACACTTTAGTTGCAGATTGTGGAAAATAAAGTATAGAATGCTCAGTAGTGTTTAGCTGTTACATAAAAATAAAACTATAGATAATTGAAAGTAGTGTAAATTCATGTCTGAGTATTTTTAACTGTTAAATCCGTCTCTTCTGTGCTTAAGATAGCTTCCCCAGGCCACATGTAAATGCCGGTCAACCAGCTTCCAGGATTTACATGGTAAGAGACTTTCATTCCATCATTTGAAAAGCTATATAAATGGAAACAGTAGAACACATGTTGAACATATATTCTTTAAAAACACATTTTCCAAACTCAGTCATGTTCACATACTTACATTTCATTAAAAAAAAATTCATTAAAAACAAAAGAAACTTCTGTACAACATTGCCCCATATATCTTCACTCTGCAATTTCATTCATTTTGGCGATGGTGCCATTGCAGTATCACTTTTCATGTATTTTAAATCAATCTCTTAAAATACCTCTCAACTGAGTCCAAGCAGACATATTTTGGTTTGTTTCTTTGATGACAATTTCCTTTGTTTGACTAATTGCATTTATACACCACCTTATCTATATTTCTCTACGAACCAACCTTGTAAAGTTGGTTCATCATGAAGATGAAGATGTTGAGACTCTGAGAGGCCATTTTATCTTCAGCCACATCACTGTTATTCCCCAGCAAAATCAAGATTTCGATCTGAGTCTGTTGACCACAAGTTTAATACTCACATCACAATATCTGTGTGCGTCTAGGAAACTAAACGGGGATATGAATTAAATGAGTTTTAGCTGTAAAGAGAACTGTTATTCAAGTCCTATGCTGATTCTAACTGCAGATAGTGAAAAACAAAACCAACAAACAAAAAACAACAACAGATACTAGGCATGCTGGGACAAGAAAAAGAAATATAGATATTTGGAATAAGATACAAAACAGGAAAAATAGAAGAAAAAAATGTAAGGATGTAGGGAGAAGAAAGAGCCACATACGAGTTTTCAAATCACTACTCTGGTATCCGCCCCATCCTCTTTCACACCCATAGATCACATACTGCATTTGTTGTTTCTGACTTGTGCTTCCAGAGAATACTGTACCTCTCCAATTATGACACTTATCATGTTTTAGTTACTTATTTCGTCATTTTCCCTGTAATTTAGTCAGCCTCATGGAGGTGATATTATCTTTTCATACCTTTGAGCCTGTTATGTAATATGTGCTCAATAGATATGTTTTGAACCCACTAATAAATAGGGAACAGTGTGATACCTCAGACTGCTTGGATACTACTAAGTTTTGACCACATCTATTCACAGGCAAGAAATCTTGAAGCTGGACAATTCATAATTGCAGAGACATGGAATGAATCTAAGTGCCTATCAATCAATGAGTGAATAAAGAAAATGTGGTATAAATATATTAAGGAGTACTATTCAACCACAAAAGAATGAAATAATGTCTTTTGCAGCAACTGGGGCATAACTGGAAGCCGTTATTCCTGTTATGGACAACACAACAAAAATGAAATCTTGAAGCTTAAAGGATGGCTTGAAAGTGAATTTAATATGTGTGGATCCTTAAAGAGTTGCCATTTGGACTGATTAAATATTTGCATCATTAAAAATGTGATGTATATTAAACTCTTTTAATGAACAGAGAGGATAAGTTCCTTGTTATTGAATTTTGGAATTTTCTGAATAATCACTGGTCTGGTTGTAGTCTGTTTCTTTATGGTAGAGTTTTAAAATTACATAATTGAACATGGCTTATGATATACTCATATTAGAAAGTCAGTTTATTTCATAATACTGGATCTGTTTGGCAGTGGAAAGCTTATTTCTTCTTTATTGATTTGATTAGGAAGCCCTTGCTTTATTCTCCTATAATAATAATGACTCTAATGTTTTTGATCTGTGCCTGAGGTCATTTATCCTTCAAGAGCCTTTATGCATATTTTCTAATTTTTCACTTCCTGAGTTTTAGGACCTTATCTATTAAATTATTAGGTAATTAAATAAAAAAATAGGAAAGAAAAAAAGTGTCTTTCTGGGGAGAAAAATAGTTTCCTTAATTGAGTTTTTAAAAATAAATACTTGAACTTTATAGAATCCTAGAACAATTCTTCAAGGGCTTCTTTCTCTTCCTACTATTTAAATCTTAAAGGGCTCTTCCACTTACTACTATTTAAATCTTATTTAAGCTGGAAAACAGGTGTGTGTTTTTAGACCAAAGAAAGATAAAATGGAAATATTCAACTAATTCTATATGCTAATATTTTTGATTAAACATGCAATATGGATTATGTTATGAACATGAAACTCAAACAAGTAGCCATTTTCTTTTTCTAAAGCTTAGGACATCTTTAACATGCCTGAGTTTCTGAGACACTAATCTTACTTTATCTGCTGAATAGCCCTGAAATGCTTCTAGCTAATGAATACATTTTTAAATTAGATTAAGTGAGAATTGATAAACAGCTGGATATATGTGAATGTTTGTTTATGTGTCATATTCTTTGACAGTGCATTTTCAGTGACTAGAATGCTCTTCAAAGGCCATCTTTGGATTGCATGTACTAACATGGCACTCTCTACATGGAGGCAGGATGATTGCTAGGCTGGGAGAGAGTCTAGGACTTCTGAAGAGAAAGAAGTATTTTATAAATAAGATTATTTGGTTTAGTGTATTTCACTGATATAGTATATCAGATTTGGTTTCGTATTACTTCTTCTCTTCTTTTCTCCTCCCCCTCTTCCCTCCCTTCCTTCTTCTTTTTGCTATATCCAAGTATTTAGTAAAGTATTTTAATACTGTAATTTTACTACTGTCTATATGTATTTAGTCAAGTCTATTTAATGAGTTGGCTTATTCCAAACCAGGCTAAGGGCAGCCAAGGGAAATCATGAATGCACACTGAGACAACATGGATAAGGAGAAAGCAGTGTCCCTTGAGGCTGCTGAACTCAAGCAGCCACAATTGACAACCTTATTCCACAGGGAGGGTGAATCGCAGGGGAAAAAAATCAGGGCTACAATTCCTAGTCACTGCTTTCCCTGGGATGATTTTTTTTTTTTGTATTTTCAGATTTGAAAATTCTTAGTTTATATTCAGGAAATATAGACAGTATTCCCATAACTAGATACTGAGCTTGCAGTTGGAGCATATGTAAAGAAGAGGAAAGTATGGTGCTCAAATTTAAGGAATTTGAAATAAGAAAAAAAAAAAAAAAAGAAGGTGGCTTTATAATTAAAAAAAAAAAATGTTAATCTTTCCTCTATATTTGTTTCAGCCATTCTTGCAGGAGTAAGGTGGGATTGCATTGTGGTTTTGGTTTGCATTTCCCTGATCCTTAGTGATGTTGAACATTTTTTTCACTTTTGTTGGCCATTTGTATATCTTCTTTTGAGAATTGTCTATTCACGTCCTTAGCCCACTTTTTGATGGAATTGTTTTTTTCTTGCTGACTTGTTTGAGTTCCTTGTAGACTCCAAATATTAGTCCTTTGTTGACTATCTTATTGTTTCTAGCAGAAGTGTATGAATGTGCCACTGCCCAGAGATTCTCATTAGAGATAAGTGAAGTTGAGTATGTGCATTTTTAAATGAATTTCCCAATTATGTGTAATATCACACCAACAGTTTAGAATGCATTCGAATCTTAGATGACAACCTAAACATTTTTCCATAATCACTTACCAGAATATATCCATCATTGCCTCTCTACAAATAAAACAAACAATTTGGAAATAGTAAATTATGTAAGCTTTTTGGAAACTGAATATAGAAAATGCAAATGAGAATATATCTGCAATTGTAGAATGGATTTATTTCCCTTGCTGCTCAAAATGTGCATATTTTATTTATTTCAAATATAAATTTTTTAGCACTATATTACATTGATGTATACCCAGAAAGTGACAATCAACTACTCATAAAACACGAGTCCACAATTCCACTATATTTTAGAAATTAGAGGAATTTAAATTCAATAAAATATATTTGATTTCTAATATTTTCTTTTTAATATGTAAGATTATTTTGATCTAGATATTTCAGAATCTTCAGCAACTTCAGTTAAACTCACATAGAAATCCACATAGCAAAGCAGAAGATAACACTTGAATGGTGTCCGCATATTATATACTTTTCTCATGGGGAGCAAGTTTTTGTTGCTGGTAACTTGCGTTTGTTTTGGGACATAATTTTTCCCTTGCATTCCAAAATATCACTTCTACTATAAAGAGAATGATAGCATGGTGCTGCAGAGAAAACTGTTGGAGGTGAGCATAAATCCCTTCTGGCTTGAGCACACATCTGCACATGAAGCCAGTTCAGCTTTGACAGCTATTCCAAGAGCTAAACTTCTCTAGGCTCTTTTGGATGAATGCAGTTCTCAAGATTACTTACCCTTATTGTCATTTTGAGACACTGCCCAGGGAGATGGCCAAGATCTGTGCTTTTATGGCACATGGCTGGCTTGAGTGATTTAGCTTTGATTTCCAATGTATTATACATTGGAATACAACTTTTTGAAGCCCTATCTATCTTCAAAAAGTTTGAGGAAGTGAGGAGCTTTTCCTAGAGTTTAGTCCATGTAACCTCTGAGGTTCCTGCCGTATTGCTTTCTGGAATTGTACAAGTCTGACTTCAAGTCACAACCTTAATATTTCAAAACAAAATAAGGAACAATGAAACAAAAACCACCCCAAATACACATAGCTATGTATTCCTTCTTTTGGATAAAAAAGTCTAAATTTTTTCATATGTAGAGGTAAATCAAATAATAATGCCCTTCTTCATTATTTCCACACATCATCTTCCCTTTCTGTCTTAATACCAAATTCTAGCCAGCTGACTCTGTTAAAGTCATCTATTTCCTCTCAAGTGCTTAACCTGGTGTTAGGTTGCCCCAAACAGATATCTGCAATAAAGATTCCACAAGTTCCCCAATTTGGGGGACAGTAAAACATATTCACACCCAGGCCAAATTCAGTTCAGAATATGTTAATCAGATATAGCTGTTGCAGAAGTATTCATATTCACATTTTTCAATGGGACAGAAATTATTTGAATGTGTTCAGATTTTAAATTTCACTATAAGAAAACTTAACCTAACCCTTAGTCTTCTGGAGTTAATTTACTATGTGTATTGTTTCTATCATTAAAGATAATATGATTGACCTGTTACAAGTGTTTGACTATGTTGACTGGCAGTTTTAGCCAAATTGCTTTTTCTATTTTCTGTTGGCACAAACATCAAAAAGGCTCAGAAAGCCAGATACCAAATGGAATTTCAGAAATGAATGTTTGTTTTGCAAACCCTATGTAAGATTCCTTCTGACACAGGGAAGTAGAAAGCGGCCCATTTAGAATATTGCCATTCAGTGTCCAAATGATACATTTCAGGTCCACTATCACACAACACAAGACCAAACAGATTACTGCTTTATCAAAGACGTACAAAACTGAGTGCCCTCAAATAACAAAGTGTTATTCTGTATATGGTTTACCTTTGTGCTGAAAAACAAAGAACATTTGCTAGTCTGTGGCCTTTACCACTCACAGGCAGTACTTTACAAAATTAAGATTTAGGTTATGGATGTAGTCAGACTTGACTCAACCTCTAAGTTACCTGAACTTTCCTGGGCATCATTTTTTTTTCTTCTAATTTTATGAGTATTAGAGGATGGAGTATGCAAATATACTCAAAACAGTACCTGAATGTAGTAGGTATTTAGCAAATGTTACTGTCCTTTCCTTTTATTCACTAAAAGTATATAGAAACTACTCCCAAAGGGGATACAAAAGCTGCTTTCATGAACTTTGTTATATATTAATTGCATGTTTAGGCAAATGGAGAAAACATTTCTAGTGCAAAATGATACTAAGTTATAACTTTTTAGCTCTTGGATAAATTTAATAGATTCCATGAAGCTAGTAGGTATAAGTCAGCATAATAAAAACCAAGCTTATCCCCCTATTTCTTCCAATTAACTGTTGTTCCACTGTCACTAGGTTCTATATTATTTAATCCCATCATCGCTTTACTAGTTTCTCAAGCTAGAGATCACTAGGTCATTTGCAATTTCTTCTTTTCCCATAACTAATAGGTCTCTAAATCACATTAATTGTACTTCCAAAATATTCCTCACATTTGTTTCCTTCTTTTAGACCTCCATCACTGCCTTGTAATTTTTGCATGAATTATCACATTGACTCCTAAGTGGCCCTCCCAGCCTCTCATCTCTTCAGTCTAATTTATCCATTACATTGAGCAATCTAATCATATCACTGAGCTGCTCAAAAACTCACCAACCTCTCTTTTTCTCTTTGCCAGAATTTAATCTAATCTAAAACTAAAATGCTCTTTCTTCCATTTTGTCTGAACTAAATATTACTAATATTTCAACAATTTTTGTTTTCCTAGGCTTATCAGAACAAAATACAAATGCATGGGCAGAGTGCACAAGACTTTTCATGACCTTGTCTTTGTGCACCTCTCCTTGATGTCTCATCATTCACATCCTACCCAAGACATCTTGTTACAGCAGGTCTAATCTACTTAGCATTCCTCAATCATGTCCTGTTCTCTCCACGAGTCTTCTTTTATTATATCTGTCCCATCTTTGCCTAGCTATTTCCTTTTTCTTCAGGGCCCACCTCAGGGATTATCTCATCCAGAAAGTTTTCTGGATGCTTCTTTAGACTATCAAACAATCTTGTGAAAACTCTGTCTTGTTATTTTCAGTACTGAATTGAAATAACAATTATCTATTCCTACCATCATATTCTCACTTCTCAGAAATTCTTACATGTTCTCAGGAACAAGTGAATCTACCAAAAGTTAAATAACTGAAAACGAAAATTTGAAATCCAGTTAAACCTTTTTGAATTAACCAACTATGAGTTGTCTTAGTGCTTATGTTTCTTATTTTATTTTGACACCCCCAATTTTCAGTCCAGTGTCCAATCGAGTAGACATTCAATAAATGATCTCCTAAATAAAATTTAATTACTGCTCCTTTTATATCCCCAGATTTTGTTAGTCCCAGCAGCAGTGATTTTCTTTTTCAAAAAAGTGCTATTTTTCAACAGTGCCATTTTAGAACTGTTGTGAGTATTCTATAGGAATAATGAAGATATTTTGCATGTCATGAAGGAGATTCTCTTTTCTAAAAATATTGAGACAGTTTTTAAATCTCTTTTCTTTGTAAATGACTCCCACTTTAGCCCATTTGATTCACATTTTATTTGGCTAAAATGTTCCCAAACCCAAGAGGATATTCTGAGAACTTTCATGTGGTTATCATTTCTGGAAAAATCATTCTCCTGTCAGCCATATGTCTGGCACATTTGTTACACTCTGTCCTCTGCCTAGAGCTCTGAGATGACATTGTTTAGAGAAGATGGAATTGTCATTTTCAAAATATGAAAATATAACCAAATCAGAGAATGGAGAAAGAAACATTGCATACCACCTTAACATTTAATAAACCACCTTATCAACATAGGGAAGTGTTCAGACTACAAGAATGTTCATGGTCTAACGATTACCTACAGTGTTTATTGCATTATACGCTATAGAGAGACCCAGATGATATTGTTGTATCAGGCGAATTTATTATGACTACCTTCTAAGAACATAATATAATATTTAGTATTATTAAGGCAATTCAATAAAACTAATAACTAAAAATCAAAAGTGTTTTATTTAAAGCAGATCAGAAATACCAGGTCTTCTTTAAACTGGTCAACAGGAAATTCCATAAATAAAATTTAAAAATTTCTTGAGTATTTACTTAGTGCCATTATCTGAAGTCAAGGCTTTAGGAATTCAAAGAAGAAAGTCAAGATTCTTGTTCTTGTAAAACTTATGAATTTAATAAGGACAAAGCAATATTTCTGCAAAGAAGGCAGAATCAGATAAAACCAAATTAAGAGATATAAACAGTGGTCAAGAAAGCACATATGAGAAAAATCACTTATATCCAGCTAGAGAAATTAGAGAGGACCACTTGGAGGAGGTGATAATGAATTTTAAACTTGAAGGACCACTAGAATTTCAGCAAATGAAGATTCAGAAAAGTACATTTTGTACAAAAGACGTGCAAAGGCACAGTGGTGAAAAAATGAAGAACCAATTTGGGGAAAGACTTATAGACATTCCTTAGATGTGTAGTGGTGAAGGAAAATAGTGGTAGATGTCTGCAATAAAATTATAAAATCTTTTGTATGTAAACTTGAGTCATTTGAATTGTATTTGGTAAGCAAATGGTTGCTGGGAAGAATTTTGAGTTGGAGTATGGGTGATCAGATACGTTCTTAAATTGTTTAACCTAGCAGCACGTAAGTGTTAATTTCTATTGTTACTGTAAGAAATTACCACAAACCTAATGACCTAAAACAACACAAGTTAGTTAGCACAAGGTCAGAAGTCTGATGCAGGTCTCACAGGACTAAAATCAAGGTGTCAGCAGGGCTATATTACTTTCTGCAGGTTGTAGAAGAAAATCTGTTTTCTTGTCTTTTCCTTGCCGGAGTTGAGAGACTGCCTCTATGCCTAATACTGATCTCTTTTTGTTTATAAGCCATTTTAAACAAAACAATATTTTCTTTCTTAAAAATTGATTCATGTTATCTAAATATAAATACTATTAAAATAAAGATCATCAGTGATAAGAACTGGGAAAGCCAAAGAAAAATGTAAAAGCCGGTAGTATCCACTGATCTATTTTCCAAAGTGTAAGAATAGAGCAAATGAAATGTTAGATAAATCACCACCCAGGGTAAATATATTCCTAGGTATTTTTCTCTGGAAGCTATTGCAAATGAGATTGCCTTCTTGATTTTCTTCCGCACTTGATCATTATTGGTGTATAGAAATGCTACTGATTTTTGTATGTTGATTTTGTACCCTGAAACTTTACTCAAATCTAAGAGTTTTATGGAGGAATCTTGAGAGTTTTGTAAATAGAAGATCATATTGTCAGTGAACAGAAATTTGACCATGTAGAAATAAGTGAAAGTAAAGCAAAGACTAGTTCAAAACTAATAGCAGTTACCAGAGGTCCATTCATGCAGTTTTGATAGGCTGCTGGAGGCTGAAATCCACCAATGAGAAATTGCTCAATAATTTCATTTGCATTTGCTGGTTAATGTTCATTAATAACTAAATGCTGTATTACTATTTCATAACTTATTGCTTAAAATCTTTAAGAAGACTTGTAATAAATGCTATCAAACTAAGAGGCCTTGATACAGCTTTTCTTAACCCTACAAACACTAAAGACTAAATCAGACTTTAGAGGAAACCTCTAATAATTAAGATTAATTAAGTGGATTGAGAGTCATAATTTGTTTTGTTATCAATAGCAAACTTGCTGAACTGAAGAAAGAAAGGAGGTGCTTCATGCATCCACTAATATACACTTTTGGCAATGGGTATAATAGTGGCTACCCCAAAATAATCTGCAGGCATTTTTGGCTATCACACTGTCACAGTTGTGATGTGGATGCTACCAGCTAGAGGCCAGAGGTGTTGTTGAACATCCTGCAATGTACAGGACATCCTTCCTCCCCCAGCTTACAACAAAGAATTACCAGCCCCAAATGTCAATAGTGCTGATTTGAGAAACCCTGATTTATACTAACTAAAAAGCTGGACAGGAATTTCTCTACTTATTTGTCCTCTCTTCCCCTCACTTTTATTTTTAGAATAATGTCATAATTTGTTCAAATGAACCATTTCTTGAAACATAAATGAGAGCTGTTCTGGCTGAAATCGCCCAGGAGTCTTGAGGCTCATGGCTCTGCATCCCATCAACCTTTGAGAAGGCGAGAAGGCTTTTAAGGTTCCTAAACATGACATCAGAGCTCTGAAGAATACAATTTAAAATGTATGGCTCTCTAACATGGGCACCACTATTCTACCATTTCTCTTACAATAACTGGACAAGAAGAGGAAGGGGTCCTTGAAGTGCTATGCATATGCCGGGAGGTATAATATCTTTGGTCAGAGACAGAACTTGATAAAAAATGCATGGTAGAAATTAAAATTTCCATTATATCCATTGACATTTGGTATGATGAACATAGAAGAGAGTTCCGACCTCAGCCCAAGAGAGCTACACTACATAAATGATTTCAAAAGACAGTTGCACACATTTTGCTGTAGTTGTGAAATAGATATGAGTAGAGAATTTAAGCAACATCTGAGAGCAGATGAGTTGGGACAATAGAAATCTCACTATCTTCTATGGTAGCAGGTGCAATGCATAATGTCTAGATATATTCTACTTCAATTGAAAGCTGATTTATTTCAGAAGCTAAAATTTATTGAATATTTACTATGTGGCAGATATTACTCTAAATGTTTACCTTGGTTGTCTATTTTAACCTTATATAGTCTTTAGGAATTAAAAAAAAAATTAAAGATAATACAATAAATTATTGTGTGAACTATGAAAAAATTAATCAACATGAGCTTGCCCCTAAAAATATTAAAATCTATTGTAAGCAAAAAAAATTAAAGCATTTGGTGATGACCCAGCAAGACACAATATAGGGACAGTAGAAATAAACTGAAAAAAAGAGGAAGATGATTTACTAAGACAAATATGGAATTGAGAACAATGTAATAAAATGGATTTTTTTGAAAAATGACATTGGAATGAATCAATTGTTATTTGAGAAAAATATTAAATTTCTGCATCTTTTATCAAAAATCAATCACAAGTGAATAAAACTGTACATCTAAATATGACAAAACTGTTAGCAAAAAATTGAAAAGTTATCATTTTTGAGTGGGGAAGTCTTTTTGTCATGAAATGCAAATCTATTAATAAAACCATAATTGAACTTAACTACTCACAAATGAATTCTTATGCAAAATAGAAGTTACTATAGAACATTAAAAACTAACAAATCAACTAAGAAAAATATTTGCATTTGATGTTTTAGAAAAAATATTTTCATATTTCTCAAACTTTTTCAAATCAATTAAAAAACAAAGAACACAAAATAAGAATTAGGTAAAAATGCAAGAAAGTATAAAGATGTTCAATATACATATGAAAATATGCTCAAACTCACTTATAATTAAAGAAATACACCCAAAAAAGTAAAATGGAATACAAATACTTATCTACTACAGAAGCAGATAATGAAAAGATCATGGTGACCCATTATCAAAAGATACACCTAAATATACCGTCTCTACTAAAATACAGAAATTAGCTGAGCGTGGTGGTGGGTGCCCGTAATCCCAGATACTAGGGAAGCTGAAGCAGAAGAATCACTCCAACCCAGGAAGCGGAGGTTGCAGTGAGCTGAGATCATGCCACTGCACTTCAACCTGGGTGACAGAGCGAAAATCCAGCTAAAATAAAATAAAAATAAAAAATTTAATATATATACTTTTTATATATGCATATATACACTGTAGAATTATGAATTGGTGCAACTTTTGGGATGGTAATTTGATAATAGTTGTCAACATTTAAGCACACTTACCTTTTGATTCGGTAGCTTCATCTTTACTAATTTCTCTCACACATATACTCACTTCATTGCACAAAACTACTTGAGAAAAGAATTTTAACAAAAGTATAGCTTAGGACAACTAATGCTTAAACAGTATCAATACCTGACTGGTTAAAAACTTTGTGGTAGTTTCAAACATTGAAATGGTATGCAGTCTTAGGAAGAGTGAAATATGTTCATGTTCACTGAGTCAAGACTAAATAAATATTTGCTAAGGTGAGTGGATTGTCCTCATTCTGAATGTGCAACAATGAGAAACAGGAACATAAAAACAAGAATATAAAAACACTACTCACACATATACACGTGCATTCACAGTTTTTTGGAAAAAGATACAAGAAACTGTTAGGAGTGGTGTCTTACCTCAAGTGGAATGTGCATGAGGAAGCAGGGCCAGATCTAGGGTGAGGTGAGCCAGGCACCAAGGTATAATAAATTTGAGGAAGCGCTCTGAGATTGTCTCCTTAGATTTTGTGCCCTAAGCATCTCATGTGTCTCACTCTATTTCTGGACTGTGAGGGAGAAGACTTTACTTTCATTTTTATATTTTGCAATTCTAATTGAATTATTTTCCATAAAAATGTAAATATAATTTTGGAATTAAGAAGAAAAAAATTACTTGATAAATTAGCATGTAAGAATAGGAAATCAAGGAAAACTACCAAAAATATCACTACAAAACTAATTTTAAATTCAATAAATATTATTGAAGGAAAAAAATCTATTAAAAATAACAACCCCTCAAGATTACATGAATAAGTACTAAAAAGTGTTGGGAATGACAATAAGATGATTCCTCATCAGATTAATAAACACAGAAATAAAGCAGTCGTGGTATTTAAAGATTCAGAAAAAAGAGGATTCAAGTGAAAAACAAAAAATGTAAGTTTTTTTTTTTTAAAGTAATGGTACAACTCATGTTGACAATGCCCATGAAGAATAGCAAAAGAAGGCTTCAAAATTAATTAAGCAGAGATTGTTGAATTTGAAAAGAGTAATAAACACTTTTTTTTGGTAGAAAACATGGCCATGTCTCTAGTAAATTTTGATGAGCCAAAATAAATACATACATACATATGTACATATATACAAATATATACATAAAAGACATAGTTATGCTAATGAAGTTTAGGTACATATTAAAACGAAAATATGCACAATTTTTTTCAACCATTTGTGGAAGATTAATTTTGAAACCAAAACTAATCTTAAATTAAGGTACAAAGTAAATATCAATAAAATCTTAAAAGTACAAAGTGTAAAGGCTAGATTCTTTACCACAATGCAATAAAACTAGAAATTATGTTCACAAGCTTAGATAAAAGTAATGGGAATTACTTTGAAATTAAAAAAAAAAATCCAACAGAAATGTTGGATACAAATCTATAAGTATGGAATAATTGTAAAGTAAAAAAAATGAGAACATTAATTATCAAAATTTGTGGAATTTGGCCAAAGCTGCACTCAGAAAGAAATATTTTGTGTTAAATGGTTTTATTATTTTTTCAGAAAAGAGATAAAAATAAATCACTGATGACAACTTAAGAAGTTGGGAAAAACAACAAAGATATTCCTAAAAAAAGACAAAAAGGAGGTGATAAAAAGAATAGAAAAACAAAATCAGAATCAATGAAAGTGGCAAGTCCCTTAAAACCAAATCTTACGTAACTAAAATATAACAAAAGATACAATACAAATTTTATTTTATTTACTTATTTTTTAAGATTTTGATTTTAGGTTCAGGTTATGTGTGCAGGTTTGTTATACAGGTAAACTGTGTGCCACAGGTGTTTGGAGTGCAGATTATTTCATCATCCAAGTAATAAACATAGTACCCAATAAGTAGTTGTTTGATTCTCTCCCTCTAGTCTTCCATCCTCAAGTACACAATGCTTAGCTCCCACTTATAAGTGAGAACATGCAGTAGTTGGTTTTCTGTTTCTGCATTAATTTGCTTAGAATAATAGCCTCCAGTTCCATCCATGTTCCTGCAAAGCAAACAATCTCATGTTTTTTGTGTGTGGCTGCATAGTATTCCATGGTATATATGTACCACATTTTCTTTATCTTGTCTATGGTTGATGGGCATGTCTTTGCTATAGTGAATAGTGCTGAAATAAACATACACATGCATGTGTCTTTATAGAAAAATAATTTGTATTCCTTCAGGTATATATGCACTAATGAGATTGCTTGGTTGAATGGTACTTCCGTTTTAAGTTCTTTGAGAAATTGTTACACTGATTTCCACAATGGCTGGACTAATTTACTTTCCCACCAGCAGTGTATAAGTGTTCTCTTTTCTCCACATCCTTACCAGCATCTGTTATTTTTTGACTTTGTAGTAATAGCCATTCTGAATGCCGTGAGATGGTATCTCATTATGGTTTTGATTTGCATGTCTCTAAAGGTTTGGGATGTTGAGCATTTTTTAATATGATTGTTGGCTCATGTATGTTTTCTTTTTCAAAGTTTTTGTTCATGTTTTTTACTTACTTTTTAATGGAGTTTTTTACTTGTTAATTTAAATTTCTTATAGATTTCGGGTATTAGACCTTTGTTGGATGCACAGGTTGCAAATACTTTCTCCCATTCCGTGGGTTTTTTACTCTGTTGATAATCTTATTTGCTATGCAGAAGCTCTTTAGCTTAATCAGGTTCCCTTTGCCAATTTTTGTTTTAATTGCAATTGCTTTTGGCACCTTCATCATGAAATCTTTCCCAAAGCCTATGTCCAGAATGGTATTTCCTGCAGATACAATAGGGATTAGAAATTTGATATTATAAAAAGTACAGAGGGAATATGTTATAAAGATGTTTTATACAATTCTATAAAATATATTAAAATTTCAAAGAAGTAGATTATTTTTGAGAAAATTTACTATTCAAGCTGAGCCAATTTGGCTCAAGAAATAGAAAACGTAAATTTCTAACAAATAAAAATACTTTTTTTCTCAAAAGCTTTTAATCCATATGGCTTTACTTTTGAGGGTTATGTCAAACCTAAAAATATAGATAACACAAATTCTGCATGCTTTTCTATAATATGGAAGAAGCCAATTTAATGTTGATATTTAAATAAATCTGTTAATGATAGCATTAAGAAAACTATATGTGAAGAGACAAGCCACAGACTGGGGAAAAAAAATTTGTAAAACACATTTGATAAAGGACTCGGATCCAAAATATGCAAAGAAACTCTTAAAATTTAACAATAACAAACAACCCAATTAAAAAGTGGGCAAAGTACATGAACAGCTACCTCACCTAGAAAGACATAGAGATGACAAATAAGTACATGAAAACATGCTCAACACCATATGTCTTCAGGAAATCACAAATAAAACAATAAGACACTACTACACAACTATTAGAATTGCTAAAATTAAAAAAACACTGACATTACTAAGTGCTGACTAGAATGTAGGGCAACAGGAACTCTTATTCATCAATGGTGGGAATGCCAAATAGTATAGTTACTTTGTGAGACAATTTGTCAGTTTCTTACAAAGCTAACCCATATGATCCAGCAATCATGCTTCTAGATATTTACCCAAATGAGTTGAAAATTTATGCTTATAAAAACCCCGGACACAAATGTTTGTGGCAGTTTTATTGATAATTTTCAAAACCTGGAAACAACCAAGATTTTCTTCTATAGGTGAATGAATAAACAGACTGTCATACATCTGTACAAGGTAATATGATTCAGTGATTGAAAAAGAAATGAGCTATCAGAGCCATGAAAATTTATGGAGAAAATTTAAATGCATATTGCTAAGTGAAAGATGCCATATATGATTCCAACTGTATGACATTCTAGAAAAGGCAAAACTATAAAGATAGTAAAAACAGTAGAGTTTCCTAGAGGTTTAAAGGGTAAGGAGGAAAGAATGAGTACGTGGAGCAAACATGATTTTCAGGGCGGTGAAACTGTTTTGTATGATACTGAAATGGTGGGTAGAAAACAGCATGTATTTGTTAAAACCTACAGAACTGGGCCAGGTGTGATGGCACATGCCTGTAGTCCTAGCTACTTGGGGGACTGAGGCAGAGGATTGCTTGGGCTCAGGAGTTCAAGGTTACAATGAGCTATGATTGTGCCATTGCACTCCCGCCGGGAAAACAGAGTGAACCCTGTCTCTGAAAAAAAGATTAAAAAGAAGAAAAAAAAAAACACCTATAAAACTGAACAACGCAAAGAGTTATCCCTAATGTAAACTATGGACTTTAGTTAACATTTTTCAATACTGGTTCATCAGTTATAACAAATATATCACACTCTTGCAATAGGGGAATTTGTGTGAATATGTAAGGGAGAAAAGGTATATGGAAACTATCTGTTCTTTGTACTCAATTATTTTGTAAACCTAAAATTGATATAAAAATATAAAGTCTGTGAATGTTTTAAAAAAATCACATAAAATTCAATGTTCAATGTCCATAAATCAAGTGTTACTGGCCAGAAGGGAAAGAAAAAAACTATATACATGGTAAGTGCTCCTATAGGTAGAGTTCAAAATTTCCAAATAACATACAAGCAAACCAATTTGAAAAATTTATTGAATAAATCATTCAAGATGCATTTTAACTGAAATGCATCTTAAAATTTATATACAAAGCCTATCATATAACTTAATTTTATTTATAAACATAGTTTTAATTGATTAACAAAATTGAATTTGGAAGAAAACATTGACACTCATTCCTGGTGAAATATCAAAAAAAACCCTGAAAACAACTTAGGAAAGAGGTATCCCCCCAAGTAAAAATTCTAACATTAAATTGAGTCAACATCTACTTACTAAATTTTAGCAAAGTTTGTTTCAAAGTACAAGTTTCAAGAGATTTTATAGCAGCTATTTCTGGTGATATGTTTTCAACTCATGAAAATTTCCCTCTCTGGAAACAGCCCTTGACACACAGGGATGAACCTCTAGGTATTATATCTAACCATCTGACCCTGACCATTGCTGATTTATTCAAGAAGGAAAACCTGACACTAGTGTGGTCAATCAGGTTTCCACTCCTGGAAATTCAAAATGTGGGATTTACATAAAGAGACTGCGGAGAAGTTGGAGCTCAGCTCTATTACTGCCAGTGCTTGACAGACAGAAAGGCTTCCTCAATTCCTTTGTATTCTTTCTTTCTCACGTCTTAACTCTGGATTCCAGTACTTATCTCTGTTTCAGTGTGTGAGGATTTTTTTCTTTTCTTTAGTTTTTGTCTTTTTGGGGCTTGCAAGCAAACAAACAAAATCTCAAAAAATGCCAACTGAGTCAAATGTTCCTTCTCTGGAATTCTGGACTTGGGAAAACGTGGTGGAAGGGGAAGGACAAGAGGGAGGGATAGTGGCAGGGAGATAGGGAAAGAGAGAGAAAAAGAGTATGAGACTCTAGAATTGTTCAGAACATATTTTCTGTGACAACAGAAGCTCTAGAGAAACACAGAGGCTGCTTTCCAGAAAGAGGAAATGATGCATAGAAGAGAACTCAATACTAGTGAGATACACAAGGAGCTCTGAGAATGTTCAAGTCTTTGACTGTGATTATTCCTGAAATATAAACGTATTCCTTTCACAACTAACTTACTAGGTGAGTCTCTTCAGCTGGGGGAGTCTATAAATATATTAAAGAAACAGCAAGGAGCAATCACAGATGATTTGAATATGAAGGGACCTTTAGGAGCCATAGTCTGGAGAGAGAAGCTAATGTGCCCAAATACCAACTCAGCTTAACAAATAGTCTGGTTCTTAATGTGCTTTACTCTTTACTGCATTGTTCCACTCCTATGTTTCATTTCCCTTCAGTTGGCTAGTTCCTTCTTCAGTCCTGCTCTTTGGCTCACTGTTCTTTGTGGAGATTATCATGTACATTTCACATGTCCCCTTTCCTTGGTTTTGCATTCAACCATTAGCTTCAAGTTAAAATTACTTTCTTAGTGTACCTGAACTCATTCATATCAGTTCCCTAATTGCTCTCTCTTCTTTACTGGGTGGAAATCTTCTCAATAAGTTTTCACAAAGGACTTTCCAAGTTCCAATAGCTGCATTGCTGTGACTTTAGAACTGTGACAACAGGTCAAGGTAAGACTTGAGAGATATGCTCAATACAATCAGATGCCATTGAATCTTGCATAGCGGCTGTGTCCTGGCCAATAGAAAGAATATGAAAACGATTTAGAAATAGAATGACACCATGCATAGACTCATTGACGATTGGTCAACCTCAGTTGGTGATAAAAACTCAAATCAGATTAAGAGTATTAGATAATAAGAAATTTGAATTCAGGGCACGTAGACAACAAGACAGCCTTAATTTGAAAGGCATGATGCTGGAATCCTCAGAGGTCTAGACTTGGCTTAGAATTGGCCATGAGTGTCTAATCACTGGGAAATGTCCTAGATGCTTGGAATCTATGTGTCATGCTATGGTCTGAATTGTCTGTCCAAAATTCATATGTTGAAAACTATATGCTCGTCTGTTAGACATATGAGTTCTAAAGAGATAATTAAGTTAAAATGAGGTTAGCATAGTGGACCTTAATCTAGTCTGGCTGGTGTTCTTATAAGAAAAGCAAATTTAGATACACAGAAAGATACTGGGGATGTGCACAGAGAGGGAAGAGCATGTGAGGACATCCAGAGAAGATTGCCATCGGTGAGCCAAGAAGACAGGCCTTGGAAGAAACCAGACCTACTGACACTTGGTCTTGGAAATCCAAAATCCAGAACTGTGAGAAAAGACATGTCTGTGTTTAAGCCACCCAGTCTGTGGGATTTTATTAGAGCAGTCCTTGCAAACAAATACATCTCAAAACCCAACTTAAATTTCCAATTAGTATCTACTGTCAGTAAATGCAGTTCAGAGGCTAATATAAAAACTACTTGTGATAATATAATTGACTTTTTAGTACTTTAAAACTTAGCATCAAATATAGGAATAAATTGTAAATATGTTTGGTATTTTAAAAATTTTAAACACCTACATTTAAAAATAAGTAGTTATGTTTTAGAGAAGTTGGCATATTAGAATACAGAATATCTAACAGATAAGTCTTTTTATTCCAATTTAAAGTGTGATAATTGAATAATTGATTCAGACATGATTTTAAGCTTAAATTTTATGCATTTATAAGCCATACTGGAATATTTTAAGCAAACTTAAGAGTCATTATATTTATTCTATTAGGTTTAAAATAGTCATTTAAATGCATGGGAAAGCTTATTTTTAGCTAAAAATTTAAAATCCTTAGAAAGTAAAATATAATAAAGTTTATAATTAAAATTTAAAATGTTCAAAGGAATTTAAACTATAGAAGGACCCATAAAAGTGTTAAAATTTGGTCAAACCTATAGATAGAGTAATAAAATTTATACATTACAAAGTATATGAAACTATGGTTTTTAATTTATAAATTTAATGAGTCAACTATTTTATTACAACAGGAAAGTTGTAAGTACACCAGCAAAAGCTTTTTCCCCTGAATTATTTATAAACAATCTACTAACATGATCCTTCCTTGAACTCTAATGTAATTTCCTACATTTAAGAACATTCTACTACATAACCACAATATAATCAAAAATGGGAATTAATCTAACCACAATATAATCATCAAAATTGGGAAATAGATATTCTTATATTACTACCACTTAATCTTTAGAACCTTAAATTTTCACCAGTTGGAAAAAATAAATTTTCACCAGTTTTCCCCAAATTCCCTTTATAGAATAAGGATCCACTTCAGAATCATGTGTTGTATTTCGTTGTGATGTCTTTCTATTCTTCTCCAGCCTGGCACAGTTTCTCTTTTTACCTTCACTGTCATGATCTTGACACTTATAAAGATTACAGGCCAGTTATTTTGAATAACATCCTTGGATCTGGGTTTGTCTGAGTTTTCTTTTGATTAGATTCAGGTTATGCAACTTTGGAAGTAATATTACAAAGGGGATGCTATGTTCCTCTGTTGCATCAGATAAGCCTTGCTCTTCCAATTTCAAATGTCGTATTTGACTAATTGATTGACACATGAATCTTATTTGCTACAGCATAAATTCATTTTGCTTCATTACTGACAATATTCTCTGATAATTTGCTGAAAGTGGTATCTACCATTGTTTTCTCTGTAATTAATAAATATTTTATAAATACTATGTAAATATCCTCTTTATTATCTGATTTACAATTTATTCATGTCTGTAGATGAACATGGACTCATTGTTTCTTATTTTATCTCTGTAATTATCAATTTTCTGATGTCCCGATTGTCCAAGATTTGGCCAGAGGATACCCTTCAAACTTAGTTCTGTGATCCTTTTGATAAATCCCATTTGTTTTTGAGAACTTTTTAACTTTCTGGCACAAAAAGATATTCTAGACTCTTGCATTTTTCCTGCTTCAGCCCCCAAATTAGTTGTTTTCCCAAGGATCCCCATCCCGGTTTTTTTGGTGGAAAATAGTGTTGAGAATCTAAGGTCTGGGCACTAGGTATGCTCATTGACATTGGTGGGTGCCTGCTCCTGGACTCTTCCAGTGAACAGAGTGAGGGACTCTATATCTATTGTATACATTGAAAGTGATGCGATCACCCTGATATGCCCAATTCCAATTTAACACCACTCCACTTACCCCGCTTGGGATCTGGCATATCGTGCCAAGCCATCAGCTTCCCCATGAATACACCCTTGCATTTGAAATGTGACTTTCTGCTTTGGGCTCCCCCAACCCCACACCTAAGCAGATTTCCACTGGGCTTATCCCCACCTAATTGCTTGAGTACAAGGTTGTTTAAAAGGAAGCAAATTGAATGGGAAAAAGAAGAGAAATAACCAAATATTATTTTTTAATAAAAAGTGGCCTTCAAATAATATCTTTTCTGCCCAAAAGCCATCTGCAGGGCACAGTAGGAAAAAAATGCTTATTTCTACCATAACGTCTTGATTTTTCTAAAATCTGGTTTCCTTTAGATTTCATTTCCTGAGCTTCATTGTTACAGGATTCATGTTATCTAGGCATACATGCATATTAAACACTTTCATTCATTTTATAAATCATCTCGTGGGATATTGAAGATTTTACTTACTTGTTTAGTACTATTGAAAAAACCTTGTATTTATTTATTTCCCATTTATTTATTTTATTGCATTTTAGGTTTTGGGGTACATGTGAAGAACATGCAAAATTGTTGCATAGGAACACACGTGGCAGTGTGATTTGCTGCCTTCCTCCCCATCACCTACATCTGGCATTTCTCCCCTTGCTATCTCTCCCCAGCTTCCCACCCCCCACCCTCCCTCCCCTATTTCCCCCCAACTGACCCCAGTGTGTAGTGCTCCCCTCCCTGTGTCCATGTGTTCTCATTGTTCAACACCCGCCTATGAGTGAGAACATGCGGTGTTTGATCTTCTGCTCTTCTGTCAGTTTGCTGAGAATGATGGTTTCCAGGTTCATCCATGTCCCTACAAAGGACACAAACTCATCGTTTTTCATGGCTGCATAATATTCCATGGTGTATATGTGCCACATTTTCCCTATCCAGTCTATCGTCGATGGGCATTTGGGGTTGGTTCCAGGTCTTTGCTATTGTAAACAGTGTTGCAATGAACATTCGTGTGCACGTGTCCTTATAGTAGAACGATTTGTAATCCTTTGGATATATACCCAGTAATGGGATTGCTGGGTCAAATGGAATTTCTATTACTATGTCCTTGAGGAATCGCCACACTGTCTTCCACAATGGTTGAACTAATTTACACTCCCACCAACAGTGTAAAAGTGTTCCTATTTCTCCACATCCTCTCCAGCATCTGTTGTCTCCAGATTTTTTTAATGATCGCCATTCTAACTGGCGTGAGATGGTATCTCAATGTAGTTTTGATTTGCATTTCTCTGATGACCAGTGATGATGAGCATTTTTTCATATGTTTGTTGGCCTCATGTATGTCTTCTTTTGTAAAGTGTCTGTTCATATCCTTTGCCCACTTTTGAATGGGCTTGTTAGTTTTTTTCTTGTAAATCTGTTTTAGTTCTTTGTAAATTCTGGATATCAGTCCTTTGTCAGATGGGTAAACTGAAAAAATTTTTTCCCATTCTGTTGGTTGCCGATTCACTCTAATGATTGTTTCTTTTGCTGTGCAGAAGCTGTGGAGTTTGATTAGGTCCCATTTGTCTATTTTGGCTTTTGTTGTCAATGCTTTTGGTGTTTTGGTCATGAAGTCCTTGCCTACACCTACGTCCTGAATGGTTTTGCCTAGATTTTCTTCTAGGGTTTTTATGGTGTTAGGTCTTATGTTTAAGTCTTTAATCCATCTGGAGTTAATTTTAGTGTAAGGTGTCAGGAAGGGGTCCAGTTTCTGCTTTCTGCACATGGCTAGCCAGCTTTCCCAACACCATTTATTGAACAGGGAATCCTTTCCCCATTGCTTGTTTTTGTCTGGTTTGTCAAAGATCAGATGGTTGTAGATATGTTGTGTTGCCTCCAAGACCTCTGTTCTGTTCCATTGGTCTATATCTCTGTTTTGGTACCAGTACCATGCTGTTTTGATTACTGTAGCCTTGTAGTATAGTTTGAAGTCTGGTAGTGTGATGCCCCCCGCTTTGTTCTTTTTGCTTAGAATTGACTTGGCTATGCGGGCTCTCTTTTGGTTCCATATGAAGTTTAAGGTGGTTTTTTCCAGTTCTGCAAAGAAGGTCATTGGTAGCTTGATGGGGATAGCATTGAATCTGTAAATTACTTTGGGCAGTATGGCCATTTTCACGATATTGATTCTTCCTAACCATGAACATGGAATGTTTCTCCATCTGTTTGTGTCCTCTCTTATTTCGTTGAGCAGTGGCTTGTAGTTCTCCTTGAAGAGGTCCTTTACATTCCTTGTTAGTTGTATTCCTAGGTATTTTATTCTCTTTGTGGCAATTGTGAATGGAAGTTTGTTCTTGATTTGGCTCTCTTTAAGTCTGTTATTGGTGTATAGGAATGCATGTGATTTTTGCACATTGATTTTGTATCCTGAGACTTTGCTGAACTTGCTTATCAGTTTCAGGAGGTTTGGGGCTGAGACGATGGGGTCTTCTAGATATACAATCATGTCGTCTGCAAATAGAGACAATTTGACTTCCTCCTTTCCTATTTGAATGCCCTTTATTTCTTTTTCTTGCCTGATTGCTCTGACTAGAACTTCTAATACTATATTGAATAGCAGTGGTGAGAGTGGGCATCCTTGTCTGGTGCCACATTTCAAGGGGAATGCTTCCAGTTTTTGCCCATTCAGTATGATATTGGCTGTTGGTTTGTCATAAATAGCTTTTATTATTTTGAGATACGTTCCATCGATACCTAGCTTATTGAGTGTTTTTATTATAAAGGGCTGTTGAATTTTGTCAAAGGCCTTCTCTGCATCAATTGAGATAATCATGTGGTTTTTGTCTTTGGTTCTGTTTATGTGGTGAATTACGTTTATAGACTTGCATATGTTGAACCAGCCTTGCATCCCTGGGATGAAGCCTACTTGATCATGATGGATAAGCTTTTTGACGTGCTGTTGCAATCGGCGTGTCAGTATTTTATTGAAGATTTCTGCATCTATGTTCATCATGGATATTGGCCTGAAGTTTTCTTTCTTGTTGAGTCTCTGCCGGGTTTTGGAATCAGGATGATGTTGGTGTCATAAAATGATTTGGGAAGAATTCCCTCTGTTTGTATTGTTTGGAATAGTTTCAGAAGAAATGGTACCAGCTCCTCTTTGTATGTCTGGTAGAATTAAGCTGTGAACCCATCTGGACCTGGGCTTTTTTTGGGTGGTAAGCTCTTAATTGCTGCCTCAACTTCAGACCTTGTTATGGGTCTGTTCAGGGTTTCAGCTTCTTCCTGGTTTAGGCTTGGCAGGAGGCAAGTGTCCAGGA
>NW_022436985.1:16883931-16887363 GCF_009761245.1 Sapajus apella
GGTAGAATTCAGCTGTGAACCCATCTGGACCTGGGCTTTTTTTGGGTGGTAAGCTCTTAATTGCTGCCTCAACTTCAGACCTTGTTATGGGTCTGTTCAGGGTTTCGGCTTCTTCCTGGTTTAGGCTTGGCAGGAGGCAAGTGTCCAGGAATTTATCCATTTCTTCCAGGTTTATTAGTTTGTGTGCATAGAGTTGTTTGTAATAATCTCTGATGATGGTTTGAATTTCTGTGGAATCTGTGGTGATATCCCCTTTATCGTTTTTTATTGCATCAATTTGGTTATTCTCTCTTTTCTTTTTTATTAATCTGGCTAGTGGTCTGTCTATTTTGTTGATCTTTTCAAAAAACCAGCTCCTGGATTTACTGATTTTTTGAAGGGTTTTTTGTGTCTCTATCTCCTTCAGTTCTGCTCTGATCTTAGCTATTTCTTGTCTTCTGCTAGACTTTGAGTTTTTTTGATCTTGCTCCTCTAGCTCTTTCAGTTTTGATCTCTCCTTGCTTCTCATGTGGGCATTTATTGCTATATATTTTCCTCTAGAGACTACTTTAAATGTGTCCCAGAGATTCTGGTATATTGTGTCTTCATTCTTGTTGGTTTTGAAGAACATCTTTATTTCTGCCTTCATTTCATTGTTTATCCAGTCAACATTCAAGAGCAAGTTGTTCAGTTTCCATGAAGCTGTGTGGTTCTGAGTTAGTTTTTGAATTCTGAGTTCTAGCTTGATTGCACTGTGGTCTGAGAGACTGTTTGTTACGATTTCCATTCTTTTGCATTTGCTGAGGAGTGATTTACTCCCAATTATGTGGTCAATTTTAGAGTAGGTGTGATGTGGTGCTGAGAAGAATGTATATTCTGTGGATTTGGGGTGGAGAGTTCTGTAAATGTCTATTAGGTTTGCTTGGTCCAGGTCTGAGTTCAAGTCCTGGATATCCTTGTTAATTTTCTGTCTGGTTGATCTGTCTAATGTTGACAATGGGGTGTTAAAGTCTCCCACTATTATTGTGTGGGAGTCTAAGTCTCTTTGTAAGTCATTAAGAACTTGCCTTATGTATCTGGGTGCTCCTGTATTGGGTGCGTATATATTTAGGATCATTAGCTCTTCTTGTTGCATTGATCCTTTTACCATTATGTAATGTCCCTCTTTGTCTCTTATGATCATTGTTGCTTTAAAGTCTAATTTATCAGAGATGAGAATTGCAACTCCTGATTTTTTTTGCTCTCCATTTGCTTGGTAAATCTTCCTCCATCTCTTTATTTTGAGCCTTTGTGTATCCTTGCATGTGAGATGGATTTCCTGGATACAGCACACCGATGGGTTTTGTCTTTTTATCCAATTTGCCAGTCTGTGTCTTTTGATTGGGGCATTTAGTCCATTTACATTTAGGGTTAATATTGTTATGTGTGAATTTGATACTGCCATTTTGGTGCTAGCTGGCTGTTTTGCCCTTTAATTGAGCTGGTACTTATTGTTCCTTTACATGTGTAGAGCCTCTTTCAGGAGCTCTTGTAGAGCTGGCCTGGTGGTGATGAAATCTCTGAGTACTTGCATGTTCCCAAAGGATTTCATTTTTCCTTCACTTATGAAGCTTAGTTTGGCTGGATAGGAGATTCTGGGTTGAAAGTTCTTTTCTTTAAGGATGTTGAATATTGGCCCCCACTCTCTTCTGGCTTGTAGGGTTTCTGCTGAGAGATCTGCTGTGAGTCTGATGGGCTTCCCTTTATGGGTAACCCGACCTTTCTCTCTGGCTGCCCTTAGTATTTTCTCCTTCATTTCGACCCTGGTGAATCTGACGATTATGTGCCTTGGGGTTGCTCTTCTTGATGAATATCTTTGTGGTGTTCTCTATATTTCCTGGACTTGAATGTTTGCCTGCCTTGCTAGGTTGGGGAAGTTTTCCTGGATAATATCCTGAATAGTATTTTCCAGCTTGGATTCATTCTCTTCGTCACATTCAGGTACGCCTATCAAATGTAGATTAGGTCTTTTCACATAGTCCCACATTTCTTGGAGACTTTGTTCGTTCCTTTTCCCCTTTTTTCTCCAGTCTTGCCTTCCCGTTTTATTTCATTGAGTTGATCTTCGACCTCTGATATCCTTTCTTCTGCTTGGTCAATTCGGCTGTCGATACTTGTGCATGCTTCACGAAGTTCTCGTGTTGCGTTTTTCAGCTCCATCAATTCACTTATATTCCTTTCTATTTTGTCCATTCTTGTTAGCATTTCGTCAAATCTTTTTTCAAGGTTCTTAGTTTCTTTGCATTTGGTTAGAACATGTTCTTTAAGTTCACAGAAGTTTCTTACTACCCACCTTCTGAAGTCTGATTCTGTCATTTCATCACACTCGTTCTCCATCCAACCTTGTTCCCTTGCTGGTGAGGAGTTGTGATACCTTTTAGGAGGAGAGGTGTTCTGGTTTCGGGTGTTTTCATCCTTTTTGCGCTGGTTTCTTCCCATCTCTAAGGATTTATCCACCTGTCGACTTTGTAGTTGCTGGCTTTCAGATTGGGTCTCAAATCTTTCAGATTGACGTTCTGTTTGTTGATGATGAGGTTATTTCTGTTTCTTGGTTTTCCTTCTGACAGTCTGGCCCCTCTGCTGTAGGTCTGCTGAGGTTCACTCCAGGCCCTGCTTGCCTGGGGTTCACCTGCAGCAGCTTCTGAACAGGAAGGGTTGTTACCAGTTTTCTTCTTCTGCTATCTTTGTCCCAGAAGGATACCCGCCTAGTGTCAATCTGATCTCTCTTTTATGAGGTGTCTTTTTGGATATATAGGGGTCAGGGAGCTGCTTGAGGAGACGGTCTCTTCTTTATAGGAGCTCAAATGGTGAGCTGCGTGCTCTGTTGTTGTTCATTCAGAGCTGCTGGGCAGGTACTTTTAGGTCTGCTGCAACAGAACTCATAAACTGCTTTTTGTTCCCAGGTGCTCTGTCCCAGGGATTTAGGGCTTTATTTATGAATTTCCGTTATGCTTCATGCTGCCGCCTTCTTTTTTTTTTTTTTTCCTTCAGACCTGCCCAGCCTAGCAAGGAGGCAGCCTAGTCACTGTCGGCCTATAGCAGCTTTGCTGAGCTGCTGTGGGCTCCGCCCTGCTGCCGAGTGAACTTCCCTGCAGTCCTGTTTATATGGGTGTAGTTAGAACTGCTTTGGCGATGGTGGCCCGCCTCTTTTGGGGCGGAGTCTCTGCTGTGGCGGGTTGCCTTGGCAACGTCGGGCTGCCTCAGCAATGGCGGGTTGCCTTGGCAACGGTGGACGCCCCTCCCCGACAGAGCTGGACCGTCCCGGGTTCAGCTGCGCTTGCTGTGAAACTCTCAATCCAGAGTTTCTGGTTGCTGTTCCTTTTTGGGGGTGGGGCCAGCCGAGCCTGATCGCCTGGCTCCCTGCCTCAGAGCCTTTTTTAAGTTGGTGTTCCAGTCGCCTGTTGAAGAGGCGCC
>NW_022436985.1:16887463-16968493 GCF_009761245.1 Sapajus apella
GCGCTGGCCGAAACAGCCGCGCTGGCGAGTGTGGAGCACCTCCGCCCGGGAATTTCCTAGTCTGTGGGCAATAAAAACGTGGCGTCCACTCACCCTCTGCGCTTTCACTGGGAGCTGCAATCCTGAGCTGTTCCTAAACGGCCATCTTGGATCGTCCCTCCAAACCTTGTATTTATATTTGTTTGTACTTGACTGCCAATTTAGGACCCCTTAACAGTCAATTTTCAATGATTTTAGCAGCTAGCATTGCCATTTGGCAAAAGCTGTTCCATTCAATTTGGCAATAGTAGGATCTGGAACAATTTTCTTGTTTTGAAAATCTGAGCTACATAATATGTCACCAATTATAGTATCTTTGAAGTAGCACCAAAATTCTCTCCTATGAACTGTTGCAATCAGCTTAGAGGCTATCTGTATAATAAAACGACAGTCAATATTACAGTTTTCTTTCTAATTTCTTTATTAACTTTATTGTACTAATTTGCCTTCCAGCTACGGGGCTGATTTATTAATCTAATTTGCTCTGTCTATGGAATTTATTTAAAGTTAGCAAAGTATTAGGAAACTAACTTGTTGGTGCTTAAATCTTCCTTCTCGAAATGTGGTCAAAAATGACGGCTTGTATGTAGAGTTCCGTTGGAACAGGGATTCTAGTAGAGTTGTCACCTGGCTGCACCTGAAGTACATAAATTACATTGTTAGTCCAGACTATGCAAATAATTGGCCTTACTTTTTCTTTTTAATTTCTTCTTCTTCTTCTTATTTTTTGCT
This sequence comes from Sapajus apella, assembly GCF_009761245.1. Classification (NCBI taxonomy): domain Eukaryota; kingdom Metazoa; phylum Chordata; class Mammalia; order Primates; family Cebidae; genus Sapajus; species Sapajus apella. Next base: position 16,888,235 of record NW_022436985.1, read on the forward strand.
TTATATTATAGAAAACAAAACTAGCAAGGCTATTTCCATGGAGATAGATACATGTCCCCCACCGCCCACTGCCCCAGTCTTTTTCTCAGGAGTGGTGATAATTCCAATTAGGAGCTCTGAGGCCCGGGGTTGTGATGTTACTGAAAATGCCCAGGATTAAAGCAGTGTCACAGGCTCATGCTTGTCTAGACTCTACTGAACTCCATGAGTCACTTACTGCAGAAGGGATTTACAAACACATGTGACTTCAGGGTAATAATACAAAAAGAATCCTATCTTGATTCAAGTTTGTCATATAATATATCTGAAGTTTGGGATTGGTTCAGACCAGTGGATGTACCTGTCCATGGTGAGTTTCACATAAAGCATCTTTCTCATCACTTCAAAAACTATTTGATCTGCTTTTATTTTTTTCCTTCAAATTATAAGGGTTTAAAAGGATTTCATCATTTAAAAAAAATTCAGGATAGCTTATCATGCTAATAGGCTTCTAGAAAGCCTCTATGGAAACAAGAATTTGTTAATATGATATTGATAAGGAGAGAAGAAAGAAGTTTGCCTGAGGCTGATGCTTCAACAGATGAGAAAAAAATGATTCCAAAAGAGTTGCACAATATGTACAATTAGAAAATTTTAGTTACTAGGCCTTTTGTATATTTGATGTAAAAATGATATTATTTGCTCTTTTAAGAAGAGATGATTATAAATTTAGAATTGAGGGTAAAAAGAAGCCTTGGTATTGCCTTTTCCACATGGTACTTAATTTATTGTGCTAAACAAAAAGTGAATGTCCTGACTGTGCCTCCATCTAAGTTAGTTTTGCTTTTTATTGTTTTTTTGCTATTTTATAACTCTTTAAGTTGTATAAAATTGATAATAGTGCAAAATGTCTTGCCCACAAAGATGCAAAATAATTGTGCCAGGTGAAATTCAATTAATCATTGTCCTGTATAGAGACCTGTTTTGTATCTATTTTATTTCAATTTTCCTTATTCCCTATGCAGATATGTTCTGCTCTTTCAATTCTCCTTTGAACTGGCTATAATATCTAACTGGTTTCTTCTATAATTAATGAATTAAATGAAATCATTTGAACATTTGTTATATCTGCATGAGAATTATGATTACACCCTTTTAAAAAATTATCTTATAAATATTTGGAGCTTCTACTGCCAATAGTCAGTGGATTCCTCTGATAGATGAATAACCTGCATGATGGAGGAGTGTTGTACCCCTGGGGGGCTTAAACCCAGACTCCCAAAGGTAAATCCCTAGTAGCACTAGAAATTTAACTCTGTGGATCTTCTGTCTCATATTTTCCTTTTGGGCTATTTTTGTGTATTGTTTTTGTCTTTGGAAATTTTAAGGTTGACAAATTATTTCCTGCTGGTGACAGCAATGATTCAGAATGTTGTGGGCTAGCCATTGTGATCTCTGTAAAAGGATTAATGGATTATAGAGATTTATTCTCCTTGTGTGATAGACAATAATCTTTTTCAAGCATTTTATTTTTATTGTTTTTTACTTGTCTGTTTTGAGCTCAAATTTAGACTCTTGTGCCCATCAGGAAACAGTAAAACTCTTTGATATATGAACTGGTGATTTTTTTTGTGTGTTTACTTCTGATATATGGCTAATACTTAGATCTGAAGTTATAAGCAGTCTTGTGTCTGTGTGTCTAGATGCATATACTTTAGAAAAACCTTTATCTCTTTTTGGATGAATGCATAATATTTTCCTCTCTCTGGAGGGTAATGAATTAGATTAAAATATCTCATAAATTAAAGAAACTCTGTTCTGATTGGCTTATAGAGTTCTTATAGAAATATGTTCTTATATAAATCAAATATTCATAAAATTCCAAAAAATTAGGAAATTAAAAGTTAAATTGTGCTATACTTAATGACTCATTTTTTAAAATATATTTTTTATTGTACTTTAGGTTCTGGGGTACATGTGCAGATCATGCAGGATTGTTGCATAGGTACATAAATGGCAATGTGGTTTGCTGCTTCCATCCCCCTGTCACCTATATCTGACATTTCTCCCCATATTATCCCTCCCCAACCTCCCTATGCCCCGCTGTCCCTCCCTTAGTAACCCTCCAACAGACCCCAGTGTGTGATGCTCCCCTCCCTGTGTCCATGTGTTCTAATTGTTCAACACCCGCCTGTGAGTGAGAATATGTGTTTGATTTTCTGTTCTTGTGTCAGTTTGCTGAGAATGATGATTTCCAGATTCATCCATGCCCCTACAAAGGACACGAACTCATTTTTTATGGCTGTATAGTATTCCATGGTGTATATGTGCCACATTTTCTTTGTCTAGTCTATCATCGATGGGCATTTGGGTTGGTTCCAGGTGTTTGCAGTAAACACTGCCGCAATGAACATACATGTGTGTGTGTCTTTATAATAGAATGATTTATAACCCTTTGGGTATATAAGAACATCCTTTCTCCTTCTTCTTAAGAAATTTGTAATGTATATAAATTTAGTAGAATCTACTTTATAAAATGAAATGAAGCATTTGAAAATGATATCTGATTTTCATTTATTCCTCTAGGACTCAGAAATTATTATTGTCTTTTTACTTACTGTGGCCATTTAGTAATCTGCATCAGTTCAGTGAGAACCTGTTATCTTTTTACCAGAGGTAATTGTACAGATTATAAGACCAAAGCCTTCTCTGTAATGTCACATTTGAAAACAATGTTTGCTGAATCATATAGAAACAGCTACTTTTAAGGAATTAAGTTTGATTTGACTTATGGAGGTAGTATTTACAGAGACCTTCCAGAAAAACTGGTCTACTTCTTGGCTTTAATGGTCAAGAATATTGTATACTACGTATAACTTAAGATATTTTGAGACTTTTAAAAGAGACTAATTTACCCAAAGTTATAGGTTTTATAGGTGAAATCTTGTGGACAGAGTTTCTTGGATTTAGTTTTCAAGCATCAGGATGACCATTAATAGAGGGCTTTAGAAGTCCAATTTGAGATTTCTTGTATTTCTTCAAAATTGTATAGCCTTAGAATTTACAACTCAAACTCATGGTGACCTATATGGTAAAATAACACTTTTGCTAAACCTATATAAACAGTAAGGCAAACCTAATAAGACTAGCTACATTTTATGATCAAGAATAATAACCTTTCCAAAATTATTACGATAAAAAGAGGGAAGGAGACAGACTGCCAGGGAAACTTGTAAGAAACTTTGAAATGAGCAAAAAAATCAAACAGTGGGTATCTTAACTACTCATTTAGCCTTTCTCATTTATGATCTATATTACAATTCTGCAAATTGTAGAGATCTGACAATAATTCAAATAATTTTTGCATTGATTTTTACAGACCCTTTTAAATTTATGTGTAAATATTTTAAAATCTGTTAATTCACTTTTATGTCTCTGCTCTTTGAATTCTCTGGAACCAGTTGTAATACCTTACTGGACTCTCATTAATTAATTAATGAGTTAAAAATCTTTGCCAAATGTTTACTTTATATCTGTATGAGAATGATGCTTCTATCTTCTTTTAAAAATTGTTTCTCAATAATGTATAAAAAGAGTGCTAAAAGTAGTCACACATACACAACAGTAACAGCAAACAATGTAACTGGCTGAGAAAATTCAGCACTTAGGAAGCTCTGCCTTCACATTCATGGCACTATAAGGAGCTGTGAAAATATTACTTACTGACTGAAGCCATTACTGCGTCCCAGGAGAGACAGCACTCCAAGACAAGTATAAAATATGGGTAAAACAAGACATTGGAGTAAGACCAACAGTAAAAAGTTACTGAAAAATATTAATTGGTGGAACGAAATGAGAAGATTCTAATCTTATTCTACCAAATCCCAGAAGAATTACAGATTTAAATGTATCAAAAGAATCATCAATTTAGAGCAAAATATACCCAAATATTTTTCTGGTTGTTGTAGAACAATCTTTTTAAATATAGAAGCAATCAGAAAGAGAAATCAATAGTTAGGACCATAAAAAAATTTGAAATTTAAAATTTTGCATGCCAAAAAATTTGTAAACTTTAAAAGATATATAAATTGTGGTATGTCACCAAAAATATGATAGCCAAAAGTTTTCTACCCTCTATACATAGAATACTTTAAAATTTATTTTAAAATTCCGTCTAAAACCCTACAGGAAAGTAGGTAGAAGGCAATAACAATTCTAGAAAAAAGGAGATTGGGAATGGTGGCTCAAGCTTGTAATCTCATTAATTTGGGCAGCCAAAGTAGGAGGATTGCTTGAGGCCAAAAGTTGGAGACCAGCCCGGGCAACCTACTGTCTCTAAAACCAACCAACAAACAAACAAAAATGAAAAAAACAAACCCAAAACACTTAGGCATGGAGATTAGTGCTTGTGGTCCCAGCTATGCCAGAGGCTGGGGAGGGGGGATGTGCTGGGTTGGAAGTGGGATCATTTGAGCCCAAGAATTCTAGGCTACAGTGAGTTATGATTGTGCCACTGCACTCCAGACTGTGACAGAGCAAGACTCTGTCTCTAAAATAAATATATAAATAAGAAATATTATATGCTAGCATGCATATAAAAGAAATGTTCATTTCCAATAGTAATAAAAAATGCAAATCAAAATGACTCCAAACAAATTTGGACTGCGAAATTAACAAAATTAAGAAGTGTGCAAAATAAAGAGGACATGGGAAACGGGAAATTTTGAACAGCCCAGATATAATTGTAAATTGACATGGTCTAACTGCAAAGCAATTTGACAACATGTATCTAAAGCTTTACAAAATACATACATTTTGACCAAGCAGTTTCCATTTTAGAAATCTGTCCTAAGTGGGGGTAAAATCAGAAACCTGATTGTAGAAAGCTGTTAATTAAACTGAAGGGAAAGCAGAAACCAAACTAAATGTCCATAAGTGGGAAATTCTTATATCAATTATGACTAATTCAAAGGATAGAATATTATCTACATTATTTTCTTTCTGATTTTTTCTTTTCTTTCATTTCTTTCTTTTTTTTTTTTCTTCTTTTTGATACAGAGTCTCACTCCAGGCTGGAGTGCGGTGGCATGATCAATCTCAGATCACTGCAACCGCTGCCTCCCAGATTTAAGTGATTCTCCTGCCTCAGCCTCCCAAGTAGCCAGGATTACAGGTGCATGCCACTATGCTTAGCTAATTTTAATATTTTTGTAGTAGAGATGGGGTTTCATCATGTTGGCCAGGCTGGTCTTTAACTCCTGACATCAGGTGATCTGCCTGCTTCAGCCTCCCAAAGTGCTGGGATTGCAGATGTGAGCTACTGTGCCTGGTCTATCTACATTATTTTCTATTGTCTTTTTTCACTTAATAGTATATCTTGAACATCTGTACTAATCCATCAACATCAGTAAATATGGCTCTAACTTTTTAAACTGCTACATACTGTTCTTTGTGTGCATGTATCATAATTTAACCATTGCCTGGTCAGGAACATGAAAATTATTGCCAGTTTTTAACTCTTGCAATGCAAAATGATCATTCTTTTAGAGTTTTCATGGTTTCTAAGGTAATACACTACTGGGAAGCAATCTTCATTCATTGAGCACCTACACCATGGCAGGCATTTTAAACACAGCCCCTCATTTAATTTTCACAACAACTGTTTGTAAATGGCTATAAAATTTTAGATTTTTACAGATGAGAAAACTGAGGTGAAGTGCTCAAAGGGGTGAACTAATTTTCCCTAATCACAAAGCTGATAAGATCTCCGTAACTTCAACTCATTCTAAGTATTGCCCCTCTTGACAGCTTTGCTCAGCCTGAGCCCTGATGGCCATTTCTCAGTCTCTTCCAACTTGTTCTGCAGTTTTAGCTGCTTTCAATTGCTTCCAAGTATTTTAGAGAATCCTCTGGTCTTGGTGAATTCTCAAGTGGGATACATTAAGGTACTCAGGCAGGTCTCTGAATAACCTAAAATACGATTATACTACTCTGTATATGGCCATGTTTGATTTTTGTTTGTTTGTTTGTATCATAAGCCCCTGAAACTTATCAGATTTTTAAAATAAGTTGTTTTCCCCTCAAAATTAAGAACCTATCCCCTTGGAACAACCTCACATACTAAGGAGGTAGTTGTCTGACCTACCAAGTTGTTGACATTTTTGTTCGTTTGATTGTGTTTTTCTTTTTCAAGCTTGCCTCAGCTGTTTGAGACAATGTGTATGTCTAGGGCCACAATGTACATGCCAAAGATATTTCAGCCTGCAATAACCACTTTTAAGTTAGCAACATGAGATTTTTCTTTCTTGCTAATGGTCTTGATCACTATTCATGCTATTGTGTTCCATATTCTAATACACTTCAACTCTCACTCTGCTTTGGGATTTCCATTTTTGAGAAATTATGAGTATCTGCTGGGAGTGGTGAATGGCTGAGAAAAAGTCATGGGAGTTAACTACTTGTTCAATTGTTGAGACCCAGAAAAAAACCATGCTCTTTCTTTGAACTAGTAATAATCCCTCAATGGTGTCTTGCACCTGCAATGACACCATGCCTGATTCACGTGTTTTCTGATGCCTTGCTTCTGTGTTATTAGTTATCGGTGTTTTAATATCATAGGGGAAATGATTATTTTGTTCTTATTCAATCATTTCATCTTGCCAGGAAATTACCTTCTACTCTCTTTCGTACTTCTTGATTTGAGGTAATACATTTTGTGAAAAAGTGAGCAAGAACTGCATCTAAAGCTCTCTTTCTCAAATTCCTCCTTTCTTATATCTCTAGGCCATATGGGCCCCTTTTATTTTAGGCATCATGTTTTTTGATTAGGCTGCTCTTGGAATTAAAAGCTTAAAATTATAATTTTTCTTTGTCAGGTATGCATTACTGGGATATGTACCTTTCTCTTCATTGCATATATTCAGCTCAGAGGGTGGAGGCTTATCATTTCTACTCTTATTACTATACATTCACATATATATTTATGTATATGTAAAATTCTAAATTCAAAAAGAAATGTATTTTTTTCTTTCCTCTAGCTTACATTTCTTGTGTTACAGTTCATATATGAGTTCATGCATTGGACATTTATGAACAATGTGCTTATCTCTTGGGGTTGTTACTTAAATACTGCATATAAAATTAAAGTCAGTTTTTCAGGTCAAGTGGAGGACATGACATTTAAGTTTTAGGAGTTTTAATTCATAAAAGCCAAGCTCTCTTATATAATTTTAATGTATCCCTCACGGCCATCTATTTTAGCAGTAGTTAATTGAGTAAATACTTAATTTATATGTGATGGGCTTTCAGTTCAGATATACCAGGTGATTACCCAGAGGAGAAAATATTTAAAAGCTACTTAGTATGTGGGTGTTTTAGGACTGTAATCAACCAAACATTCAATAATTCGGGTAGCAAAACCAGAAAGTTGGCAAGGCCTCAGCTTTACTTAATAACTGTGACTGTGCCACAGTTAAAAAGCAACATTTATAAGAGACCTCCAAGGAAAATCCAGGGGCCAAAAAGGTGGTGTTGGTGATTCAGTAGATATCCCCTGCTCCACTGGCCCAATATTAAATTAGGTTTACAGCGGACTTTGAAGAAACATTTCTGAGACATTGAGGAAACAATAGCCTTGCTTAAAATTTCTATTCATCTTTTTGTTTGTTTTTCTAAAAGGATTATATGTGGCTCCTGTAAAAAGCGGATTTTAAAACTGAGGACCTTCACTGAAGGGCGAGTTTCCAAGAGATTAAACTCAAACCGTCTGCCGATAGGATGTAGAAATGTTATGGGATTCCATTTTGAGAAGATCAATTTCAAGGCTGTGACAGGTTAGGATTTTAGGGTCTGGGAGGCAAGGGAAACGAAGAGGAGCCAATGACCTCAGAAGCAGAGGTGGTGTTAAACAGGTAATGAACACTTTTCCTACTAATGGTAGCAAGTTCTTGGTGTGGGTTGCTTGACAGGGCAGGACAGAAGAGAGGGGAGCTCTATTAAGATGTTGCTGGAATCTTCCTCTAAATTAAAAAAAACTGCAAAAACAGAAACGGTTGATTTTATTAGTTGAATTTATTTTTAATTTTAAACCTTATGTGTCTAGCCTTTTGCTCAGAGAAAAAGAAATGATTTGACATATTTGTTTTTCACACTTGTAAAATAATAGATAACAATGACTATACATTTATTTTAAAAATAATAACGTAATTGTTACTCTCATTCCCCCATGCACCTAACTCATTGCCATTACCCTGGACAAATCACCATTTATCCTTGAAAGGTCCCCTAAAAAACCCTGAGTGTTAATTCATTCATCCATCTACCTAGGCAGAAAAGCACTGAAGTCAATTACTTTGTTAGTTTTTAACTAAAAATTGCTTTAGCTCTCCATGTTGTAAGTGCCTAAGACCCTGAAATATTTTAAGTTAACCTCAATTTTTTTTAAGAATTATTTTTGGCTCTACCATTCATTTCTTTAGCAAATATTTAATATTCAATTTATTCACCCCACAGATGTTTACTGGTGTGCAGACACGGCTCTAGCCTTGGTGATACAATGGCAAAGTGATGTGCAGGCATGGTGCTAGCCTTGGTGATACAATGGCAAAATGTCCAGAAAGGGTTCCTGCCCTACATTTAACAGTTTATGCTTTACAAGTTTCTGTCATGTGTATTTTTTCATTTGAGCCTCTAGGCAAGCTCACTTCACAAAATGAAGTTCCATGAGGCAGTAATAGCAAGAATGTGTAAACCCCCACATGCCCCCACCCACTCCCTGGCTTCCGTAATGATCAAATAAGCAGCAAAAATAGCGGTGATGGTGATTTATTAGCAGAATCATTTACTGCAGTTGTATCTTGTTACCAGCACTCTTTGGTATATGGTCTGTGCTTTCTGGTCTGTGCAGTCCCAGGAATGTGTCATTTCAATGACTTAAAATTAAGACTGTTGAAGTACAACTTATTTTATAGGAATGAAGTTTGATTGCTTTATGCACATACATTAAGGTGAAGCAACAGCTAAGACAATAGTACTATGTAAAACAGCTAATTTTTAGGGTTACCTGAAGAGGCTTTTAAAAATATAAATTCCTGGGCCTCACCATAGATGGATTTAGTTTGATAGCTAAGGACAGGGCCTGGAGTTCTCTGACTGGTGAATCTGAGAAAGAGAGAGGAAGAGGAAATGTTTTCCTAAATTAATATGAATTGCTCCTAATCAACCCATGGCAGGCTGGGTACTGATAAAGAGCTCTTGTCACAATAGATTACATGCCAATGTAGCTCATTGTTATGTTTGAACAATTGTGAACAGTTTTCAAATACAGGAATCTGGGCTTAATAGGAGTTTTGATACAAAAAGAACAAAGAAATAAATCCTGCTAAATATATGCACAGTCCACATTGCACATGCCTTCCAAACTGTGATAATCAGCATGGAACCGGAAAGTTGTACTCTATAACAGTGTTTTTTGTTTCACTAATGTTCTGCATCCAATAGAAACCATACATCTCTAAGACTTTTCACATCTTTTGGTTTGCTTGTTTGGTTATCAGTGACTTACCAAGTAACTATATTTAAGATGTACTCTACTAGACATTAAATAAGATAACAAAAAGAGATCTTGCCTTGTAAAATTTCATATTTTAATATAATTGATCTTCTTTTGCACTATAAAAGCACACCAATGAAGTTTAGCCAATAGAAAAGTCATGTCACCTACCTTCAAAATGAATTATTGCATTTTTATACTTAGAAATTTTGATTCTAAGTCATTGTGACACACATGGTGCTGAATATCCTTGAAGTGTATAGAGTAGCAAAAACTAATTAGATTTGGCTTCCACTTTTGGAGTTCAATTATTCTCCCAAGACTTTTCTGCCATGACTCTCCTTCCTACACTTTTGTCTCAACCCTTCTTACCCACTAGTATTACCAGGGTGTTTTTGAAAAGTATCAATGCCAAAGCCTTCCACCCAGACCAGTTATCCAGCATTCTTGGGATGAGGCTAGGCATCATAGGTTCTAAAGCTTCCTGGGTGATTCTGATCTGTGCTGACAGCCGCTCTGTAGCCACAAGGAGGTCCTCAGCCTTCTCCTCACCCCGTGTTCTGTGCTCCCATGCCTTTGTGTGTGATTTTCCTTTCTATCGGAACACCCTTCCTCTCCAGTCCTCATGTCCTCGCCATACCCACCCTTCAAGATCCAGTTCAGATGCTGTCTCTTTTATTAACTGGTCTTTGAACATCTTTGGTCTAAAGTACATTCTGCCTCCCCTGAATTCTTACAGAACTTTTTCTGTCCTCTGAGGTTACTTTCTAGCTTGCCATGTCTCTGCATGTATTTTCCCATCCACTCACTAGTTAACCTGTAAGCTTTTTGGAGCAAGAAATCTACCTTTCAGATTCACATTAATACCTCACGGTGCTCAACAGTTGCCCAGGAAACATCAAATGAGGAAGAGCGAAGCGGAGGGAAAAACAAAGAGGTGGTATACATCCACTCAGCTCACCTATTTCCTCTATACTCATCCAGCATAGTGTCTCTCTCCTCTCTTCCACACACAAGTTCTCTGTCCCCCTCTTTTTTTTTTCTGAGTATTGGGCAAAGTGAGGTCTCTCTAAAACTTTTCTAGATAGATATACATACTGTAAGTTCTATGTACGCCTGAATGATCTGTTAGTTGCAATATCAAAAGTATCAACTCAAAATTTGCCAACTACAGCAGGACCTCTACTTCAGTCCTTTTTATTTTTCACCTAGATTACTGTTATTCTGCTTGTCTTCTCCAGTTTTTCCTCTCTACACCTTCTAACATTAACTTTCATCCTGCTTTTTCCTGCACAAGACCCTTGGCATATTTCCCCATTTTCTATTAAGTCCAGTACAAGCTCTGGATCAGTGCTGCAGTCAAAGCTTCTGATGACCTCTCCAGGCTTAATTCCCACTTCACCCTTTCAAGCCAATGCAGCAGCCAAATTGAACTACTTGGGTTTTCTTTTGTCTGACTTACACCTGTGAATCTTATCTTGGGTAATAGGTCTAATTCCTGGAATTGATTGCCTTTCCCTCCTTATGCGTTCAGTTCTCTCCCTCTGTGGTTCAATTCCTAATCTTCCTTTAAGTCCCAGGTAAAGTTTACTTCCTCCATTAGCACTTAAGATTATCTCCAGTGCTCTCCCCTCACCATTCCTTTCTACTAGCTCCTGTCTCCAGATCAAAAATCATCTCTTCTTCCACTGAATTCCCAAAGTATTTATCTCCTGTGCAATGTACCACTTTCTACCTAATGTTGTTAAAACATAACCTGCCTATTTCCCTAAAGACACTAACAGCACTTAAAGGGCAAAGATTAAAGTCTTGTTCATCTTCCCCTCCTCCATGTGTCTCATAATATTTAAACTTCATTGATGGTTTCTACTAATAATTAACTGTGTAACTGTGAGTGAGTCATTTAATCTGTTGAAGTCTGCTGACAAATCAAAATCATGTTCTAATTCAATAGTCTTAATTTGAGATAGTTTAAATTACATATTCCTGGGAGACTGTACAAGAAGGTATGAAAGCATAGACCAAAATAAAGATTTCTGCATAGTTGCTCTGAAATCTGATTCCAGCAATAAATCTTGCAATTTTTCTGACTTATTTGGGTTAGTATAGAGGGAAATGACTATACCATTTCTGCTATCACTGCTATATCAAATAACTAACATAATTTACTCCTTAACTTTTAATTACTGTATTCTTCTTGTTGTTGTTATTGCTTTTGGAGGGAATGAGCCATTCAATCATCAATTTAACGAATATTTATGAAATATTCATTAGCAAGGCATTTTTCCAGGTGATGGCCTCTCAGAAAGGGGAAGTGGAGAAAAGCTGGTGTAACCAAGAATTTTTTTTGTTGTTGTAACTATTGTATACAATCTCTCTCTCTCTCTCTCTCTCTCGCCTTATTAGTGGTTCCTCCAGTTTTAGACCACATATGCTATGGTAAGACTCAAAGAAAATTCTCCCATGGTTAATGTTTTTTAAAAGTAAAAAAAAAAAGTCCTATTTTAAAAATTTGTCCAGATAATATATTGGACAGAGTGCAAACTGCTTCCATTTAATTCTTCTAAAGATAATACACTGGAAACATTTTGGTGGATGTGAATCACTCAAACAAGCATTCTTCACTCAAAAATAGAAACTTGGCTTATTTGTTCCAGATGTTATACAGCTGCAGGGAAGTTAAAGTCAGTGGTCCTGTTTTTAATGCAACCAAACTCTTATTGCATTTGGAATTTCTTAACCAATGAACTCATATTACTTGTTGTAAGAACTGCACAAGTTTCTTTTTCCATTGTTACCATTCCTAAACAACTGCCTTTCATGGGAAACATGCTTCAGAATTAATGAGTCCACATCTGTGTCGTACAAAGTAAACACATCCTGTTTATCACTGTTTCCACCTTTCATTTATCTTGACCTCTTTAATTTTAACCATAAAGTATTTCAAAGAGCATACATTAAGGAGAAGAAAAGGAGAGCTGAATTTCTTTTATATTATTTTATAGCACTTTACTGGATTTGTGAGATGTTCACCTTAAGAAGAATTTCAATTAAAATTGCTAAAAAAACTATTGAATATAAAAATGTAATTCCTATCACTATGTATTTTGCTTATTTCTTGGTTCTTCTGTAGGTCTATAAGAAATCTTATGTTGGATGCACAAAATACAAAAGATCTTGGATTGTTGAAGAGGTGAATATGGTCCATAATAATTAAAATATCTAAGGGTTTTTCTACCTATTTTTGAGAACAGATTGACACATTTTTTGGACTATTGACTTTTTATGGAAATTTTTCTCAAATTGCAATTTGTAAACAACCTGCAGCAGATTCATACTGGCTGCCTATTAAAATCTGTACTTCTGGTCCCAGTTGGGGCAGAATCTCTGAAAACTGGGCCTGGTGCTTTAAAGGAACTCTATATATCAGAAAGAAACAAAACAAACAAAAACAACAACAGAAAAACCGTGTATCTTCTAATTGTGACCACTAAAACCCAGGGAAGTTGAGTGAATTTATTAAGGTCATGCAGCCAATTAACAGTAAAGTCTAAAACTCTGTTTATTAATGCTGAGACCAACATTTCTTTTCTTAAGTCTACTACTGATTTTTGTTTTCCACAAGATAAAATTAAAATTTAAAGAAATATATGTATCCAAATGTTGTTGGATGTCTCACCTAATAATTCTTACTCTTATCACTCATTAATCAAATGCTTTTTCTTTCTTCAAGAGTTAGAAAATTTTTTCTTCAAATTTATCATAAATTCTAATAAAACTCTTTCAGAAGAAAAGAGACAAATGTTATATGTCATGTTGAAATCTCATAGTTGACTATTTGGGAAGTAAGAGTTTTAGTTAAAAATTATTTGAACCATGTTTAAGCAACAGTTCACATTCAATAATGATTCCCCAAAGACCATAAAAGCTACAATTCATGGCATACATTCTTGAAATATGCCATTAGTTAAAATGCAGCCCTAAAATAGTTTAAATATGATGTCATTCAAAATCGATTCAAATATTTCTTTTACGCATGTTAACAAGAGTGTTAATAATTTAAAATCTTTTCTTATTTATATAGTTCAGACTTCTAAGAAAGTGAAATGAAGTACTGGATCAGAGTTTTAGGGCCGTATTTATTATGACTCGATGAATACCAGAGTAGTTTATCAACTCTACTTCTTCATACTGGTTCCTCTTTACTTCTCAGCAAACTGACACAAGAACAGAAATCCAAACACCGCATGTTCTCACTCATAGGTGGGTGTTGAGCAATGAGAATACGGGGACTCAGGGAGAGTAACATCGCACACTGGGGGCAGTTGGCGGGTGTAGGGGAGAGACAGCGGGGGGTGGGGAGGGACGGGAGGGTGGGAGGGATAACACAGGGAGAAATGCCAGATATAGTATGCACCTAAAGTAAAATAAATAAATTTAAACAACAACAAAACCAAAATGAGATCAGTTGGGGCAAAGTACAGAAAATTTAATAAATAGCATTTCACTAATGAGAAACCTCAGACCAAAAAAGAGTATTACTATTTCAAAAGAGATAGCATTGTGTTAGAAGTTGCCAGTTGGCTCCTTAAACTCTCTTTTCCCTTTCTCAGAATACCTGTTTTTAGCTGGGTGCATGCCACTTGAATTAAGATTTTATTCCCCAGCTTTGCATGTGGTTAATCATCTCCGTAAGACTAACTTCTTATAATGGAACGTAAGTGAACATTTGTGTGGTAGCTTTTTGAAAACTCCCTTTGAAGGCAGCAGGGGAATGTTCTTTGTACCCTCTCACCCTCATCCATGCATTATGTTTTGAATGTGGTTGTTTTGGCTGGACATCCATCTTGGCCCAGGAAAATGAGGGCCACTCTGGCCCAGATGACTGTAGAGCTGTCATATCAACCTTGGATTGTCACTATCTAGACTTACATATGGAAGAGAAAGCAGCTTCTATCCTGCCTAAGTTACTATGTCAGCATTTCTGATATTCGTGGCTAAATCTCATTTCAGGTAATCATTTATTTCTTGCTACGCAATTTTGTTCATTAATCCTTCAAACACATGGTCACTTAGCACTTTTTAGGTGCAAGGAGCTGTACTAAGTGGATATGATATATAGATTGGATTTTTGACTTTGGTTTTCTAAAAGCTTTTGGAAAAGTTATTGTAACCTGACTCCCCCATCTTTGCCTATATTCCATATGTATCACATCATTTTTATTTATTTTACTATGAAGGAATATTTTTCATGTATTTGGATTTTAGAGTGATGCTGTCATGTGAATAATAGTTTTCAAAATTAAAAAACAACAACAAAATGAAACCTACTGATACAACTCAAACATGTAATGATTTCAAGCAAGGTTTCAACTTTCATTCCTAGACTTATGACAAATTGTAAGAAAATGTCATGATCCAAATGCAGTCTTTGAATATATGCAAGATGTAAATATTTGTCTTTGAACAAATTCAAAATGTCATGGGACATGTCTTTAAAATATTTAAGTAAAAGTGTTTTCCAAATTAACACTTAGAAATACATTAAGAACTATCCAATTTTTATTGTTAGTCACATACACAGAGGGGTATTAGAATTCTGAGTACAAATGTAAGGTAAGAGTCTCCCTTTTCTAACTAACAGCAACAAGCAGCTGGATATCTCCAGGATCAGGGGAAGCACATGCATGGCCCACTGACTCCTTGGTGCAATGCAAACATTAAGAAATGTCTCCAGTGTGTGATGCTCCCCTCCCTGTGTCCATGTGTTCTCATTGTTCAGCACCCGCCTATGAGTGAGAACATGCAGTGTTTGATTTTCTGTTCTTGTGTCAGTTTCCTGAGAACACTGGAGTCTGTGGAGGGGGAACTAGGGGATGGACAGTGGTGGGTGGGGAGTTGGGGAGGAATAACATGGGGAGAAATGCCAGATATAGGTGCTGGGGAGGAAGGCAGAAAATCACACTGCCATGTATGTACCTATGCAACAATATTGCATGTTCTTCACATGTACCCCAAAACCTAAAACGCAATAAAATATATATTTTTAAAAAAAGAAGTGTTTCCACTTGTGAGTTCTCTTATTAATTTCTAATAATTTATGAAGCATTAGAGTGTTTTTTAAAAGGTAGTATATGCTCTAAGTTTCAAAATGTTTTTTCCTTTCTAAATTTAACAACTTAGGAGTGTCACATACTTAATAGATTTTTGAATAATGGCAGAAATACAATAATATGTTAAGAGATATCTAAGTATAAAAGCAGAGTTACCTTTGGGTCGACATTGAGAATTTTTCTGTCTCTTTTGAATTTGAAAAGTAAGCCTTCTGGATTATCAGCAATCACTTGATAGTTGGGACTTGAGTTACAAACAGCAATATTAGTGTCCCAGTTGTAAAAGCTATAAAAATAAACATTTATTAGAAATTAAGATGTATTAAATTGACACATATAGTTTCAGAACGATTTGGGGAAGTTCAGTCATAAGATAAGTGAATAAGACATGCCATACACAGATTAAAATACTTGCATAAGGGATTAGATTGGGTTATTCTCAAATTATTTAGACACATATTTATGATGGTTTTGCATGATTTTCTGAACACTTCTAAGGCCTACGTCCTATTACAGTATTATTCCATTCCCAGGAAGTCGAAATGAAAATTGATACAATGTAAGGCTGTTTGTTCGAGTGCAGGTTCTTCAGGGTGTTAACAGACTGTTTACTGGATGAGAGGGTACACTAAATCACCTCTTTTCATTCAAAACAATTCCAAATAAATTCATTTCTTTCAGCCTCCAGTTCTTTTTTTCAATAATATGTTTCCCAGGGAGTGAGGAAATTATTTATGTTTGAGTGGTTAGCGTGGGCCAAACATGATGTGACCTCTGCTATCACAACACCCATATGAAGTTACTCTCATTTTATGGACAAAGCAAAGAGTGTAGGGGATGTCAACTAGCATCATTAAAGTCTTGAAATTAACATGTCACAGGGCTAATATTTCAACCAAAATTTGTGTGTTTCAAAGCATATATATGCACTTTCTATTTTTCAGCGTTGCCTTCTAGCATTTTATTTATTTATTTTGAGACCGAGTCTCACTCTGTTGCCAGGCTGGAGTGCAGCGGCGTGATTTTGGCTCACTGCAACCTCTGCTTCCTGGGTTCAAGCAATTCTCCTTCCTCAGCCTCCCAAGTAGCTGGGACTGCAGGAGTCTGCCACCACGCCCAGCTAGTTTTTGTATTTTTAGTAGAGATGGGGTTTCACCACGTTGGCCAAGATGGTCTTGATCTCTTGACCTCGTGATCCACCCACCTTGGCCTCCCGAAGTGCTGGGATTACAGGCATGATCCACTGCCCTGGCACATTTTATTTTATTTTTCTATTTTGTATGGAAACTTCCTGTTTTTTCTACATCCTGTTTTGTACTTACTTGTCAGAAATGAATGTAATACTGTCATAGGAGTTGAAAGAATCCTCAATATACTTATTTTTATGCATCTTATTCCTACTAATACTTTTCTAACACTATATTTGCTTTTAAAATGACAGTCACAGAAATAACATAAACCAGGGTGTCTCTCAAATATTTGTAATATTTATTTTTAATGATAATCTTCTGATCCTATTTCTAGGTTGTTTTGCCCTCTATTATTCCCTTTCTTTTTTGGAAAGAGTGAATTTCATTGATTGAACTCACTGAATTGTGTTGTTTCCTGAGGCATCATTATTACCACTTTCATATTATTATCTAAAAGTGCAATGTTTACTCTCAAATTTTTAAATACTTGGAAAGGATTGACTATAGATCACATATTTATGTTACTGGGAGGGAGAATATCAGTGAGAACAATTTTCTACCCCTACTACATTTTCTATGGCCAAGACATAGAATGTCTGCCCTATTGAGTCACAAAGTACAAAAAGTAATTTTCCAACTATCTTTGCCTGTTTATCAATTCACCCTAAGAAAACAGGAATGACTATGTGATTGGTGAACTGAGAAAAAGTGTTGTGCATTCATGGCCTTTTAGGCCTTCAACTTAATAAGCATTCACAAGTGAGGTTTATGATGGCAGGCTCAGCCCCCAGTGGAGTGATGGCACAGGATGAGTCTGTAGTACTGCCAGTCCATTCAATGGCGAAGGCATTAGGAGTCAATTTGACTATACATACAAGCTGGATTTTCCAATTCAGTTTAATTCACAGTAAAAAACATAATTTGATATCCATACTGCTGACAGTTCAGTTAGAATATTGCCAAATTGGAGTGGGGGACATGGGTGTGATTTTCAACTTTACATATGTTTCTCCCTCAATAATTATTTATGAGAGATATAGGTACAGATAATTCTACCAAAATATTTGAGTCAAAGATGTGCTGAGAGTGGCATGGTTTATATCACACATTCCTATCTTGTTGCTTAGACCTCAAATTAAAAGTCTCATTATTGAAGTCCAGGAAGATTTTATATAAATACAAGTTTACTTTATTATGTAGAAAACATTTATATAAAATATTATGGTTCTTTTGATGAAGACATTTTGCTTGTTTCATCAATACTTTTGCTCTCCCAAGCAGAGATGGAAAACAAGCTTTATTTCACATGCCAATTATAGTATCTGGTAATTATTAATAAAAATAAATAACAATTGTCTAATAATGGTCATATGCTAGGTACTAAGTCCAATGAATCAATCATCTCATTTAATCTTATCACCAAATCCAGGGAGTAGGTGTAAAATATCCATTTTATTCATGCGGAAGTGACAGGGAAATGACATCACTTGGATTCCAGTTAAAGACTGACTCCAGAGCCTGCGCTGACTAATACATGTACTCTTTGTCCTACGTACTACTGGTGGTGACCACGCTACCTGAAGCTCTGCAGCATATATGACTGCTGATCAAAATACAAATTTTCAACTTTTTCTTAGTAGACCTCTAGACTACAACTATGGTACTTCTTGCAGGGTAGCCATGTAATAGAAATTGAGTCACTGTAAGGGCAAAAGTGCTATTTACCACTACTAGCCTGGGCCCATCAAAACCTTCCATGTTCTTTTTCCCATCCAGTTAGCTGGAATGGAGTGATAAATTTGAAAGCCATTGATATGATTTGGATCTGTGTCCCTTCCCTAATTTCATGTTGAATTGTAATCCCCAGTGTTGGAGGTGGGGCCTGGAAGGAGGCTACATGGAGGCACATTTCCTTCCTAGTACTGTCCTCACAATAGTGTGTGAGTTCTTGTGAGATCTGGTTGTTTAAAAGTGTGTAAACCTCTCCCATCTTTTTCTTCCTGCTCTAGCCATGTGAAGTGCCTTTCACTTTGTTCCCTCTTTGCCTTATGCCATGACTGAAAGCTCCCTGAGGCTTCTTCAAAAGCAGATGCTGCCATGCTTCCTGGCATGCTTCCTGCCATACTTCCTGGCATGGCAGCATCTACTTTTGAAGAGGCCTCAGGGAGTTTTCAATGCTTCCTGTATGGCCTGCAGAACCGTGAACCAATTAAACCTGTTTTCTTTATAAAATACCCAGTCTCAGATGTTTCTTTATAGCAATGTAAGAACAAACAAATACAGCTGTATGTGAAAGATATTTGGACTTTGGAGAAACATAAGAACAAAAGAGTTGAGCTAATTTAGAAAATTCCTATTTAATGGTTTCCTATGACATCTAGGCTGCTTTAAATTCTTGAAATTTTTAAATAAACAAACATTTAACTAGTACCCAGTATGTTCCAGTTAGGTGATGTGATTAGGGTATCTATGAAATAAAACATGTTCTTGGGAAACTGGTCTAGCACAGTGTTTCTTAAACTGAGATCCATGGC
This sequence comes from Sapajus apella, assembly GCF_009761245.1. Taxonomy (NCBI): domain Eukaryota; kingdom Metazoa; phylum Chordata; class Mammalia; order Primates; family Cebidae; genus Sapajus; species Sapajus apella. Next base: position 16,907,601 of record NW_022436985.1, read on the forward strand.
AAATTTCTGGGAGTGTGAACTCTCTGAGCAGTTTTATATATGTAAAATATAAATATAGTCAGTCCCTTGTATTCCACATCTATGGAATACAAACCTTAGATTCAAAATATTTGGAATAAAATGTGTCTTTATTGAACATATGCACACTTTTTTTTCTTGTCATTATTTCCTAAACAATACAGCGTAACAACTATTTATACCACATTTACATACAATTTTATATCAGTGAATTGAGTATTCATGGATTTTGGTGTCTATGGGAGGTCCTGGAACCAATCCTCCATAGATACAAATGGAAAACTGAATATTCTGAATTATCTAGATGGCCATTTTATGACTCATTACACAACTATATAATCTCAGTACCTATCTGTATGCTTATATTTACCATTGTCCTCATGCCAAATTAAAATAATTGAATTAGGCCTTTAACTGATTAGAGCACAGTAGTATGAGGCTGAGTAATTCTTTTACATATTTACAAGGTATAACTTTTTAGGACAGAGGGATATTAGTATTTAAAGGGAATTTGTACAAACAAAAATAAAGTAAAAAACTCACAAAGATCAAAATAATGGAATAGGAGATTCCAGCCCTCACACCCCCACAGCAACATCGATTTTAAAAATGATCTAGGAACTGCATAGTGGAGAGATTCTAGAACCTTTTTCAAGGAAAAAAAAGATTGAGGATAAACACACTAAGTGGGTAAGAACAGTTACACTTTACCCACATCACTCTCTTCTATGGCAGCATAGTCTATGGCTAAGGGAGATCCCCCAGGCCCATGATTTCTCCCATAGGGGAAAGTGAGAGCTGAGTGTGGACTTAGTTTCCCCAATTTTATGGAATGGTAACCAAGAGGCTTACATTGGTCTTCCCATTATCAGATTTCTGAGGTGACTGGCATGACTAAATAGTCTTGGGGGGAACAGGAACAGGGAGGAAAGGATGCGACTTCAAGGCAACCACTGTGCGGATCTCAAAATATGGCCATATATCCTCCTAAGTGGCTTAGGGACTCCATAAGAGGCCCACCTGTGAACTCTATGGAAAAACGTCACCGGCAGTGTCCCCTACTGGCTAATATGAACCTTCGTCATTCTACATGCACTCCTGAGATGGTGTGAGCAAATCCCCACACAGAGTGCATGTATATCAGCAGCTAGCTCAATGCTGCAGGACTGGGAAAAGGCACACAAGACTAAATATGTCAGAGCATTGCCATTTGAAAAATAAAGAGGAGGGTTTCAACACCTGGCCTGCCTTAACAGGATCAAGAGAAGACACACAGTCCCAGGACTTCCTCATAGCAGGATAAAAGAGCAGTGGGGTGGGCATACCCATAAAAAAAGCCTGAGAGACACTCAAAATCTCTAGTTAAGCTGACTTGTGAAGGCCTCCATTGAAGACAGGTAGTAAAGACTTGAAAACGGGACTGCTTCTTTCAACACAAAACTTTAAAAATATGAAGAATCAAGGAGACATGACACCACCAAAGGAACAAAATTAAGTTCATGTGGCTGAACTAAAAGAAATATTTACAAGTTGTGTGACAAATTGTTAAAAATAGCCATCTTATATAAGCTCAAAGAGCTACAAAAGAACACAGGTTTACAACTAAATTAAATGAGAAAAGCATTACATAAACAAAGTGAGAAATTCAACAAAGAAATAGAAATCATAACGCTGAAAATTACAATGATTAAAAAAAATGAATAGAGAGCTACAACAGCTCACTTGCTCAAACAGAAGAAAGAATCAGCAAACTCAAGGACAGATCATTTGAAATTATTCAGTCAGAAAGCTAAAAAGACAAAGAATGAAAAAGAATGAAGAAAGCCTGTATTACTTATAGGACGCCATCAAATGAGACAGTGTATGTAGTATGAGAGTTCCAGAAAGGGCAGAGAAAAATAAAGGAAAAGATAGTTTGCTGAAAAAATAGATAAAATTGTGTAGATATTGGGGGAAAAAAATGAACATCTAAATCCATGATGCACAAAGATTCCCAAATAGGCTAAACATCAATCAATCTTCACTGAGACACATTCTAATCAAATTGTCAAAAGTCAAAGGGAATTTTGGAAGCAGCAAAAGAAATGACTCATCATCCACAAAAGGAACATTCACCTCTTCCCAAGATCATTAGCAGCAATCTGAGTAGAAATTTTATAGGCCAGGAGAGAGGAGAACAATATATTTAAAGTGCTGAAAGAAAACAAAAACAACAACCAAAACCTGACAACAAAGAATAATTTACTTGGCAAAGTTATCCATAAAAAAGGAAGGAGAGATAAAAACTTTCACTGATGAACAAAAGTCAAGCAAATTTATCACCGCTATACCTGCCTTACAAGAAATGCTACAGGATGTTCTTCAAGATAAATCAAAAGGACACGAAGTAACAACATGAAAACTTAAAAGTATAAAACTCACTGGTAAAGATAAGTACGTACTCTAGTTCAGAATCTCCTAATGCTATAGTGAATACATAAAGATCATTTTTAATGCTAATGTAAAATCTAAAGGAAAAAAGTATTAAAAATAACTATAGAATAACTTGTTAACGGATATATGTTATAAAAAGGTGTAAACAGGGACATGGTATCAATAACATAAAATGGAGGGAGAAGTAAAAGTGTAGAATTCTTGTTTGTGATCAAAGTTAGGTTTTTACAAGTTTAAAATAGCCTGTCATAACTATAAGATGTTTTATGTAAGCTTCATTATAGTCATACAAAAAACAAAACACCAGTAGCAGATACCCAAAGATTAAAAAATGCACAATCAAAACATAACACCACAAAAAATTAACAAATCTTAAAGGAAAAAAGACAGAAGATTAAAAAGAGAACAAGAACTACAAAACATTTGGAAAACATTGAAATGTCAATAAAAAGTCCTCACCTATCAACAAACACTGCAAATTTAAACAACTTAAATTTTCCAATCAAAATACAGAGTGACTAATTCAATTTTTTTTCTAAAAAAGTTCCAACTATATGCTGTCTGCAAGAGATACACTTTAGGTTTGAGGACACATATAAGATAAAATTAAGAAATAGAAAATATCCCTGAGGCCAAAATGGGCAGATTGCTTGAGCCCAGGAATGCAAGAGACCAGCCTGGGCAACATGGTGAAACCATGTCTCTACAGAAAATACAAAAAAAAATTAGCCAGGCATGGTGGTACACAACTGTAGCCCCAGCAACTCAGAAAGTTGTGGTGAGAGGATCGATTGATCCTGGAAGATTGATGCTACAGTGAGCTGTGATCACACAACTGCACTCCAGCTTGGGCAACAGAGTAAGACCATTTCTCAACAACAACAACAACAAATTCTATGCAATAGTAACCAAAAAAGAAAAAAAAATAGTTATTCTTTTATCAGACAAAATACACTTTAAAAAACTGTCAAAATAATTAGAAAGTCATTGTATGATGGTAATGAGATTAATTCATCAAGATATTATAACAATAATAAAGACATCTCTCAATGCTGGAGCACCTAAATATATAAAGCAGATATTAATTGACCTGAAGGAAGAAACAGACAGCAATATGATAATAGTAGAAAACATGTACACCCCATTTACAGCATTGGATAGATCATCCAGACAGAAAATCAATAAAAAACAGAGGATATGCAGAACACTGTAGAACAAGGAAACCTAACATATATATGACATTATAGATGTAGAACATTCCATCCAACAGCTGCAGAATATACATTCATCTCAAGGACACATAGAACATTCTCCACACAGATTATACCTTAGGTCACATAACAAGTTTTGTTTTTCTTCATCTTAGCAAGTTTTATTGTTTATTTTTATTCTTTTTAAATTTTTGTTTAGGTTCAGGAATATATGTGCAGATTTGTTATATAGGTAAAATCATGCCGTGGGGTTTATTGTACAAATTATTTAGTCAGGCATATACTAAGCCCAGCACCCAAAAGTTATTTTTTCTGATCCTGCTCCCTCTTTCCACCCTGTGCCCTTAGGTAGGCCCCAGTATCTCTTGTTCCCCCCTTTTTGTCCGTGTGTTCTCATCATTTAGCTCCCAATTATAAGTGAAAACATATGATATTTGGTTTTCTGTTCCTTCATTAGTTTGGTAGGATAATGGTCTCTAGCTCTATCTATGTTTCCAGAAAAGACACAATCTTGTTCTTTTCTATGGCTACATAATATTCCATGGTGTATATGTAGTAATTTTTCTTTATTTTGTTCATCATTGATGGGCAGTTACACAATTCTATGTCTTTGCTATTGTGAATAGTGCTGCAATGAACATACAGATGCATTTATATCATAGAATAATTTGTATTCCTTTGGGTATATATACAGTAATGGGTTCCTGGGTCAAACATTATTTCTGTTTTTAGGTCATTGAGGAATCACCACACTGTTTTACACAATGGCTGAACTAATTTACGCTCCCACCAACAGTATATATGCATTCCCATTTCTCCACAAGCTCACCAGCATCTGTTATAGGTTGGTGCAAAAGTAACTACATTTTTGCCATTAAAAGTAATGGTAAAAACTGCAATTTTGCATCAACCTAATTTTGTTTTTACTTTTTAATAATAGACATTCTGACTGGTTTGAGATGGTATCTCATTGTGGTTTTGATTTGCATTTCTCTAATAATCAGTGATGGTGAGCTTTTCTTTATATGCTTATTGGCCACATGTATGTCTTCTATTGAAAAGTGTCTTTGTTCATGTCCTTTATCTACTTTTTAATGTTTTTTTTTTCTTGTAAATTTAACTTCCTTTTAGATAAGGATAGACCTTTGTCAGATGCATAGTTTGCAAATATTTTCTCTCATTCTATAGGTTGTCTGTTTACTCTGTTGATAATTTCTCTTGCCATGCAGAAGCTCTTAAGTTTAATTAGATCACATTTGTCAAATTTTGCTTTTGTTACAATTGCTTTGGCATCTTTGTGACAAAATCTTTGTCTATTTCTATGTCCAAAATGGTATTACCTAGCTTGACTGCCAGGATTTTTTTTTAAGTTTTAAGCTTTACATTGTAGTTGTTAATCCATTATAGTCGACTTTTGTAGATGATATAAGGAAGGGGCTCAATTTCAACTTTCTGATTATGGCTAACCAGTTATCCCAGAATCATTTATCGAATAGGGAATTCTTTCCTCATTGCTTTTTTTAAAAAATCACATTTGTCAAAGATAAGATAGTCGTAGGTGTGTGGTCCTTATTCTGAGCTCTCTATTCTGTTTCATTGCTCTGCGTATCTGTTTTTGTACCAGTAGCATGTAGTTTTAGTTACCGTAGCCCTGTAGTATAGTTTGAAGTTAGGTAACATGATGCCTCCAGCTTTTTTCTTTTTGCTTAGGAATTCAAGTAGATGCAATTATACCAAGTGCAGTTTCTGATACAATGATATAAGACAAGAAATAAACAATATAAGGAAAGTTGAAAAATTCAGAACTTTGTGGAAATCAAACACCGTATTCCTAACCAACCAATAGTTAAGGAAGAAACCAAAAGTGAAATAAAAAATACATTGAAATACATTAAAATGGAAACATGATATACCAAAATTTATGAGATTCAGTAAAAGCAGTTTTAAGAAGAAACTTCATAGTGATAAATACCTATATTCAGAAAAAAATCTCAAATAAATAATCTAAATTTATTTATTTGATTTAGATAAACAACAAGCTAAGCTCAGAGTTAGCAGAAGGAAGGAAACACTATTGATCAAAGAAGAAATAAATGAAGTAGATAGTAGAAAAACATTAGAAAAGATAAAACGAAAAAGCTGGCTTTTGGAATAGGTAAATAAAATTGACATACCTTAAGTAGACTAATTTAAAAAAAGCGAGAATGCTCAAATAATGTTAGAAATGAAAGAGAAGACATTTTGTCTGATACCACAGTAATACAAAGGATCTTAAGAGACTATTATTAACATTTACCAACAAACCGGATAACCCAGAAGAAATGGATACATTCCTGAAACCAACCAACCTAACAAGACTGAATCTTGAAAGAGAAAATCTAAACAGATAAATAATGAGTAAGAAAGGTGACTCAGCAAGGAAAAAAAACTTTTGTAGATGATATAAGGAAGGGGCTCAATTTCAACTTTCTGCTTATGGCTAACAAAAGAAAAGCTTAGAAACAGATAGTTTCACTTGTGAATGCTTCCAAACTTTTAAAGAAAAATTAAGACTAAGTCTCCTGAACTCTTACAAAATATTGAATAGAAGGGAATACTTAAAAATTTATCTTATGGGGTCTACTTTATCCTGATACAAAAGCCAGAGAAATAATCCACCTGCAAAGACTATTCTAGATCAATTATCCTGATAAACATAGATAAAAATTCTTCAACAAAATTACAACAAACTAAATTGAACAGGATATCTAAAGATTATACACTAATATCAAGTAGGATTTTTTCCCTGGGATACAAGGATGGCTAAACATATGCAAATCAATAAATGTGATATATCATCATATGATAAAATCACATAATCTCAATAGATGCAAAAAAAAAGCATTTGACAAAAGTCAACATCCTTTCATGGTAAAAACTCTCAATAAATTAGCACAGAAGGAATGTACTTCAACACAATAAAGGCCGTATATAGCAAATCTACAGGAAACATCATATTAAATGGTGAAAAGCTAAATGCTTTTTCTCCAAGATTAGGAAAAAGACAAGGATGCCTACTCTCACCATTTATATTCAGTGTGTACCATAGACCTAACCAGAGCAAATAAGAAAGAAAAAGAAATAAAAGACCTTCAAATTTGAAAGAAAGAAGTAAAATTGCCTCTGTTTGCAAATGATATGATCTTATATACAGAAACCCTTATTGACTTGGCCAAAACATTGCTATAATCAAATGAATTCAGTAAAGTTACAGGATAAAATCAATAATAAAAGTTCAGTTGCATTTATATACATTAACAATGAACTCTCTAAAAATGAAATTAAGAAAATAGTAACGTTTATAGTAGTCTCAAAAACAAACTTAAAAATAAAATTAACCAAAGAAGTGAAAGATATATACACTAAAAACTAGAAAACATTGATGAAAGAAATTGATGACATAAAAAATAGAAATATATCTTATGTTTCCGTATTAGAAGAAGTAACATTTTTAAAATGTCTATACTACATCAAGCCATCTACAGATTCAATGCAAATATAGTTTTGCCTTAAAAGAGAAAGAAATCCTGCCATTTGTGACATCATGGACAGACCTGTCAGGCACTACTGTTGAGAGAAATAAGCCAGACAGTAAGGTAAATACTGTTTGATCTCACATACATGTGGAACCTAAAGGAGCCAAACTCATAGATGCAGAGAGTAGACTGACGGTTGTCAAGGGGTGCTGAGAAATGAGAAGATGTTGGTTGAAGGGATGAGTATGTTTTGGTGATTTAATGTGTAGCATGATGACTTATGGGTAATAATATAGTACTGTAGGTCCTAAGTTTTCTCAAAATAAAAGAAAAGAAAGAAAGAAAGAAAGAAAGAAGAGAAAGGAAAGAAGGAAGGAGGAGGGAAGGAAGGAAGAAATGATAGAAGAAAGGAAAGAAGGAAAGAAGGAAGGGAGGAAGGGAAGGGAAGGGAAGGAGGGAAGGGAAAATGGTAACAATGTGAAGTGATGGATATGTTAACTAGCTTGATCGTGGTGATTATTCACAGTGTATACATATATATTTCACAGTTGTACACCTTAAATATATAATTTTTTGATAAAGGGGAAACAGAAGATTTTACATTAATCATGGTGACATTTAAGTGTTATGTGCTATTATCTTTTATTTTTATCTTTGTGTACCCGGCCTATAAAAAAGGTGACTCTATAATTTTATTTTCCAAACTAGGATGCTATTGCTAAAGACACAGGCTGTTACTAATAATTGTGCCAAGGGAAGAGTAAGCCTGGACTATCCTGGGGAATCAGATGTGTAGTCTCCACACTTACAAATCATTTAAACACTGTTGAATTAGAGTTGATATATTCAATGTTTCTGCTAAATGATTCCAAAGTTTTGTCATAGATTTGCCAAAAATATGATAAAGATGTTTAAACAATGCTAAAATATGTTTTTATGGTTGATTCATCTTATTTCATTTTATTGCTGTGGAAAAATATTACATGGAATTGCATTTGTGGTACAGAGACATGAAATTTAATCTAGAATAACAAATATTCATGTTCTTTTTTATGTTTTTCAAATAATATCAAGGCAATAATATATTCTGTAATAGACTAATTTTCTGAAATGTTATATTCCATGTAAAAACATATGTTTGATCAGTTATTTGGGTTGATAAGAATGTAAAATCTAAAGTTCAGTGTTGTTATAAGTCAGTTAACTTGGCTCCTATTTATGACTATATATTGTATCTCTAACCTCAATCTGAAATTTAATAAATGGATATGCTATTTAGGAAAACATAGATAATGGTTGAAAAACCTACTATATTCTTTATAAAAAAAATTAAGAACGTTAAGCATTATGACAACAGTCGGAAGGTTCATTTAGTTCCTTAGACCATTTAGTCAAGTATCATTATTATTATTTTTATACACGGGAAAAGGGAAAATGGAAGCTACAGAATGTTCTAGGTGTTATATAGCAGAATGTGCATTCAGTCTATATTTTAAGATGATTTTTCTCATGGCTGGACTTTGCTAATTACTACTATATGTCAGATTTCAGGCTAGGCCAAAAGTCCTGCTAACCTATGGAATCAGTAAAGGCTCTCCCCTAAGAGCAAACCACAGGAAGAAGGAAGGCAAGGAATAATCTCCCAAGTGGGACTTTTGATGACAATTGTCTCCTTACAGTTGAAAACGCAGCCACAAAGAAATAGTTGTTTCATCTCATGGAAGATGCAGGGCGATTCCTATTGAAAATTTGGCTTACTTCACTATGTGTGTTAGAGTAGGATTGAAAGCCTTTAAGCTTTGCTTGAGTTCACTAGGCCAAGGGTGTGTGTGTGTGTGTGTGCGTGTGTGTGTGTGTGTGTGTGTGAGAGAGAGAGAGAGAGAGTGTGTTAAAATTAGCTAAACCAGCTAGCTAAACCATCTAGCTAAATCAGGATGGTGATTGAAGTCAAGCCTCCCTGTGCAGTCTTTTTGTGTTCCTGAGCCCCCTCTTGTCTTGCACTGATCATTGGCATACTATAGCTATGAAATAAGTAGATTCTTATAGGAGCAATTGCTTGTGCAAGTGTCAGGGTTAACACCTGAGTGAGACATGGCCTGCTTCAAGATGAACAGAACTGGTGATCTGGCTCAAAACATCTCCAAATACTTGACATTGTTCATGTCGATTTTGCCAATTGTCTTGTTTGAATGGGGTGCTCCCTGTCTCAGAAACCATCTTCCGTCACTCCTTCCACTGAACTGGGCCATCTTTGAAGTTCTAAGGGAAACATTTAGGAAAATAAGGATCTTTGGAGGCTTTCTGGCTTCAAAGTAGTTCTGCCCAATTTTTCCTGGGAAAGAATTGGCCAGCAAGTCAGTATCAGTGGAATCAAAAGTGTAAGCCAGTGTGTCTGACTGAGAAAACACAATTTTTTTTCCCTCCATTCTCACCCACAACAATCAACACAGATTTCTGTGACCAAATGTGTGGGAGGCTTCCCCAAACACCAGCAAGCAAACAATTTTGCAGCTGGGTGTCTTATTTCAGTTTAATTCTGACACTATCTACCTGGAGATAGTGTGAGATCCCACAGGTTGAAGGTTCAGTCCTTAAGATGCTCCGCCCACAGCACCCACTTCAGATGTCAGTCACAAGCTTTAAGTTGATTTATCGGTGCTTCCAACTGATTAGCTATTAATTGGAAATCCTATGACTCTCTCCTTGGCTTCTACTAATTTGCTACAGCAGTTCACAGAACTCAGGGAAACATGTTCACTGGTTTATTATAAGGATATTACAAAGGATACAGATGAAGAGATGAGTAGAGAGAGGTATGGAAAGGGCTTCCACGCCCTTCCTGAGGACTTCTACATTTCCAGCACTCCAGAAGCCCTTTGAACCTTGTCCCTTTGGGTTTTTATGGAGGCCTAATTAAATTGGCATAATTTACAAAGGAAGTAGCCATTGGTGATAGCCTTAACCTTCAGCCCCTTTTCTAGAGGTTGTTGTAAGAGGTGAGGATGGGACTGAAAATCCCAACAATCTGATCATGCTTTGTTCTTTCTGGTGTTGCATCCATCCTACAGTTACCCAGGACCCCCAAACCCCAGTCATTTCATTAGCATACAGAAAGACATCACTTTGAAGGTTACGAGAATTTTAGGAGCTATATGCCAGGAGATGGTAATGAAGACCAAATATGTATTTCATAATATTACAGTGTGTAAGAAATGAGACTGGAGACATACTCACAGAACAAATCTGAGAAGGTCTTGTTTACAACATCAAACAATATGAACTTTATTTGGAAGCTAATAAGGGCATCTGAGGGTATAAGCAATAAAGAGATATGCCCGATTTGCAGTTCCTGGCCCATCCTGGCAATGGATGGAGAATGGATTGAAGGGGATTGATGCAGAAAGAGCTGGAAGTCAGGGTACCAGTTTAGAATCTGTCTCATAAACCCAGGCTAGAATGGAAATAGGATTGTTCATTATGGAGTTGGAGAAAATGAGATACCTTTACGAAGTATACAGAAGATAGCAATTATAGAACTCATTATTGAGCAGTGTTACAGATGACCCTTAGGTTCCTAGCTTCAGAGATGGGATGGAAAGTGGTGCCATAGAGACTGGATAGTTAGTGGTGTCATGGAGACTGGATGGATAGTGGTGCTATAGAGACTGGATGGGTAGTGTACCATAGAGACTGGTTGGGTAGTGGTACCATAGAGACTAGATGGGTAGTGGTGCTGTGGAGACTGGATGGATAGTGGTGCTATGAAGACTGGATGGATAGTGGTGCCATAGAGACTGGATGGGTAGTGGTGCCATACGGACTGGATGGATAGTGGTGTCATAGAGACTGGATGGGTAGTGGTACCTTGAGACTGGATGGGTGGTGGTGCCACAGAGACTGGATGGATTGTGCTGCCATAGAGACTGGATGGATAGTGGTGCTATAGAGACTGATGGATGGTGATGCTCTAGAGACTGATGAGTAGTGGTGTCATAGAGACTGCATGGGTAGTGACGCCATAGAGACTGGATGAATAGTGGTGTTATAGAGACTGGATGGGTAGTGGTGCTATAGAGTATTGATAAGTAGTGGTGCCATAGAGACTGGATGTGTAGTGGTGCCATAGAGACTGGATGGGTAGTGGTGTGACAGACACTGATAGGTAATGGTGTGATGGAGACTGAATGGGTAGTGGTGTGATGGAGACTGGATGGGTAGTGGTACTACCACGTAGGCATGTTAGAAGAAAACACCTTGTCAATGCCTGCAGTTTCTATGAAGGGAAATTTTTGTTAAGCATGTCTGACCTTTTGCTCTACTGATTTGATGGGAATTAGATAAACAGTACACTGTTAAGAGACTTTATGAAACATCAACATTTAGGAAAATGTGGAAGGTCCTGAGAAGAAGATCAGATTTGCACACAAATATACAAGGGGAGTCATAATAGAATAGTATTGTGAGGACAGAAGGGAATATGAGGTATGAAAAAATAATGGGGAGATCCCCATTGTCAAATGCAGCAAAGGAATGGTAAAGTAAACACCAAAATTTGGTAGCTGTTATTGGTAACGGTCCTCTTAGGGACTAGTGTACATCTACCTTAGGCCAAAGAGATTTTATGGATAAGTAATCTTTGCTGTTACTACTGGAATTATAAGATTAAAATTATGTTCTTTAAAAATAATAAACATTCTTTGGCTTAACATATTCTCTCCTTCCTGCAAGGTCTTGGCAACTCAAATTGCATGACTAAGAAAATGTGTTGAGCCATTACAACCACATCCTTATTTTTACATTATAAATATAGGGATACTCTTTTGCTTGATTGATCTTTCTGTGAGTAGTCAGAAATTCTTCATTGTAATCACCTTCATAATTAATTAATCCTTCATATCTGTGGATAAATTTCTAGGCTTTGCTAGAGTCATAATTTTCCAGTCATGACTACATGACAAAACAAGAATTTTCATTAAAAGAAGTCAGTATAATGGGGGAGAAAACCATAGTGGGGCTTGGGTCCTAGGTATCAGCTAGAAAATTCAGGAGTATAGGTTTGTTGCAAGGCATAGGTCTGCTGGCCACTCTTTCAGGCTGAGATACTGTGCCTGTGCCTGTGGTTAAATGGCTCTGAATGTGTGAAAACTAAAAAGAGATGTGCAGTTAAAGAGCATAATATTATGAATGAGTACTGTGGTTTAAGCAGCTTTGAACTATGATGAAGAAACGAGACAGAATGCTGGAGGAGAGAGACTTCCTTCTCTATTGCTGTATCCGGAGAGACATCACCAAGTTAGCAGTGGAGCACCAGGTCATTAAAGTAACTTTCTTTTCTTTTCTTCTTTTTTTTTTTTTTTTGGAGGCTCTTAGCAACTTTATTGCATTTTAATGTTTTAGCACAAGTTCATGCATTATCAGCCTCCTTTCCTATCTGTATTCTTCATGGGCGATTTTTTTTTTTTATTGTACTTTAGGTTCTGGAGTACATGTGCAGATCATGCAGGATTGTTGCATAGGTACATACATGGCAAGGTGGTTTGCTGCCTTCATCGCCCCATCACCTATATCTGGTATTTATCCCCTCATCATCCCTCCTCAACCTCCCCATCCCTGCTGTTCCTCCCCTAGCCACCCCCTACGATGGCAGTGTGTGATGCTCCCCTCCCTGTGTCCACGTGTTCTAATTGTTCAACACCCGCCATGAATGATAACATATGGTGTTAGGTTTTCTGTTCTTGTGTCAGTTTTCTGACACAAGGGTACCCCTAAGGGTAGCCAGAGAGGTAGTGACAACATCTCTCAGCAATTGCTTGTACATAAAGGATTTCATTTCTCCTTCACTTATGAAGCTTAGTTTGGCTGGATATGAAATGCTAGGTTGAAAGTTCTTTTCTTTAAGGATGTTGAATATTGGTCCCCACTCTCTTCTGGCTTGTAGGGTTCCTGCCGAGAGATCCACTGTGAGTATAATGTGCTTCCCTTTGTGGGTGATCCTACGTTTCTCTCTGGCTACTCTTAGTATTTTTTCCTTCATTTTAACCCTGGTGAAGCTGATCATTAAGTGCCTTGGGGTTGCTTTTCTAGAGGAGTATCATTGAAGTGTTCTCTGTATTTCCTGTATTTGAATGTTACCCTGACTTGCTAAGCTGGGGAAGTTCTCTTGGATAATATCCTCAAGAGTGTTTTCCAGCTTGGATTCATTCTTCCTGTCATCTTCGGGTACACTGATCAAGTGTAGATTAGGCCTTTTCATGTAATCCCATATTTCTTGAAGGCTTTGTTCATTTCTTTTCACTCTTTGTTCTCTTTTCTTGCCTTCTTGTTTTATTTCATTGATTTGATCTTCAATCTCTGATATCCTTTCTTCTGCTTGATCTATTCGGCTATTGAAACTTGTGTATGCCTCCTGAAGGTCTTGTGCTGTGTTTTTCAGTTCCATCAAGTCATTACCTTTTTTCAAGGTTTTTAGTTTCTTTGCATTGGGATAGAACATGTTCCTTTAACTCAGAGAAGTTTGTTGTTACCCACCCTCTGAAGCCTACTTCTGCCAATTTGTCAAATTCGTTTTCCTTCCTGCTTTGTTCCCTTGCAGATCAGGAGTTGTGAACTTGTGGTTGGGGAGAGATGTTCTGGTTTTTGATGGTTTCATTCTTGTGCTGTTTTCTCCCCATCTCTTGGATTTATAGTTTTCATCTCAGGTAGCTGCTTGTGGAGGCAGCCTTTCCTTTGCCTGCCTGCAGAGGCGCTGCTGGGCTGCCACAAATTCAGTGGAGCTGCTGCATCTTTTATTTACTCAGGAAAATTAGGCTGGTTTCTGTAATGGCGGCTTCCCTTTCGCTAGCCGAGCTGGATCATTCCTGGTCGCTAACTGATGTTCTGCGTGCCTAACTCTGGAGTGAGAGTTTTTTGGCCTACTGGGCTTTGTGCAGCAGGGGGATCCATCCTGCCGTTTGGGCTGTTTCCCTGTGTTTTGTTCTCCCTCTTACTGTGGGGTGGGTAGTTCTGTCACATTGGCTTTTTGGCTTTCTTGGTGTCAGCCAGTGCTTCTGCCTAGATTTATGCTGACAGCCCCAGCGCTGCCGGCGGAAGTTGCTGTTCTGCCCTGTTAAGGCAGCTGGCTGAGGCTTTTCAGGCCAGCGAAGATCTCCTGTTCTGTGAGTTGTAGAGGGCTTGGATGGGGCTGTATCTGAACCGAAGTCCCAGAAAGGGAGATCCCCTGGTCCTCCAGCCAATTGCATGCTCCGTTCCTCCTGGGTGGGGCAGTGCCCCACCTTGCTGCAACTTTCCCTATTTGGTTTATACCCACTGTCCAACCAGAACCAAAAAATGAACCTGGTACCTTGTTTGGAATTGTGGAGACCACTCGGCTACTGCATGTCTCTCTCTGGGAGCTGCTTTCACAGCTGCCACTTATTTGGGCATATTGGGATCCCCTCCCCTCATGGGCCTAAAGTAACTTTCTTAAGTGAACAGGAATTTACTCAGGTGGATACAGCATCAAGTGGTAGTGCTGGTAGATGTGGGAGGCAGAATTGAAAATAACACTTGTGATCTATCCCTCCTGGAAGTGCATTCACAAGTACGTTATATGCTTTGGTAAAAACAACTTTGCTGACATTATCAGTTTGCTATTCATTTGACCTTAAAATAGGAAGATTATTCCAGATTATTCAGGTAGGCAAAGTGTAATGACTTGAACTCTTAAAAGCAGAAGAGGAAGGCAGAAGAAGTAGGAGAAATTCAAAGCATGAGAAGGATTTAACACACAGTTGCTGGCTTTAAGATAGAGGGGCCACGGGACTCAGTCCAGTAGCCAGAAGGAACTAGATTTTGCCAAGAATCTGAATCAATTTAGGAGCAGATTCCTTCCCAGAGCATCCGGAAAGAAATTCAGTTCGTCCAACACCTTGATTTCAGCCTTGTGAGATCCTGAACTGAGAATCCAGCCATGCTGTTCTGGACTTCTGACAGACAGAACTGTGACTTGATAAATGGGCGTCATTTTAAGCCACTAAATTTGTGGTAATTTGTGACTCAGCAGTAGGGAACCAATATATTAGACATTGGAGGGGTCTTGGCATTACCTTAAGGGAGCAGGCTGAAGAGGAAATAAACATTTTAGGATACTTGGGATGCTGGGATGGACCAGAGGCTCAGAATTTATTTTGAATGTTGAAAGGAATTTGACCTCATTTTGTACTTAAGGTTGGGGAATCAAGAATATAAGTTATAATTATAATGTAATCAAGGAGAAATAACAAAAATAACACTGAAACAACACAAACTAAATTAGTGTTGAATCCACATAGAAAAACAGCCTTTGGTAGAAAAGTTATGAAGCTAAAAGCTTCATAACCTTTGACTTTTTACTAAGCAATGTTGTATTTCTGCACATTATATGGAAAATATGTATGTCTATCTGAACTGTAAAGAGTTAAACGAAGGAAATATGTGCTGGTTTATCCTGGGCCATAACTAAAATTAGAGCAGTTTTATGTGTTGCAGCCTATTATGGTGATGGTAGTAAGAATCAAGAAGATAAAACATTCGGGGGAAATAATTACAGCTGCTCATCCAGCTAGTCTTTGCCATCTGACGTATCTCCTATTGAGGATCTTCTTAATTCAAATAATAAAATGTTAAATGTTTTATATTTGCAAGTGATACCATTGCCTTATAATCGCTCCGTAAATTCCTATATCAGAGCTCTTTCCACTATGCTCGTAAACTTTTCCTTTGCAACTGATTCTTTTCCTCCCTCTATTGCCATTTTTATAGTGAAACAGAAAGAAGCAATGTCTTATGTTTATGAGTCATAATGTGATGAATATGAATCATCAGTAAGTAATACTGCTATCTGCCCCAGGCACCCAAGCTAGAAATGTGGATTATCCTAGGCTGTTCCCTTTCCTTCACCCTGCATCCTGTCTTTCATCAAGTTTTATAGATCGTCTATCTCCTTAATCTCTCTCATGTCTACTTCTCCCCAAATGTTTCACTGTATATCAATTCTTGCCTGAATTAATACAATAGCTTCACAATCAGTCTCTTCTGGCCCCTGCCACCTTTGAGCTGCATCCCTTCTCATCCATCATCCCCTTGCAATCATAATTATCTCAAAACACATCACATAAGATATTACATCCCTGCTTACAATACTTCCCTAGCATTGATGGCTTTCCGGACACTCTCTGTAGCTTAGCACACAAACTCCTCCAAACCTGGAAGCCATCTCTCTAGTCACATTATGCACCCCAAACTTCATATTTCTCTTGAGCTTTTTATACTATGTACATTTCTCTAAACATGCCCTTCCAGGCTCTGCTAGTGCCTCCTGCCGGGGAGCATACTGTTTTCTTAGCCTGGACTATTATCTCCACATTGTTTTTCATCTAACTAAGTTCTGCACATCCTTCAAATATCATATCATGCACTACTTCCCATGGGAACCTACAACCAAACTAACTTATATTCCAAGTTCTGGGACAAATGGATACTCTACTATAGGAACTAAAGTTCTGTTCCAAAATAACTGATTTAAACTCTGTCATTTCAACTAGGCTGTGAGCCCTGTAAGGGTAGGAACCACGCCTTACTTGATTATTTCTAGAGCTTACCGCAGCACCTTGGAACTTGGCCAGTTCCAATATATGTTCACCATTATTATTCCTTTTTTTTTCTTATTTTTATTTACTTATTTATTTTTTGGAAATAGAGTCTTGTTTTTTTACCCATTTATTTTATTGCATTTTAGGTTTTGGGGTATATGTGAAGAACATGCAAGATTGTTGCATAGGTACACACGTGGCAGTGTGATTTGCTGCCTTCCTCCCCATTACCTACATCTGGCATCTCTCCCCTTGTTATCTCTCCCCAACTCCCCACCCCCCACAGTCCCTCCCCTATTTCTCCCCAGCTGACCCCAGTGTATAGTGCTCCCCTCCCTGTGTCCATGTGTTCTCATTGTTCAACATCCGCCTATGAGTGAGAACATGCGGTGTTTGATCTTCTGCTCTTCTTCAGTTTGCTGAGAATGATGATTTCCAGGTTCATCCATGTCCCTACAAAGGGCCCAAACTCATCGTTTTTGATGGCTGCATAATATTCCATGGTGTATATGTGCCACATTTTCACTGTCCAGTCTATCACTGATGGGCATTTGGGTTGGTTCCAGGTCTTTGCTATTGTAAACAGTGCTGCAATGAACATTCGTGTGCACGTGTCCTTACAGTAGAATGATTTATAATCCTTTGGATATATACCCAGTAATGGGATTGCTGGGTCAAATGGAATTTCTATTTCTAGGTCCTTGAGGAATCGCCACACTGTCTTCCACAATGGTTGAACTAATTTACACTCCCACCAACAGCGTAAAAGTGTTCCTATTTCTCCACATCCTCTCCAGCATCTGTTGTCTCTAGATTTTTTAATGATCGCCATTCTAACTGGCATGAATAAATTATTCCTTTACTACCATGAGACTGCCGTGAAACTTGTGACTTGACATTCATCTTCAGCATCAGTTTCTCTTTTGCTCTTCTGTCTACTTTTACCTTCTTTTATCTTTAGTCTTTTGCCTTACTAAGAGATTGAGGTCAGGACGTTTTTAGACACTTATAGACTAGTACCAAATAATCTGTCTCCTCTTCATTTGTCAAAATCATATATCTCTATAAATGCAGGTGTATGCTGGCACTTTTAAGAGGAGACATTAATATTTTGAGTGGGAAGTGAAAAAGTTTCCTGACTGTCTTTCAAGCACATCATATACTCAGCCATCTTTTTTGCTCCTACAAAGCATAACTCTCTCGGTCAGTGTGATAGAAGCATCAGACACCCCACTGGAGATTGAACAGCAGAGATCATTGTAGTGGGGTAAATAATATTGCATTAAAAATCTATTCTTCACTCATAAGAAGCTGGTAAGATATGGTTTTGACACACATTGGAAATTAATAATTATGATGAACCCAACAAAGGTAAAGCAGGAATATTTTATTCAGGAAAGACAGAGGAAGAAGATTAAGAGTGAAAGCATTATGAAAATTAGAAAGCCTCAACAAGCAATAAAGGGAGAATAGGTAGGTTACTGTTTATTTGATTGGCACACATTGAGGGACATAGTAAGCTTAGGAGCAATGAGAGAAACCCTAAAGGAGAAAAGGTCAGTTTACCATCATAACAATTAAAAAATAAAACTTTATATTAAGAGAAGTCATAAATAAAAATAAAGACAAATAGCAACGAGGTAAAATGTGTGCCATAAATGTCCTTGAAACATAAAGCTTTTCTATATAGTAGTTTAAAACATTTCAATGATCTCAACTTTAAACACTGGGAGAAGACAAGATTAGATAGATCACAGAAAATAAAATAATAGTCAATAAAGAACTGTGATAAGCATAAGCATTGCTAATAACAAAAGAAATGTGAGTAAAAGAAAATGATTTTGTCTTTTAAAATTGATAAGAAAGAGTATAATACTTATACTCTTATAATACTTATAACACTCTAGCTGATGGAGCTAGAGTGCAGTTAGATAAGCATTCTCATATATAGCTTGCGAAAATCATACACCTTGGAAAAAAATTTGGCAATGTGCATAACAAACTTTATATGTACTCATAAACATTATAAACTATTATAATTGTAGCATAAATAATTGAGCAATTCCACTTCTAGAAATTATAGACACAGATATATATATATAATGAATTGTCAATGATTATGTATTATAGCAATGGTTTGGAATTAGCCTAAGTGGTCCAAATTCCCATTCTAAATAATCAGTAGGCCAAATTCTGACTTTAACTGGGTCTGCCACAAGCAACAGCAATGAAGGGCTAGTAGCAAAATAGGGTGAACAAGAGGTAGAACCTGGAGAGAATAGTAATTTTAAAACAGAGCAGATACTGTGGTCTTTTTTTGAACTGTAAGATCAATTTAGTGGGCCACAGCCAAAAGTAAGATATGGAAAAGAAAACAATAGACAATAATAAAGGGCACTTCTCTGTGTAAACGTGAACAAAATTTCACAAAATGTTTGCCTATTATATTTACTTAGAGATTCATGTTACCCACTCTTTCTTCTCCTTTAAAAAATGTTTCATGGAACATTTCAAACACTCCAAAGTAGAGAACAAAATGATATCCCATGTTCCCATCATCTAGAATCAACAGTTATTCACAAATGCCCGTCAGTTTCATTTCTGCCTTCCTGCAAACTCACTCTCATCAATGAAATCATTTCAAAGCTTACAAATCTCAGATATCAAATCATTTCTTCTGAAAAAGAGTTGATTATGGATCTCTAAAAGATGGCTCTTTAAAACTACATCTAACTATAGTTTTATTATAATACCTTAAAATTATAATAATTCCTTAATATCCTCAAATATCCAGTTAGCATTCAGATTTCCCCAATTGTCTCATAATTTTTAAAGTGGATGGTTTACACAGCTCAGAATTCAAATGAGGTCCATGATTTCTAGGAGTCTTGATATTTCAACCAAGGAAAGACAAAGAGCCATAGAGGTCACCAAAATGATTTTGAAATGACGTTTAATTAATGAAAATTGGTTAATTAAACACTAGCATCATAGTGGCACCTATTGTAACTGATATTCAGGAAGAATTTTAAGAGGGAAGATAATGTGTTCATAATATAATAGGATATAGAGTTATGGATATTCAGTAGGGCAGCAAATAAACATATTCACACACACACACATACAGTTGGCTACTTGACATTATCATGTTTGAGAAACTTTTCCTTATAGTACCATCACAGTGAAAATGGACAAATAATTTCTTCAATATTGGCCTACTGGCACATATATGCTCAAAATGCCTTTATATATATATATATATTGAGAGATTATAATGAAAGGCAAAAGTGAAAGGATGTAGTGGAAGAAATAATGGAAAGTGTAGTGAGAGGTTCACAAGGTGTGTATGTGAATTGGACAAAATTTTTGGAACTCGGATGGATTCATCTCTAACTCTACAAACTGGGGTGACGTCTGAGAGTACCAATAACCCCCTCCTCTTCTTGGCTGTGGGTGAACTATTGTGTTAGCAGAAGCCCTTTGAAGGCCAAGCCCATAACAACCAGGAAGGAATCCCTCCTTGAGCTAGCAAATGTTCCCCCTCGGAGCAGATTATCTAAATGTAAATATTTTGCAGTTCTTGCCTTTGTTTAGCAAATAGCCAGCATGTAGAGCTGATTAGATAGCACACAGTGACCTACAGTGAACACAATTTTGCCCAGTAGCTGATCGCTTACCATTCTCTTTCAAATATATATAAAATGTATATATTATAGATACAGTATTAATATATTATTATATGTATGTATAGATTGTATTTATAATATTTTAAAATATTTATACTAATACTTTGTGTGTATATTTTATAACATATTTTTCAACATTTATAACACTTTAAGATTTTTAGTTGGGAGCATTCAAAGTGATTTTAATTTTCTTATTTATACTTTATATTCTTCCATAGTCAACATATTTTCCACAATGGGTATGCATTACTTTTAAATCCAAAAAGAGAAAGAGTGCTTCTTTTTAATTAGAGGAGTTAAAAAAAACCCTTTATTATAACATGTATATCATATAGATATATTAAATATTTAGTTTTCTTTGGCTCTAAGTATCTGTCTAAACATGATATGCTTTGTAAAGTTACATGAAAGTGTTGGAGTATAAACTAGGAATTATTCTGAGAAATAGAGTGTCCTTGAGTTTTTTTATCTGGAACAGCAAGAATTGACAAAGAAGCAGTCTATAAACTGTAAGCTATTGTTTTACTTTGAAGAACAATATTTAAAATTATCCTTCAAGTGTTTAATCATAAGATAATGAAAAGATTTTACCTGTTTTCTTACCTTTTTATATTTTAGTTTGGAAGTAAAAATTTATTTCCCAACCATCTATCTAAACAAATGTGCAATCCACATGCATAAATAATAATAATAATAGCAATTTCTCAAAAACAGTGAACAGATTCAACGCTCCTATAAAAAGAACAATATATTAGGGCTAATGGTAGAAAGAACAACCTCCTTGGATAACTTCAACTTCTGTCATTGTTTTAGTTATTACTTATATTCAAATAAATTCCATGTCATTTTTCTTTGTCTAGACATATTGTAGATTCTGATGTATACATCTATCTACTGTAGTCTAGATGTTCCACAGGCACTTTAAATTCAATATATACATAACTGAGTCCTGGATCTTCCCCTGAACCAGGAATTTTCTTACATTATTTGGTACCTCTGTTTTTTGAGACATCCATGTTGTAGACTCAGAATTGTGCTTGACTCTTTCCTCTCATCATATCCCATTTCTATTCATTCACCACCAGATTCCCTCCATAAACATTTCTCATAACCACCTCTTATCTTCTTGCCTCCACCACTGCTCTAGTTCAGGCCCTCACTAACAACTTGCTTGTCTCCTTGTCTCCATCTTGTATCTACTCAATCTGACTTCTGCATGGCCTCCAGGGGTGTTTTGCACACACAGATTTAATCATGTTATCTCCTGGGGCAAATTTCTTTCAATGAGTCATGATCACCTCTAGCATAAGTTCCAAACTTCTTGTCTTACTGCTTTTACATGGCCCTTCATGTCTTATTGCTCCTACTCAGATCTACGCTAAAGCAAGCCTGAACTACTGATAGCTTCCTTTTCATATAGCTGCTGTTTTTCAGTTTTACGCCCTTGTTTATGCTCTCCTTTCTGCCTAAATGTCATTCCCCCATCTTTCAAATTTGCAAATGTCTACACATTCTTTAAAAATTAGCTCTATCAGCACTTCCTCTAGGAACTCTTACCTCTCTCCCCACACTAACTCCTTCTATGTTCTCCTCTGTAACTCGGAAAACATCCTGAACATATCTATCTCATTGCATTTCCAAATCATTTTATAATTGTCTAGGTCTGACTTTCTCCAAAAAAAAAAAAAATGTGTTCCTTGAGGGAAGGAATTGTGTCTTACTAATCTTTATCAAATCACTTAATACTATGCCCAAGACATAGTAGGATCATGATATCAATTTTAAAAATAAAGTAATAAATGATGTATGGGAGAATACACTAAACTGCTTTTCCCAAACCTGTTGGGGACTAAGAATATGAGAATTGGGCTTGGTCCTTGGCTTTGTCAATTAATGTGCAGAAAACTCTACAAAAACTTAGACTAGAAGGCAACAAACATGTATTTAACAAATAAGAAAATAATTCTTGGTTTATAAAGACTAGAATAAAAGGCATGTTAGTAGAAGGAATGTGTACTTTTCATAAGTACTATGTTGAGTAACCCTGAGTAAGAGAATAACATGTTTAGTGGAAAATTTGGCTTAATTTTAGTTGCTTTTAGAAAATAAGACATAGCCCAGAATAAAAATCCTCACCCTTTATCTACATCTGAACCCTTCCTTTCCAAATACTCCACATGCACTCCAGAAGGCAGAACAGAGACCAGCACTCACCCCTTCCAGTTGCAGGAAGAAGTCATTGAGATTCAGGGAACTTCTGGACATTACATGTAAGCAACTAAAATAAACTGGAGGTTGAGACATTAATTTAGTATAGTAAAAGGCAGCATGTCTTAGGATAGGCTGGCCCAGGATAGAACATGTAAAAGAGCTAAAAAGCAATATACATGAAGAGAAGGAAAGGAGGAAAAGGAGCTAGAATTGGAAGATGAAAGAGCATCCATGTGCCTTATCCTCTGAAGACCTAAGGAGAATCAGGGATGTATATCTTATAAAGACTTAAGTCATGAGCTTCTGCCTCTTGTGGAGTACAGTAAAGCAGGTTAGGTATGTTGACACTACAGTCTGGCCCTACCTGACTCCATCCTCATGCCTTTGCTTAACTTTGGTTCAAGTTCCATTTGGTTCAGTGAGGAAATGTTTCCATCTTGAATAGGATATAGCATGTATTCAACGAAGGGAAGGTATGTGAGTCATATTCAAGATGGGGAGCTGGTGGTCTAGTTCTATATTAATCTAATGGATATTGACTAATCTCACCATGACTGTTTGTCAGGAAAGTGTTCTGGTCAGGATTATTTGTCTTTCCTTCTACCTTTGAAAAGGAGCATACAAGGGTAGACAAAATTTCAATGGGGGATCCTTTAGCAGAGGTGGGAGGAATGCACCATACATGAGTAGTGCTTTGCATAGAGGAAGTTGCAACTCTAGATTTTCACTAAGAATTTTTTTAAAAAGGTCAGATAGTTCTTAGAGAATTATAAGAGCTAATGTTTGTAGCCAATATTGTGGAGCTGGGTAGGGTATCCAAGCAAACCCTTCCATGCTGGGGGCAAAGCCCTGCTTGCGCAAATGATCTGAGGTATGTATCTGACTTTTGACACAGGAGGGACTTGGGTCTATATATAAAAAAAAAATTCGTACTCTCTTTGATTCTATCTGGGTGGTAGTCTATACATAGTAGTATCCAACATGGCCTGGAATTAATTGGTATTTAATGTATTTCATTTGAATGAATTTGATGTCTTGATTCTATGTGAACCAGATAAATCTGAATTAATACAATAGAAAATAATGTTCAATTCATAACAAAATGATCCAAACATATTGAATTTGTGAGTCATTAGAAAGACTCAAAAGAAAAACAGTTTCTTATGCAGTTTGAAAAATAAAATAACTGTATAAATAATGGGTAATTCTACTTCACCTGAGGATCTTATACTAACAGTTCAAAATGAAAAACACTGCAATAGCCTGAAACTATAATAGAAAACTCTATACACTTGAATTATAATGTGCAGATGACTGCATTTCTGCCTTAGACATGATTATGACCAGAGGCTAAATCCTGGAACTTCTTGTACCACATTTGTTCAGTGAGTTGAATTAGAGGGCTGCATGGTAATTCAACATGGTTATTGAAACATATGGAGGCTAAAGTACTGATAGGATACATTGGATTATAACTTGAATTGTGGGATCTGGAAATCTTTCTATTTAGAAATATTCTGTTTGATAATTTGCTCAACTTGCAGCATGCTTTAGAACTACTATTTAGAACTAAATGGGTATTTGTTAAAATACTAAGAAGAAAAGGAATTCAAGTCCTTAGGGTTGTGAGTTAGTTCAGTGCCAAACCATGGAAACTACAGACAGTTCCTGGATTTTGTCCATATAACTTAAAACCCAAGCAAGTTATACTTGCTTTTCTGGGGGGCTTTCTTTCACGCTTCTCATTGATAAAGGGGCTCTTGCTTCTGCTGACATCTCACCCACCTTCACAGTCTACAAATCTTTCAATGCAACTTATCATCCTCAGAGATGAACCTTATAAATAGAAACTATGCCCTCAACACCCACTTCCCTGAACCCGGAACTTCTGATGCAGCAGCTGCTGCTGAAGCAGCCCAGACACTGCTGTAACATTTCATCAGCCTCTCCTGCCTCCTTCCCATGCCTTCCTCTATTGGAGCTGCTACTGTGCAACCTATGCCTGGATAGGGGCAGCAAGGGCTCCCTCTCATTGTTAGAGCTGGGGAAGAGATATTATCGGCAACAAATATCAGAACTTATAAAAGTTTTTTTAAAACATAAAACCAGTGCTATAAAGAAATTTTAGTTATAGTTTTTCCCTTAAAATCAGCACACACATACACACACACACACTCTCTCTCTCTCCTTTCACTCTCCTTTCTCTCCATAGAAATGATAGTATTATAAAATTTACTTAACTGCTATATTAACATTGTTAGGAAAACACAATAAATGTTTCTATAGCCAGCTTGCAATATTTTGTAATAAATATCATTTGTAGGTTCGGGTTGACAAGGATAAGCTATATATGATTAGCCACAAATCAGACTGTTTGTTAACTTTCCCCATCAATTTACAGTAGAGGAAAATTCACTTTGTTATTATTTATAGCCATGTGAACTAGAAGTTTATCTTGTAATGAGATTCAAGGCATGTAGGAACAAAAGAGCTACAAGCAAAATGCTTATTTCAGATGTGTTGTGAAACCCACTGAGTGGCCAGTTGGAGATGGGTGTAATAGGAAACCAGAACAACATAAGATACTGGGATTTAAGGCAAATAAATCAAAGAAATCATGCTTGATTGGCATCTTTCTAATTTAAAAGGAATTTAGAAACATTTTCAAAAGAGCAGAGCTAATGGTTCAGCAAGCAGCACTGAGTTGGACAAGAAATTTAATTTTTGTTATAAATATGCCATTAATCTGCACAGGTAACTACATCATTTCATACCAATGATTTCTATATCTACATATAAAGCATTTGGAGGAGGCGATTTCTATTATCCCCTAGAATACTATAATTTATGTCTTTGCTTAATGATTAGAGTAGCAACACTGAATTATCTGCTACCCTAGGGAATTGTTTATAGAGAATAGACAGTTGTGAGATGTATCCTGACAGTTGTCTTTTTCATAAATGGAACAAAATAATAAACTGCTGTGTTTTTAGAACCTATTTCTGCTGTATTGAAATCCTTCCTTAAAACACAAAAGGCTCATATTCTTTGGGAAATGTGCCATGGAAAGGAAATGAAAGCATCAACCTGGCAACTTCTGGTGGTGACTGTTGAACTATTTGGAGGCTTGTTTACCTAAAGTTAGTCAAAATTCTGGTAAAGAATACGATCTGGAGTTCACTCAAACACAACATTTTATGTGAGGTTTCCAATACTTGTGTAAGTAATTATACAGAAGACCAACTTCCTTTACCATTGTTACAATATTTCTAATTCATTTTCAAATCTAGAAACCAAACAGCATTCAAAATCTAAAGTAAATTTAATTATTAGTTTTTCTTTTAGTAATGCAAGATTGACAAGACAATACAATTTTGAACAGTAATACCTCTGTAAAACACTGAACCCTTCCATATTGACCATATCTTTTATTTCAGATTTATGGTCCTTGCCCAGATCTGTTATCTGCAAAATAGTACATTATATTTCAATGGCTTCCAAGATATTGTTGTTTGGATGTGCTACCTTTATCATAAAACAAAAGTCCAGGACTTACTCATCTCTCTTATTTGAAGCTGTTTTTCCTTAGTATCACCTAGGTTAGAAATTTTGGAGTAATCTATGACTCCTACCCTCTTTTTCCTAACATCATTCTATCCAATTTGCCACCACACTTTTTCTTCCAAATAATTTCTTCCTTCCAAATATTGCTGATATTGACCCTTTTTTCCTCTTCCTGCTGTTCTATGCTTACCTCTATTGAGTAACTCCTAGATGATTTAATTAAATACCTTGCTAGCCTCCCTATTTCTAGATCTTCTTTTTCTGAAGACATGGAATGTATTACTTCACCTTGGAATTTATTCCCTGTATATTGTATCACCATTTCAAAATAAATAATTCTATTTTTACTCTTAAATCAAATTGTAATTGGCAGCTTGGCTTGACTTACAATGTCTTTTATAATTTATTTATATTATTTAAATATCATTTATAATTTTATATTTTTTATTTATACTTTTGTAATCCCTGCAACAATCATTCCCTTTTCATTTACAATTTTATGTAACCTCCTGTGGCTAAATGGGAGAAATAGGAGATTTATTGAAAGCATCAAAGGAAGAATTACCAGAACTCACACAAGATTGGAAATAGTTCAAGTTTCCCACCAGGAAGATTACAGAGACCTTATAATTTATGAGTTTTTGGGCAAAGTCATAGGAGCAACTTAGACTTCTGCTTGACTTATGCTCTAGACATCCCCAAATATAGCTTTAAAACAAGTGTCAGAAATTTATAACCGATTCCCAGTAACTTGGCTACATTTCAGGACAAAAAAGTAAAATTCTTCAAAGGAATACAGAAATATCTAGCACCCATAATATAAAATCAACAATGCAGAGCATGCAATTAATACACAAAGATGAAGGAACAGATGATCTGTAACTGAAATATATATATGTGTGTGTATATATATATATATATATGTTTAAATGGAGTTTCTTTCTTGTTGCCTGGGCTGGAGCGATCTCGTCTCACTGCAACCTCTGCTTCCCAGGTTCCAGTGATTCTCCTGCCTCAGCCTCTTTAGTAGCTGGGATTGCAGGCACCTGCCACCATGCCCAGTTAATTTTTGTATTTTTAGAAGAGATAGGGTTTCACCATGTTGGCCAGACTGGTCTTGAACTCCTGACCTCATGTGATCCACCCACCCACCTCAGCCTCCCAAAGTACTGGGATTACAGGTGTGAGCCACTGGACCTGGCCCCAAAATAAAATATTAATTAATGGAAATATAGTCAGAAATGACAAAGTAAAAATGACTGGTCGCCAAATGTAAAACACCTAATATATATTTGATAAATATGCTAAAAATTTATATGGTAAGAAGAGAATATGAAGACATGAAAATAACCCAAATTAAATTTTAGAGGGAAAATAAATAATACTTGAAATAAATAATACATTTGATGAAATTAATGGCAGATTAGAAACACTGCTGAAGAAAAAAATCAGTGAATTCTCAAAGCTGTAATGATAGAAACAATAAAAAAATTACCAGTGGCTCAGTAGAGTAACATGTGTTCCTGGAGTTCTAGAAGGAGAGAAGAAATAGAACAGAAGGATCTGGGAGAATGGTAGAGAGGGAGCTTAGAAAAAAATACTTGAAGACATAAAGTTCTACAATTTCTCAAATTTAATAAAATCTATAAACTCACAGCTGTTAGAAGCTCAATAAAAACCAAGTAGAACAAATATTTACAAAATAAAATTAGGCCAAAGAACCAGTACATCAAAAATTGTATGAAATACATCAAAGTGTGGAAAATCCATGACAAAAAAATCTTAAAAAGCAAATAAAAAGCCACATTTACATGTAGAGTAAAAGGGGTAAGAATTACAGAAGCTATCTGTCAGAAACTATGCAAGCTAGAGAAAATTCAGTGACTTATACAAATGCAGTCAAATTAGAATTCTATACCCACTGAAATTACCTTTCAAAAACAAGCTGAAATAAAAATATTTACAAATAAAAATAACTTGAGAAAAAATTTAAAAACTTTTTTTTTATTGCACTTTATGTTCTGGGGTACATGTGCAGATCATGCAGGATTGTTGCATAGGTACACACATGGCAATGTGGTTTACTGCCTCCATCCCCCCGTCACCTACATCTGGCATTTCTCCCCATGTTATGCCTCCCCCACCTCTCCACCCCATCGCTGTCCTTCCTTGGCCCCTCTCCAAAAGACCCCAGTGTGTGATGCTCCCCTCCCTGTGTTCTCATTGTGTTCATCAACCTCCTATGAGTGAGAACATGTGGTTTTGATTTTCTGTTCTTGTGTAAGTTTGCTGAGAATGATGGTTTCCAGATTAATCAATGTCCTTACAAAGGACACAAACTCATCATTTTTTATGGCTGCATAGTAATCCATGGTGTATATGTGCCACATTTTCCTTGTCCAGTCTATTGTCGGTGGGCATTTGGGTTGGTTCTAGGTCTTTGCTATTGTAAACAGTGCCGATATGAACATATGTGTGCATGTGTCTTTATAATAGAATGATTTGTAATCCTTTGGGTATATATCCAGTAATGGGATTGCTGGGTCAAATGGAATTTCTATTTCTAGGTCCTTGAGGAGTCACCACATTCTCTTCCACAATAGTTCAACTAGTTTACACTCCCACCAACAGTGTAAGTGTTCTATTTCTCCACATCCTCTCCAGTATATGTCGTCTCCAGATTTTTTAATGATCACCATTCTAACTGGCATGAGGTGGTATTTCAATGTGGTTTTGATTTGCATTTCTCTAATAATCAGTGATGATGAGCATTTTTTCATATGTTTGTTGGCCTCATATATGTCTTCTTTTGAAAAGTGTCTGTTCATATCCTTTGCCACTTTTGGATGGGGTTGTTTGTTTGTTTTTCTTGTAAATCTGTTTTAGTTCTTTGTAGATTCTTGATATTAGCCCTTTGTCAGATGGGTAGATTGCAAAAATTTTTCCCATTCTGTTGGTTACTGGTTCACTCTAATGATTGTTTCCTTTGCTGTACAGAAGCTCTGGAGTTTAATTAGATCCCATTTGTCTATTTTGGCTTTTGTTGCCAATGATTTTGGTGTTTTAGTCCTTGCCTATGAAGTCCTTGCCTATGCCTATGTCCTGAATGGTTTTGCCTAGGTTTTCTTCTAGGGTTTTTATGGTGTTAGGTCTTATATTTAAGTTTTTATTCCATCTGGAATTAATTTTAGTGTAAGGTGTTAGGAAGGGGTCCAGTTTCTGCTTTTTGCATACTGCTAGCCAGTTTTCCCAACACCATGTATAAAACAGGGAATCCTTTCCCCATTGCTTGTTTTTCTCAGGTTTGTCAGAGATAGGATGGTTGTAGATATGTGGCCTTGCCTTCATAGCCACTGTTCTGTTCCATTGGTCTAAATCTTTGTTTTGGTTCCAGTACCATGCTGTTTTGATTACTGTAGCCTTGTAGTATAGTTTGAAATCAGGCAATGTGATGCTTCCAGCTTTGTTCTTTTTGCTTAGAATTGTCTTGGCTATGTGGGCTCTCTTCTGGTTCCATATGAAGTTTAAGGTGGTTTTTCCAGTTCTGTGAAGAAGGTCATTGGTAGCTTGATGGGGATAGTGTTGAAACTATAAATTACTTTGGGCAGTATGGCCATTTTCACGATACTGATTCTTCTTAACCATGAGCATGGAATGTTTCTCCATCTGTTTGTGTCCTCTCTTATTTCCTTGAGCAGTGGTTTGTAGTTCTCCTTGAGGAGGTCCTTTACATGTTTTGTTAGTTGTATTCCTAGGCATTTTATTCTCTTTGTAGCAATTGTGAATGGGAGTTCACTTTTGATTTGGCTCTCTGTTAGTCTGTTATTGGTGTATAGAAATGCTTGTGATTTCTGCACATTGATTTTGTATCCTGAGTCTTTGCTGAAGTTGCCTATCAGTTTAAGGGGATTTGGGGTTGAGACAATAGGGTCTTCCAAATATACAATCATGTTATCTGCAAATAGAGACAATTTGACTTCCTCTTTTCCTAATTGAATACCCTTTATTTATTTTTTTTTCTTGCCTAATTGCTCTGGCTAGAACTTCCAATACTATATTGAATAGGAGTGGTGAAAGAGGGCATCCTTGTCTAGTGCCATATTTCAAAGGGAATACTTCCCGTTTTTGCCCATTCAGTATGATATTGGCTGTAGGATTGTAGTATATTGCTTTTATTGCTATGAGTTTGTATTTCTGTGGAATCAGTGGTGATATCCCCTTTATCGTTTTTTATTGCATCTATTTGATTCTTCTCCCTTTTATTTTTTGTTAATCTGGCTCGCAGTCTGTCTATTTTGCTGAATTTTTCAAAAAGCAGCTCCTGGATTTATTGATTTTTTGAAGGATTGTTTGTGTCTCTATCTCCTTCAGTTCTGCTCTGACATTAGGTATTTCTTGTCTTCTGCTAGCTATTGAGTTTTTTTGATCTTGCTCCTCTAGCCCTTTAAATTTTGATGATAGGGTGACAATTTTGGATCTTTCTTCGCTTCTCTGGTGGGCATTTATTGCTATAAATTTCCCTCTAGACACTGCTTAAATGTGTCCCAGAGATTCTGGTACATTGTGTCTTCATCCTCGTTGGTTTCAAAGAACATGTTTATTTTCCACCTTCATTTCATTGTTTATTCAGTCAACATTCAGGAGTCACTTGTTCATTTTCCATGAAGCTGTGCAGTTCTGAGTTAGTTTCTTAATTCTGAGTTCTAATTTATTTGCTCTGTGGTCTGAGAGACTGTTTGTTATGATTTCCATTCTTTTGCATTTGCTGAGGAGTGATTTACTTCCAATTATGTGGTAAATTTTAGAGTAGGTGCAATGTGGTGCTGAGAAGAATGTGTATTCTGTGGATATGGAGGGTGCTTGTAGATGTCTATTAGGTCAGCTTGTTCCAGATTTGAATTCAAGTCCTGGATATCCTCGTTGATTTTCTGTCTCACTGATCTGTCTAATATTGACAGTGGAGTGTTAAAGTCTCCCACAATTATTGTGTGATAGTCTAAATGTCTTTGCAGGTCATTAAGAACTTGCTTTATGTACCTGGGTGCTCCTGTATTGGGTGTGCATATATTTAGGATCATTAGCTCTTCTTAGTGCATTGATCTTTTTACCATTACATAATGCCCTTCTTTGTCTCTTTTGATCTCTGTTGGTTTATAGTCCATTTTATCAGAGACTAGGATTGCAACTCCTGCTTTTTTTGCTCTTCATTGGCTTGATAAATCTTCCTCTATCCCTTTATTCGAGCCTATGTGTGTCCTTGCACATGAGATAGGTTTCCTGGATACAGCACACTGATGGGTCTTGACTTTTTATCCAATTTGCCAGTCTGTGTTTTTGATTGGGGCATTTAGCCCATTTATATTTGAGGTTAACACTGTTACATGTGAACTTGATCCTGCCATTTTGATGCTAGCTGGACGTTTTACTTCTTAGTTGACACATTATTTTCATTGTGTCAATAGTCTTTACCATTTGGTAAGTTTTTGGAATGGCTGGTACTTGTTGTGCCTTTTCCTTGTTTAGTGCTTCTTTTAGGGGCTCTTGTAAGGCAGGCCTGGTGGTGACAAAATCTCTCAGCAATTGCTTGTCCATAAAGGATTCTTTTCTCCTTTACTTATGAAGCTTAGTTTGGCTGGATATGAAATTCTAGGTTGAAAGTTCTTTTCTTTAAGCATGTTGAATATTGGCCCCCACTCTCTTCTGGCTTGTAGGGTTTCTGTGGAGAGATCTGCTGTGAGTCTGATGGGCTTCCCTTTGTGGGTAGCCCGACCTTTCTCTCTGGGTGACCTTAGCATTTTTTCCTTCATTTCAACACTGGTGAAGCTGAGGATTATGTGCCTTGGGGTTGCTCTTCTTGAGGAATATCTTTGTGGTGTTCTCTGTATTTCTTGGACTTGAATGGTGGCCTGGCTTGCTAGGTTGGGGAAGGTCTCCTGGATAATATCCTGAAAAGTGTTTTTCAGCTTGGATTCATTCTTTCCATCACAGTCAGGCACACCTATCAAATGAAGATTAGGTGTTTTCACATAATCCCATATTTCTTGTAGGCTTTGTTCATTTCTTTTCACTCTTTTTTCTCTATTCTTGCCCTCTCATTTTATTTCATTGAGTTGATATTCAATCTCTGATATCCTTCCTTCTGCTTAGTCTATTTGGCTATTGAAACTTGTGTATGCTTCATGAAGTTCTCATGCTGTGTTTTTCAGCTCCATCAAGTTGTTTATATTCTTCTCTAAGCTGTTTATTCTAGTTAGCATCTCATCTAACCTTTTTTTTAGGTTCTTAGTTTCTTTGCATTGGGTTAGCACATGTTCTTTTAGCTCTAAGAAGTTTTTTATTACCTATCTTCTGAAGCCTGTTTCTGTCAATTCTTCAGATTCATACTCCACCCATTTTTGATCCCTAGCTGGTGAGGAGTTGTGATCCTTTGGAGGAGAGGTATTCTGGTTTTTGGTGTTTTTATCGTTTTTGCGCTGGTTTCTTCCCATCTTAGTGGCTTTATCTACCTGCAGTCTTTGTAGTTGGTGATTTTCAAATGGGGGTCTCTGAGTGGATGTCCTTTTTGTTGAAGAAGTTATTTCTTTCTGTTTCTTAGTTTTCCTTCTAATAGGCCCCTCTGCTGCAGGACCGCTGGACATCCACTCCAGACCATGCTTGCCTGGGGATCACCTGCAGTGGCTGCAGAACAGTAAGGGTTGCTGCCGGGTTCTTCTTCTGTTATCTTCATCCCAGAAGGGTACCTGTCAGATGTCAGCCTGAGCTCTCCTTTATGAGGTGTCTCTTTGGGTATACAGAGGTCGGGGAGCTGCTTTAGGAGACAGTCTTTCCCTTATAGGAGCTCAAGTGCTATGCTGGGAGCTCTGTTGTTCTGTGTAGAGCTGCTGGGCAGGTACTTTTAAGTCTGCTGCAGTGGAACTCATAATTGCGTCTTTTCCCAGGTGCTCTGTCCTAGGAAGGTTGGCTTTATTTATAAGTTCCTGTCATGCTGCTGCCTTTTTTCATAGATGCTCTGCCTTGCACAGAGTAGTCTAGTAAGAGTCTGCCAGCAGAGGTGTTGCTGAGCTGCTGCAGGCTTTGCCCAACTGCTGTGTGAACTGCCTCGGTAGTGGTGGACTGCCTCGAAAGTGGTGGTTGCCATTCCCCACACTGAGCTGGACTATCCTGGGTCCAGCTGTGTTTTCTGGGAAACTCTCAATCCAGAGCATTTCAGATTGCTTGCTTTTTGGGGGTGGTCCCTGCCAAGCCAGAGCGCCTGGCTCCCTGTCTCTACCCTATCCCTTTCAGTTGAATGGGTGGCTCTGTCTCCCAGGCATTCCAGGTGCCAGTTGAAACGGCCACCCAGATTTGTGTGAGTTTTCTGTGCACCAAGCCAGCACCGGCTGAAACCACTGTACTGAAAACTCATGGTGCTTTTTGTGCAGGGAACCTCCTGGTCTGTGAGCAGTGAAAATTTGTTGGAAATGTGGTGGGCACTCACCCTCTACATTGTCCTTGCTGGGAACTGCACTATGGAGCTGTTCCTATTCGGCCATCTTGGATCCTCCTGCCTCAAAATATTTAAAATAAAATAAAACCAATACATAACAATTTATGGAATGAACCAAAGCAGTCTTAGGGGAAAATTGTAGCAAAAATATGCTCATTTTAGAAAAATGGCCACAAATCAATAATCTAAGATAGGAAAAAAAGAAAATAATAAACATAAAAGAAAAAATAAATAAAATTGAGGACAGAAAAACAATGAAGAACATCTATGAAACCAAAACCTTGTTATTTGAACACATCAATTAAACTGATAAACCTTTTATAATCCCTGTTAGGTTGATCAAGAAAAAGAAAGGAATTATATCATTAATCAAAAGGGGACACACTGCTATATATCCTAAAGAAATAATGAGGGAATATTATGAACAACTTTATGTTAATAAATTTGACAATTTAGATGAAATGGATGATTTTCTTGAAAGATGCAAATTATCAATGCTCGGCTGAGGAAATAAATAACCTGTAGGGTCCTATATATAAGATCATGCCAAGATGTTCACTGTCATTCATCATTAGAAAAATGTAAATTAAATACACAATGATGTACCGCTACATTAGTGGTTCTCAATATGGGTAGGCGTTTTCCTCCAGGAGCCTTTTTTCAATGTCTGAATACAATTTGGATTGTTATAACTGGAGAGATGCTAACTGACATCTAGTGGATAGAGGTCAAGGATATTGCTAAATATCTTACAATGCACAGGACAAAAATTATCTGGCCCAAAATGTCTATAATGCTGAGGTTAAGAAATCTGATACCACACACATTGTAATAGCTAAAGTAAGGGGTACTAAAATACCATTGTTGACCAGGATGTGGAATAAAAGGAACTCATATATTACTGGTAAGAATGAAAAACGTTAACAAAGTCTTTGGCAGCTTCTAACAATATTAAACATGTACTTATCATACCCAATAATTCTACTAATAAATATGTAGCCAAGAAAAATAAAAACCTTTGTCTACACAGACTTGTGTGTTAATATCCACTTTATTCATATTAGCCACAGACTATGAAGAATTCACATGTCTGTAAACTGGTGAATGAATGAGCAGATTGTGGCATATCTATATAATGGAATACTACTTAGCAAGCACAAGGAATAAACTATTCATAAACAGGACAGCACGGATGACTGTCAAAAGCAATAGTCTATGGGAAAGAAGCCATAGCCAAAAGACTGTACAGACTGTTCAGTTCTAGTTAAGTGAAATTCAAGAAAAAGCCACTCCATAGTACTAAAAAAGTAAATCAATGGGGCCAATGTAGGGGTTGAGGATCAAACACAAAGGTACAAATGGTATACTTCAGGGAGTGATGAGAACTTTCTATATTTTGATCGTGGTGGTATGTAGAAAACTGTGCACATTTGCCAAAGCTCATGAATGGTACACTTTAAAATAAAGAAAATTCACTATATGTAGATTATACTTAAAAATATGCTGATTAAAGAAAAAAGCAACTTCATGCCAAATTAGGGAAATGCCTTCTCTAACTATAGGCTTATCTTATAGTTTTCAAAACCAGTCAGTCTCTGCCAAAATTGTGAAGCCTCTTGCCTAACTAGGAGGTCGCCTCTATAATGTCATAATTCACACCATCAAACTGGATGCAGTATTGTACATTAAGGTATATTAAACAGAAGTTGAAACCAAAATGCATATACCACTCCAGAATATTCACAACTCCTCAGCCCATCTTCATGTAGTGACTTGAAGTGTTAGTATCTTTCCTCCTTCTCATATATATTTATTTTCTTCTTTCTCAGTTGGGATGGCTCTCTTGCTGCCTCCCAACTTTTCTCTCTCACTCACTGTCCAATACTATATTTTTTGTCTCTGAAACCTTACTAGCTTTTAAATTCTTGCTCCAGTTCCTTCTTTCCATCAATAATGTTCTTAGATCCAGGGAGGCAAGATTTATGTTTCAGGGGACCCTGTGTTTTGGAGGTGCCTTTATAAAAAGTTTCTCATTATGCTTACAGTGGTGTATACCAGTGAAGAGTGACTGGGGTAGGCAGTGCTGTTTGGGTGGGGAATTAGAGTTGGCCAAGCCCTCTGTTATGTCTTGTCCTGCTTTCTTCTCTTTAGAGTGTTGGTTTCCCCTCTATTCCTCACTCCTGTCTGTAGTGTCCACAATAAGATTCTGGGAGCTCCAGACTCAGGCCTCTGGGTTCTTCCTGGTACTTGGGAGTGTGCCCACATTTCAGGAGGGTAGCCTGGCCAGTGGATCACTACTATTGACTGGTACAGTATTTCTTTTATGGGATCATGTGAGTTAGTGCTGCCAGAATTAGCCTGAAGGTTGATTTGGGTAATTGTGACATATCAGACACAGAACTCTGGGTTCAGGGCTCCAGGTTACCACTGACCTTTGGCCTTGAGCCATACATGTGAACCAGTGTGCCAACTCTCCCTTGTCTGTGGTCCAACTGCAGCTCTGGTCAGTCTGTAACACTCTACCCCTTTTGCAGTCCTCACACAATGCGGGAGGCAGTAGCCCAGGGGTGGCCAAGCCTATGTCCTCCAAGGTCACTGTTGCCCTGCCGCACCAACTGGCTTTTTCAATGGATGACTCATTGGTGTGGTGAGGTGTTCTCCAAGGTCTCTCTTAGGCCATGCAGACTAGGGATGAACCTTCCTCACTCATTCTGCCACTGGAATCCTTGTCTAGCTTCCTGCTGTAATGTGTGGAAGGCAGTGGTGTAATAAGTTGAAGCCTAACTATTCTATAACTGCAGCCGAAGTGTTAACTTTCCCAGTGGAGGTAATTTAAGATCTTGAAGAGGCACTATATCTTTTTTTTTTCCCATTTATTTATTTTATTGCATTTTAGGTTTTGGGGTACATGTGAAGAACATGCAAGATTGTTGCATAGGAACACACGTGGCAGTGTGATTTGCTGCCTTCCTCCCCATCACCTACATCTGGCATTTCTCCCCCTGCTATCCCTCCCCAGCTTCCCACCCCCCACCATCCCTCCCCTATTTCCCCTCAACTGACCCCAGTGTGTAGTGCTCCCCTCCCTGTGTCCATGTGCTCTCATCGTTCAACACCCGCCTATGAGTGAGAACATGCGGTGTTTGATCTTCTGCTCCTCTGTCAGTTTGCTGAGAATGATGGTTTCCAGGTTCATCCATGTCCCCACAAAGGACCCAAACTCGTCGTTTTTGATGGCTGCATAGTATTTCATGGTGTATATGGAGGCACTATATCTTACATTTCTTTTTCTTTTTCATTGCACCTAGCTTTCTATTAGGCAATAGCATGTAATTATTATTTTGTTTGTTTTTCTCTGATAGATTGCTTGAAAGGCCCACAAAATAGTCAATTTTCTCAATAAGTAGAAAATTTTATTTAGAGGATCAAATGCTTAAGATTTTGTCTCTAAAAGAAAGAAGTTATTAAGTAATAGTAGTTTAGTGCCCTGAGGTCAGCTTTTAGACTATAGTACATATAAATGGAGGCAATTTCAGACAAACCTAGCTTTTGAAACTCAGTTCCAAGTCTATTTCAGTGTCAAAGATTAAACCATTTTTGTGCATGGTATGAAAAAAGATTAAGTAAGTGAACACAGATTTCTTAAATGTAAAACAAGTGCCTTTTCCCTTTTTTATAAATCATTTTCCTTTTAAGAAGTTCTTCTTATGGCATGTGCTGATCCTGACAGGGGCAATTCTGATTTCCTTTCTCTGATACATGGTATGGCTTTTGAGATCGATGTGGTGTACTTAGTGCGACATGAAAGTCATAATGAGATTTATGGAATTGACTAGAATCTTATTGCAGCCAGACTTTGCTCTTAACAATCTAAGCGTGACATCAATTTGAATGATAAATGCACTCAATTTGAATTTTCTTTTAGCATATGGACAAACAATGGTTAAAAAAAAATCCCATTTGGAGTGGATATCTGGTTCCAAGTCTATCAAAATTCTATGTTAATAACAAAATTGAAGCAGAAAGGTTTTGATTCTTATTCTTTTAAAAATAAACACATTTACTTGTATATTTGATGTAAAAATTCTTGTAAGCTGATTTATTTTTATGTCAGAATAATGTCTTCAAATGTGAATTTGGCTGAATAGAATGGGAGAAGTGCATGAGTAAAAAAAGGTTAAAAAGGTAGAAAAAAATAATCATTACAATACAGGAAAGAAGAGGAGATGGTCCCCACCCCCCTACCCCCCCCCCCAAAAAAAAAAAAAAAAAAAAAAAAAAGAACTGAGCAAAACAAGCAAAACTTTGAAATAATGGAATAGCCCAGGAACATAGGAATGTAGAAAGGATCAAACAACTTATGTTTTATTTTATTTAAATACTTTGAAGTGCACAGTTGTAAAGGCTTTACATACATTAAAAGATAAATACTTATCTTAAGAATAAAATGGTGAGTTTGTGATGAGTTGAGAGACTGACAGCCAAAGATTAGAAAAAATTTAGTAAGATAACATGTTGTTGAACGTTTATTAAATTATCAAAATTGCTTTTTTTTTTTTTTAGAGACGGGGTTTCACCATGTCGGTCTGCCTGGTCTTGAACTCCCGACCTCAGGTGATCCGCCCGCCTTGGCCTCCAAAGTGCTTGGATTACAGGTGTGAGCCACCACGTCCGGCCTCAAAATTGCTTTTTTAAAATTTGGAAGCATTTCCAATATACTGAGAGCTGGAAATGAAAGCAAAAATCTTGTAGAAAACCCTGAGTTCATACTACTAAGACTATTCTGCTTTTAGAGTAGTCAATGATGACAATAACTTGTGTTTTTTAACTTTTATTTTAAGTTCAAGGTACATGTGCAGGTTTGTTATATAGGTAAATGTCATGGGAGTGTGTTGTACAGATTATTTGTCACTCAGGTACTAAGATTAGTAATAGTCATTTTTTCTGCTTCCACCCTCCACCCTCAGGTAGCTCCTAGTGTCTGTTGTTCTCCTCTTTGTGACCATGTGTTCTCATCATTTAGCTTCCATTTATAAATTAGAACACACAGTATTTGGTTTTCTGTTCCTGCATTAGTTTGTTGGGAATGATGGCCCCCAGCTCCATCCATGTTCCCACAAGGGACAAGTTCTTGTTCTTTTTCATGGCTGCATAGTATTCTATGGTGTATAAGTACCACAATTTCTTTAGTCAGTCTATGGTTGATAGGCATTTAGGTTGATTCCATGTCTTTGCTATTGTGAACAATGAACATATGCTGCATGTATGTGTCTTTATGACAAAACGATTTACATTCCTTTGCATATATACCCAGTAATGAGTCTGCTGGGTCAAATAGTAGTTCTGTTTTTAGCATTTTGAGGAATCACCATAATCCTTTCCACAATGATTGAACAAACTTAAACTTCCGTAAACAGTGTATAAATGTTCCCTTTTCTTTGCAACCTCACCAGCTCTGTTGACAATAATTAGTTTTCATAAAATTCATAATTTCTATTGAATAAACTGTCAATTCTTGGGTAAAGTTTAGATGTAAACTTTGGTATCTAGCTTGCTAGGCTAAGAGGACTTTTTTTAATCAAACATATATTTAGCTGTTCTAAACCTTTTCCTTGCATGTTGAATTTAGATATAAATTTCAATGTGTGGTTTTTTAAAGCATGAGTTAATTCAAGCAACTGTTATTAAAAACATCGTCAGTTAATTATAAGTTGTTTGAGTTCCATTTATAGTTTTTTTTAAAATTTAGTTATTTGGCTAAATTTAACCATTAAAAATGTTTTTGTTGCAAGCTTGTTTTGGAAAAATATTGAAATTGGATAGTCTAAAGCATGCTGCTTTCCATATTTTATGTAAACTATTTCTTCTTTTTAAAATTACTTATTTTATTTATAATTTTGAAATATTGAAATATCTCCATTTGTAAAGGAGAAGAGTTTAAAAACTACCATAAAACCTTACTCATTTAAAGTTTATAAAAGGAAGTCATTATGAAGAAAACTTCCTTAGAATGAAAAATTTTAAAACAAAACTTTCTCAAAGAAAAGTTTCAAAAAACTTAGAAAGATTTATAGTAAAACTATTTCGGGAACTTTTTTTGAGCACTAAACTTTAAGGCATTCATTGCATGTCATATTTATAGTTTAAAAATTGTTGGGACTCAAAA
Organism: Sapajus apella; assembly: GCF_009761245.1. Lineage (NCBI taxonomy): Eukaryota > Metazoa > Chordata > Mammalia > Primates > Cebidae > Sapajus > Sapajus apella. The sequence continues at coordinate 16,947,499 of NW_022436985.1, forward strand.
TTGTATACTATTAATATGTATTTTTAATAATCACAATAGATGGATTTCTCATAACTGCTTAGAATAATTATGAATTTATTATTTACATTGTCATTATAATTAAATTACAAATTTTAATTTAGTGCCAAAGCCAGAAACTACTTCTTGTAAAAGATCTCTGAATAAACTCTTCTGGAAAAGTCTGAACTCCTTTTTACTACAATAATGAACCTCCCTGGCACTCAGTGAAGTTTGGTGACTATTGAACCAAATCTAGTTAAATATTGTAGTTAAGTAATAGAAAAAAAATAAAGGCAATTAGAAATACAGATATGAATTTAAAATCAAAACCACAACTACAGCTATTTAAGTAAGTGATTACAGGTTTTGCATTTGTAAACTTGGGGAGAATTGTGAGAATTAACAAAACTGTGTATGCACAGTATGAAGTTTTATCTATGCTAGAGACTTTCCAGATGTTTGGAGGCATAATTTTAGCATTAGCATTTAAGGTAAACATGTGTCTCTCATTAGCTTAGAGTTCAAAACAGGTAGAACTAAGGCAGAATGCGTGTGTGTGTGTGTGTGTGTACACGGGTGTGTGTGTATTTAAAATGCATTTTCAAACATTTGGATTAAATCCAGAATTGTGTTTTAGGTATAGATTAAGCACAATGGTAAAGTGGTGATGAGAGAAATAAGCATTTGCTCTCACTTTAACATTAATAATCTTGTAATCTGCTTTAGCAGATATTTGTATCTATTAACAATTGAATGAACTTAGCAGTATTACCTGAGGTGTGGTTCACTAATACCAATAAGGCAATTTGGCTTGCACACTTATGTCTAAAGAACATTTTGATCTGGAGATGTAATAAGAACCAGAGTGAAATAAATGCTTTCTGGTGACACTAATGTGCACAGGCAGGTACATCACCAAATCAGAGTATATAAAAGTAAAATTCTGGCATGTGAGCAACTATATTTTGGAACACTTCTCCACTAATTTTTTCCAAACTTTGTTACTTTATCAGGTAGGAATGTCATGCTAAATCAATATTCTCAAACTGTTAAACAAAGAACAGGGGAGAACAAGATGAAGTAAGAAAAAAGTATGTTTAAAATTTAAACTCTATGGGACATCCAATCAGCAAAATAAATTAAGTGTTATGGACTTTCTGTGGCTATTTTTACAGCTCTGATAAATGTAGCCCACAGGATTTATGTACTACCTGAAGTCAAGCTGTTATCGTATACAGATGTAGTGTCAACTGCAACACCATAGTGCATTATACACTCTCCAACCTAGTAAATGTTTTGAAGCATTGGGATAACAGTAGAAGAATTTATGAGAGTTGAAAAATTCAGACGCCTATGAACAAGACACTTTAGGTTCCCAGAGCAAAGTCTGAAATCACTTTGCACTTGCCTGTTAATCTCAGGTTGAAAAGAATGATGAAAAATCTTAGGGACAAGCCCTTTGTCCCAGTGAAACTCTGCATGCAAAGCCAATGTGAAACTAACAGAACTGTTCTTCCATGTCACAAAGGGAATGTGATGGAGGCTCTTAAGTTTTCTGGCAGGTTGCTGTTGGTGAACTTAATGCTTTTTTCCATACCATTCTGGGTGAGGGAGATTGATAATAAAAAACATTGTCAGAAAATTTCTTTCAAGAACGGATATGGTTTGGCTGTATCTCAACCCAAATCTTACCTTGTAGTTCCTATAATCCTCATGTGTTGTGAGAGGGACCCAATAAGAGGTAATTGAGTCATGGAGGTGGTTACCCCCATGATGCTCTTGTGATAGTAAATGAGTTCTTACAAGATTTGATGGTTTTATATAGGGTTTTTCCCTGCTTTGCCTGCACTTCTCCTGCCTGCTGCCATGTGAAGAAGGACATGCTTGCTTCCTTTTCTGTCATGATTGTAAGTTTCCTGAGGCCTCCTCAACCTTGCAGAACTGTGAATCAATTAAACCTCTTTCCTTTATAAATTACCCAGTCTTGAGAAGCTCTTTATAGCAGTGTGAGAATGGACTTATACAGTAAATTTGTACAGGCAGTGGGGGCTACTATAAAGATAGCCAAAGATGTGGAAGTGACTTTGGAACTAGGTAACATGCAGAGGTTGGAACAGTTTGGAGGGCTCAGAAGAAGATAATAAAATGTGGAAATGTTTGGAACTTCCTAGAGACTTGTTGAATGGCTTTGACCAAAATGCAGACAGTGTTATGTAAAATGAAGTCCAGGCTGGTGGTCTCAGATGCAGATGAAGATGAGCAACTTGTTGGGAATTGGAGCAAAGGTGACTCTTGTTATACTACAGCAAAGAGACTGATGGCACTTTGACCCTGCCCCAGAGGTCTATGGAACTTTGAACTTGAGAGAAACGATTTAGGGAATCTGGTGGAAGAAATTTCTAAGTAGCAAATTGTTCAAGAGGGAGCAGGCCATGGCAGTTTGAAAAAATTGCAGCCTAACAACGTGATAGTAAAGAAAACTCCATGTTTTGGAGAGAAATTCAAGCCAGCTGCAGAAATTTGCATAAGTAATGAAGTGCCAAATATTAATTACCAAGACAATGGGGACAATGTCTTCAAGGCATGTCACAGACTTTCACAGCAGCACCTCTTATCATAGGCCTGGATGACTAGAAAGAAAAAATGGTTTTGTTGGTAAGGCCCAGGGTCCCCTGCTCTATGCAGCCTTGAGACATGGTGCCCTGTGTCCCAGCTGATTCAGTTTCAGTCATGGCTAAAAGGTGTTAAGGTACAGCCTGGGCCATTGCTACAGAAGGTGCAAGCCCCAACTCTTAGAGACTTCCACATGGAAGCCTCCTACAGGTGTGCAGAAGACAAGAATTGAGGTTTGGGGACCTCCACCTAGATTTTAGATAATGTATGGAAATACTTGGATGTCCAGGCAGAAGACTGCTTCAGAGCATAGCCCTCATGAGGAACCTCTGCTAAGACAGTGTGGAAGAGACATGTGGGGTTGGACCTCCCACACATAGGGCACTGCCTAGTGAAGGTGTGAGAATAGGGCCACCATCCTCCAGACCCTAGAATGGTAGATTGCCTGGTAGCTTACAGTATGCACCTGGAACAGCTGCAGACACTCAGTGCTAACCCATGAAAGCAGCCAGGAGGGGGGCTGTATCCTGCAACAGTGCTAATCCATGAAAGCTGTCAGGAGGGGTGGACCTGCCTACGGCTGCAGGAGCCTATTTTTGCATCAGCATGACTTAGGTGTGAGACATGGAGTCAAAGAGATCATTTTGAAACTTTACGTTTTAATGATTGTCCTATTGGATTTTGGTCTTGCATGGGGACTGTAGCCCCTTCATTTTGGCTAATGTCTCCCATTTAGAACACGTATATTTGCCCAATGCCCATACTCCTATTGCATCTAGGAAGTAACTAACTTGTTTTTCATTTTAAAAGCTCATAGGTGGAAGGCACCTGCCTTATCTCAGATGAGTCTTTGAACTTGGACATTTGGTTAATGCTAGAATGTGTTAAGACTTTGAGGGACTGTAGGAAAGGCATGATTGTGTTTTGAAATGTGAGAAAATTAGATTTGGAAGGGGCCAAGGGTGGAATCAGACTTTGGTCTTGGACATTTTGGTTAATGTTAGAATGTGCTAAGACTTTGAGGGACTGTTGGAAAGGCCTGATTGTGTTCTGAAATGTGAGGACATGATATTTGGAAGGGGCCAAGGATGGAATGATGTGGTTTGGCTGCATCCCCACCCAAATCTAATCTTAAATTGTACTTCCCATAATCCCCATAATCCCCATGTCACAGGAGGAACCCAGTGGGAGGTAATTGAATCATGGGTGCCGTTACTCCTATGCTATTTCCATGATAGTGAGTTCTCACGAGATATGGTGATTTTATAAGTGGCTTTTCCCCTTGGCTTTGCACTTATTCCTGCTGCCATGTGAAGAAGGACATGTTTGCTTCCCCTTCTACTAAGATTGTAAGTTTTCTGAGGCCTCCCTAGCCCTGTGGAATTGTGAGTCAATTAAACATCCCTCCTTTATAAATTACCCTCTCTTGGGCAGTGTTCTCACACTCTGTATAGCAGTGTGAGGACAGACTAATACAAGCACTAAAAATATTACTGCTGTGTATATGCAAATCTTGAGGATTATGGTCTTTTTAAAAAAAAATCAATTTCCTGATTATAATATATTTTGATGATTAGAAAAGAAAATGGAAATCAGCCCTGCAGTCTCATTGAGGAAAAGGAATTAGAAGACAGTCCATGTTTACTGTCAAACTCTCTAGTAAGTGTAGTCTAATAGCTGGATGTGTTTCTGGTCTTCTGTCACTGAGTGGACCAGATTCAAACATATTGACCAATAACTTGATGGACTGGAATGGTCAAAGGGTTGAAATGGTAATACTTGACTGTTAAGCAAAGCATAGCTTTTTCAATGCAACAGAATAATATTCATTTTATTAATTTCACTAAGCTTTTCCAGTTTTTTCCAAATTTAATAAGTGAGGCCCTTCAACCTAAAAAGGTTAGGTAGTACAAGTATTACATTTTTTAAAACATGATTTTATTTTAACTTATAAAAATCTGAACTATTATTACAAAATTTTCTCACACAAAATTTCTTTAATATCTCACACATACTTTTAAGTATCATTAGGCTGGATATTTACATACTAGCACATAGTGTAAAGCCACTTTTTATTCATATTCTAAATTACAATCTTTTTTTCTCTCTCATGTTAAGCATTGCATTTTACTGCCTGTGACAAAGGCTTAGGACACATGTTTGCTGTTTATGACATACATCTCAGGGTTTCCTGGGGGAGAAATACCAGTTTTACCAACCACTGTAAGGTTCCACTCTTCTCACCAATATGTAAACATACATTATTTTAAATTGTTAGGCTTTTGTCCCAAATCCTAATATATTCTCTTCCTGGCTAGGCTGAACCATGAGGAAACACCAAGGATGGTCTTCCTTGAAGCTGGTTGACCTAAGGCCTATAACAAATGTGTTCAACACCTTCCCTGTCTCCCATTTTAGGCCCTAACTCTGATATCAGTCCCTCCGGATCTTACCACGCTAAGGATGAGGAAAGTCAAGCCCAGAGGAAACGTCCTTCAAGGAAAATAAGGAGAAAAAAAATCATTGGTTTTGGTAAGATATTAAAAAAAAGTTGAAATTACCTGATTTAGGCCTCTTAAAAAGAATTCTTCATAGCACCCAAGCAAAAGGTTCCCAATTGCCAATCTGACTAGGACCAGAAGTGGAGAGAAGTAGGTGTTTCTACTGCAGGAAGCCTCACTGATTAACTTGCTCATATGCACTCCCAGTTTCTAAGAAGAGTTGAAACTATTCCCAACCTGTTTTGACTTTGGAACCATTTTTAGGAAGCATTGCTTTAATCCAGTGTTTTCCAGACCAAAAATGTGCATCACTCCAATAGGCTCAGTATGAGGACTAATCCCATAAACACTGAATATCATACCTAGCAGAGGGCTATGCATGTAACATTTCCAAAAATAATACACTCACAACTGGAAAACCTTTCATTTAAATCCTTAGATAACCAGTTAATTGCACTTCATATTTATTGCTCTAAATGGGGTCTAACACACACAGGAACATTATGAGAAGTATTTCAAAATGACTTTATCTCATTGAAGTGTGTCCTCAAATAAATGACAGATTTTCTATTAAGTGCATATGTCTTGAGGAAGTTTAGAAAATCTTTCACTCTTTTCTATGAATCCCTATGTAAATATGGGAAATAATAAAAGTCTCTGGAGACTATGTGTTACATTACTGCATATGTTACAGCTAATCAAAATTAATTAATGTGTTCCATTGACTAGACTGATAGCTAGTTACCTCTCAGATATATCTTTGAGGGACTTTCTTACAGCGAATTGAAAGAATAATCCAAGTTTTGAAAAAAAAGCAATATTGTCATCCATGTACTTATCTATATCTATAGTGTACATATTTTGATATGAATTTGATATTGCTAATATATATCTTCCTACATAAAGGAATACTGGTAGAACAAAAATCCAAATAATAATAGTAATATCTTAGCGTGGTAAAATTATAGGTGACTTTAATTTTTTATATTTTGTTCACTTTCTGAATTGTCTTTAATAGAGGGTGTCTTTATAATTAGATCAAAATAGTATTATAACAAAAATACTATCTTATTAAAAATTTCTTCAGATTTTAATTTTATTTTATATAATTGAGAAATAACTAGAAATTTCCTTTTCTCCATAATAAATAGTTGTACAAGTTTCCCATTTTCCTCCCCCAATTTATCTGGAATTTTAGGCTCTTCTTGAGCCAATTGGAAAAAATTCTCCTCAGACCAACTAATGATATGAGTAGGAACAACACCAAGGGATTTTTATCCTTGGCTCATTTGCAGAAAAACGTGATTCAACTTCTGAGGTCGGAGTGGCCCAGGGAAGCAACTGTCATCAAAATGAAAGATGCTTTATAACGCTCCATAGTCTCTCTACCCAGAAAGGTAGGAAAGTTTTCAATATCATCTCACCAAAGATTTAGTTCTTTACCAGTAAATCCATTTTAAAGGCTTACATTGATTAAGGCTTTCTAAGAATCTAGCAAATTATAATTTCTTGGTTATATTATAACATTTTATAAGATATTATGCTAAAATATTTCAATAGTCTCAATTTCTTTGAAGCAGAATATTAATTGAAATATACTTATGATTTGTGTGTGTATATATATATCTAAAACTAGATAAAATACTAACATAATGTCCTATATATTTTACACTGTACAGATAATTTATTCTCTTATTGGAACAGTTATAAAACTAATTGGAGTTAAAAATAAAAGTAGTTTATCAAAGCCTTTAAAAGTTGCCTCAACAAGTCTGCATTTATAAAAAATGATTTTGTCTTGAAACAAGTTCTTATGTGATTAGCAAACCAACTCTTCCTTCTTTACCAAAGACTGATGATATACTACAACCCCAACTAGGGAGTCACCAAAGTGTGTGTGTATATATATCCATGAATAAAATAATGACATAAAGGAATAGGAGCCATTCTGTGCCATAAATTTGCTGTGAACATGTAGATGGTCAGGATAGACCTTATTCTTATCCTGGACCCAGAGAAGGAAAGGGCTCGTAATTGTACATTCTGCCACTTCTACGTTAGGAAAAATGTTTAAACTTTTCTCACAGAAGAAATGTGTCTTCAGAACATCCTTCAACGAGAAAGAGGGAGGCAGCTGATACAGCAGGAAAATATTACAGTTTGGCTATTTGAAAGTGCCACTCTTGAAGGCTGAATGCCATATAAATATATACATGAAAAACTGTATAATTTTAGAAATAGCAAGATCAGAGGATGGAGAGAGAGAAACTCACTTTAGCGTAAGCCAAGAGTTAGTTGCTGACTTAGGACAAAGGGGAAGAACTCAGTTGGCAGTCCTTGAGAAGCAAAAATGAAAACTATTCTAAAACTTTAAAAGATTTAATTTAGAGTTCTCTTTGGAAATTTAAGGCTTAACAAGTCTCTAGTCATATTCAAAACTAAAGTAGGTATCCATATCTGGAAGAAATGAAGAGGTTGAACCAACTCCTGGCAATGATTGGTCCAAAGGATAAAGCTTTAATAATTATTAAATATGTAGTCTGGAAATCTGTTGTTCTAGACAGTGGAATAAGAAGAAACATTGGCATGGTGACCCAACTGTGGCTGGTTTTAAAATTCCAAGTAAATTAAACAGGCTGTTATATATCTGTGGCAATTCCTAAGGGTCATGAGGCATCTCAGAAGGGGCAAAGTGACAGCAAATATATTTCTAAACTAATGGCTGCTACTTTGGATGACATGAGAGAAAATAACTTATGCTCAGTTTTACCCAAAGAAGGAGCCAGAATGTTTCAAAAGACACCCATTGAATAATTACACTACTTCTAGGATGAACTGCCCAAAGATGTTTCTAGCAGATCCTGAGAGCTGCTAGAAAAACAAGGCTGTTGATAGAGTAATGAATTTCAAAAATTAAAATAGCTTAATATGTGATATGTGTGTGTGTGTGTGTGTGTGTGTGTGTGCACATGCACGTCCTAGTTATGTGCTACAGGAATAGATTCTGTAACTGAATTATGTTTTAGACTGTGCTAGGTATATTTTGATTTCCCTCCATAATCCCTCTCCAACTTGTTTCATGCCCCAAGCAAGAGTCTGACCTCAACAGACAACCTTGCTCTCATTGCTCTCTGTATACCATTGTTTATTACGGTGACGACTTATGCTGTAAAAATTCCTTTTTTACTCACCTTCATATTTTTTTTATTGCAAGCCCTTTTTAATTGACTTCATGACTCAATGATACTCAGTCACTTAGTTCTTTAAAATATGAAGCATCTACTGTGGTTAGCTTTTATGCAATACCATATTGACCCTCACAATAACAAACTAAGGTATATATTATTATTCATTTTTATAAAATGTAGAAACCAAAGGACATAGATGTCAAGGAACTTGTCTAAGATGATGAAACCAGAATTAGAAAAAAATTTTGAGTGATTTCAAATCCCAGCCATGTTTATTATTATTATTTAAAAGAACTATTTATTGAATCCTACTAAATTGTATTTTCTTCCATAGAATACCGCCATATAAAGTTGAACTATGGCAACTTCTGTCCTTTTCTTCTAGGACTTTTCCACTCTTTTATTTGAAAGAAGCAACCCCTCCTTAATTTTCTTATTGAACATATTTTACCTATAACAGATTAAAATACAGCCATCCTAGCAACAGATTTATTTATGTGACATATATTAATACAGTTACTGAGAAACTAAACTGATAAATCAGATATTAGTCTTGATAAATGCTTTGCTTTAGCTCATGCTGGCATGTCTGGTATTTTACCCAGAATCTTCAAATATAAGATATACAATCAGACAGAATATTGCTATGCTAATATTATCTCTGTTATAGTCATTACATAGTTACAAAATACATAAATGAATAATAGAGAAATATAAAAGCGTTTATTTAGAATGCTATAGGATAGTATTATATAAATGCCTTCCAGTTTCCTTGTGCTCCTATACATCCTATCTTATAAACTCTTTCTTAGTTCTCGTGTCACACTTCCATTATATACGACTGTTCCCTTCCACTCTCGCAGACACACACACACACACACACACACACACACACTTTCTTCTACTGTTATGTCATTTATTTTCTTGCCAAACTTTAGTCTTCTACTCATGCTATTTCTCTTCCACCTCCAAGCCACCTTTCAACCCACTACAATAGCGATTTTCTCTGATCCAACCACCACCACTTGACTGAAGCTGTTCTTATAAAGTCACCAATGTTTTTCCTATTTCCAGACACAATGGGCATTTTTAGATGTTCATCTCTTTTTAAACATTTCCAATTAATGTGCATTTGTAAACTCATTCTATTCTCACAACAAAGCTTTGAGACAGGTATTATTAACTCAATTTTACTGGTGGGACAAATGAGGCAGAGAGTAACCCAGGTAACTTGCCCAATGCTGCTAAGGCAGAGCCAGGATTTGAACCCAGGCAGATTGATGCCAGAGTTTAGCATTTTTATAACTGTGTATTTCTGTACAGTCTGTGGCTGCTCTTGTCAAATTTCTACGTTCTTTCTTATTCCCTAGCAGGACTGAAATATCTCACATTCTTAGTCTAAAAGCACCTTTCTCAAGCTCACTTGGCCTGTCTTTGACTTTCACGCTCATTTTAGTCAGCAGGTGGCCACTTCTTTGTTACTGAAAGACTTTTCCTCTTTTGAGTCCCATGATATGATTGTGATTTGCTTTTCCTTTTATGCTACTGTACCTACCTTCTCAGATTAGTTTTGTGGGTTCTTTTCCTCTCTCCAACATATAAAATTGGCTGTTTCCACATTATATCTCATCTTTTCTCTACCTTAGTTAGTTGCATTCTTTCCTAGAGATTTAAGCACTAACTTTATGTTAAACACTTCTAGGTTTGTATCTACAGACCTCTCATATCTAGACATATCTCATAGATAACTCAAATTTAACAGTTGGAAATGTTAATAATAATAGAAAATTTTTAAATTGTGCAAGCTATGTGCCAGTGACTGTTTTAAGTGCTCTACATATATTGTCTCATAAAATCTTCACGGTAGCCTTCCATGTAGGTGTTATTATTAAGCTCATGTTATACATAAGTGTGAAAGAGTTTGAGTAAATTGCCCAAGATCACCAATCTGGTAAGGGGTAGAGACTGTTCAATCCCGTTTGACTAAAGAGATCTTGCTCTTTAACTGAATGATAGATATATTTGCCTAAAATAATATTTTCCTTATTCTTTGCATGGAAAGATAGCAAACCCTTATATTGTAGGAATCAGCCTAAATTTTACCTCTTCAGAGAAGCTGTTCTTGATTTTCTTGTCTAAAGTAGCTCCTGCCTGCTTACTGTCAGTATTGGCTTCCTTTTATTTCCTGGAAATTACTTATTAAAAATTGTTTATTTAATTTACTCATCATCATTGTCATAGTCCATAAATTATTTTGCTCCATACCCACTCAAATCCCTTTATGGTATGCCTTTATGGATTGCAGAGGTAGAAAGGTGAAACCTACTTTTCTCAGATTATCTTACATCTGGGTTTTCCCATGTAATTTTGATAGTGACTGGAGACAGGAAAATTCTGGGCGGAATTCATGGTAACAAGCTGCAAAGCCTGATACCATGGCCCAAAATGAGAATGCACATCCCTGTTTTCCCACTCAGATATTTCCTTTTCCAAACCCACCCATCTCACCCCCAAATCTTGTGCCCATAAAAACCCCAGGCTAAGCTGGCAGAGGGAGGAGTAGCAGCTGGACATCAGACTATGGTTGGATGGTAGAGAGAAGCAGCTTGACTTCAGAGAAACAGCCTGAAGGTGTAGCTTTGAAGAAGAGTCTGATCGGGAATAGCAGGACTTCAGGGGAGGCTTGCCTTCTTGCCCATCACCTTTTCAACTCCCCATCCTGCTGAGAGCCACTTTCTTTGGCAATAAAATGTCCCACATTTACCATCTTCGATTTATTCATGTGACCTCATTTTTCTTGGACACCAGTCAAGAGCTCAAGCTGTGAGTGTGGATAGAAGAGGTCTCACTGGGCTGTTAACACTTAAGCCATCCGCACATGGCAGAGCTAAAAGAGCCCTTAATGTAACTCCCTCTGGGGCTTCAGGGGCTCTGGGCACCTCCCTGGATGGGGTCACAAGACCCCATATGGAGTTCACTGCTGCCAGTGCCCAAAAGCCCTTGCCCTGGCTCCTGCACCGACTCTCCTGCACATACTCTCCTGCAAGGGGTTGAGTGCTATGGGCTAAGTGGGGCACCCCTGTTGTGAGGTCTGTGAAATATCCTGTTTCAACTTAGCTTTCACAAATCAGAAGCTCTCACAGGGTAAATTAATGTGAAACTAAGTTATGGGGGCAAGACACAGGACATTAAGGAACAACTGGGCTCAAATAGATTATGGTAGAAAAGGCACAGCTCTAGAGTTGTCAGATGTGGCAGAAGATTCTTGATATTGTGGCTCCTGACTTGCAGAAACATGTTTCTGGAGCTGTCCACAGTGGTAAGAGCTTCCTGATTATGCAGTTTTCTGACTGCAGTAGAGGCTGCAGCTTTTTTGCCACCTCAGTTCTTCAGCATGGCTTTAACAGTTATTATGAAAGCTAAACCTAAAGTCTGTTTCTTCAGTCCTCCCAGTGATGTGATGTTGTGAACTAATTATATGCGTATTAAATCCCTCCAAGCTTAAACTAGCTCCAACAGACTCTGTTGTCTGCAATTAATGATCCTGACCAGTACATCTAATAATTCATGGGTTTATTTTATGTACCAGAATATAAGCATTCCAGGAGAAGTTAACCATTACTGTCAATTGCTGAATTCCCAATGCCAGGCACAGCATAGCTCAGAGTACAAAATTTTAGAAATGTTTAATCTCTTGTACAATGATGAAAACTGCTCTGGAATACCCTGTAAAGAACTTCTAAGTAGTCCTTTTTGCTCTTTTTCTGTGTGTCTTATATTCCATTTCAGCTTGGTTCTAGAATATATCCAGAAGTTTACAATTACTGAATAGGTACCAGATTCTCACTGTTGCTAAAATATGCCATGACTTTTTCACTTTTCTGCTCATATTTTTAATGTCATGCTCTTCACTTTTCTCTTGGGTGAATTCCTATTCATTTTCAAGGACAAACAATTATTTTCTTACAGCAGTCTTTCCTATACTTCCCTCAAATGATTGATTAATCACACCTTAATTAGATACATTAATATAGCACATATAATACATTATTATAACAGCAAGTTATGCTTGATTAATCATACTTTAATGCAGATACATTATTATAGCACTTCTAGAATAACACATAGTATTTTGAGTCATTGTGTTATAATGACTAGGTTAAAAAAATCTGTGAGTGAAGGAATATATTAAATTTACATAATGCTTGCTTGTGTAAATGTGTTATAAACTAAAAAATGTAAGTCATTACATTTATTATTACATATGGAAGCAAAGAAAAATTATCACTCAATTTCACCTATTTCTCTATTGTCACTCAATTCACCTATTTCTCTTTCTAGGTAGTTAGATTTCTAATTCACTCAATTTATCTTCTTTTTGTGAATTTACTTGTGTTACACATGATTTGACTTTTTCAAGCCTTGAAAAGAAAAGGCAGGAAGCCCACAGAAGCCACATGTTAATTTGTATGTTTGATCTGAAAAGCAGAAAGCTCTTTCAGAGTAGTTTCTCCAAAAATGGAGGAATAATTCAGTTTAGAACTAGTTCATTCCTGCCTATACAATACTGTTCTCAAACAAATAAATGTAAATGAATTCATTTATTCCTTTTTATTCCTTTTAATTTCCTTTTTAATGAATTGTTTCCACTTTGAAAATCATGTGTATTACATGGGTCCCAAAATAACTATTGGGGGTATTTTGGGATTTCTTAAAATATTATTTCATATATTAGGTGACTCAAATTCAAAGAGTGCAAATATCTAATATTTCTCATGTTTTCAGTTTTCATTAGAGACTATGGTAAGCACATGTAAGAGATCATGTACTAGTTTGTGTTTTGAATATTTTATTTCAAATATTAAACATTTGTAATATTAAATACAATGGTTCTCCAGATTTTTTTTCATAAACTAAAATTCACATCAAAAACAAAATAAAAAATTAAAGAAGTAATATTTACAATATTAAACATAAGCCAGATGTGGAAGCATGCTTTTCCAGATTAAACATTTACTGAGTTGGCAGGAAAAAAACTTCTTCGTTATTCATCCGAGTGAGTTTTGTTTGAATGAATTCTAATCTCTTATTCCTTTACCCTTTTCACCATGTTTCTGTTGCTTTGCTTACCTAATAATGGTTTTTTTTCTTACCACTGCCTTCCACAATTCTGCACAGATGCTTCCCAGATGAGCTAAAGAGCTCATTTTCATCTTCATTTGAATGGGCTGATCCTATATAGCTTTGACAGAAGCAGGGATTGAAGTCTCTTTGGGACAGTTATCATTGCTACACATTTTTATTGAGGGAGTAGTCAAGGGAATTTGAACACAGAAAAACACCGAACATTATCTAGCTCTGCATCCTTCAAATTATATATATATTCTTTGCAAACTAATGAAACCACACATTTGTGAAAAAATTTAAAGACATATATTCAGAAAACAAATAACCCGACTTTCCAGGAATATTGACAACATTTCTAATCTTGTGTTTATTTACTGAAGATTAATTAACCAAACTCTACAGAGTATTAAACCCAAATGCATTTAAAGTGGTTCAAATTAATATAATCCTTTTATTCTAGTTTTATTGAGGCATAAATGACAAAAATGCCTATATTTAAGATATACAGAATGATGTTTTGATATATGTATACATTGTGAAATGATTACCACATTAGGCTAATTAACACAGCCATCATTTCACATAGTTACTATTGCGTTTGTGTGTGTGTGTGTGCGTGTGGTAAGAACATTTAAGATCTACTGTCTTAGCAAATTTCAAGTATATAATGGAGTATTAATATTCACTTTGTTGTTCATTTAATCTTTAGAATTTATTCATCCTGCATAACTAAAAATTTGTATAATGACCAGTATTTCCCCATTTCCATTGCCCCTGAACTCCCTGAATGTAAACTACCCTTCTATTTATGGTTCTATGAGTGAGACTTTTTTTGATTCCACATATAAAGTGAGACCATACAGTGTTTTGCTTCCTGTGTCTAGTTTATTTCACTTAGCATTATGTCCTCCACATTATCCATGCAAAAATAGTATTTACTAAATTTCAAGGCTGAATAATATTCCCTTACATCACATACTTTCTTCCTTTCCTCCAAGAGATACAACCTCAGTTCTGTGCCTCTTCCTTATCTTGAATAGCAATGCTGGCTGTGAGGGAATTCTCTTTTATTTCTAGTTGTTTAGAGGACTGGGATCTACAGTTTGTTCAGTGCTCAGTATGATGTCAAGAAGAATCTAGCTCCAAGAAGGGTACCCTGAAAAGGCAGGAGGCTAGGAGGCCAGACACATATTGCAATCTCACTTTCCCCATTATAGGAGAAATAATGTACTGAGGCAAGCTTCTCAGTGATAAACTAAGGTAGTTTTGGGGAAGAACAGACATGGATAAAGCAAAACATCCTTTTGTTAATCCATATAAATGTAACTGCTTTCAGTGTGTCATCCTCTGGGTGATTCTATGTTTTTGTTTTTGTTTTTCTTTTCTTCTTTTTTTTTTTTTTTGATGGAGTCTTGCTCTGTTGCCCAAACTGGAGTTCAGTGGCACAATCTTGGCCTACTGCAACGTCTACCTCTTGGGTTCAAGCGATTCTCCTGCCTCAGCCTCCCAAGTAGCTGGGACTACAAGCACCCGCCACCATGCCCGGGTAATTTTTGTATTTTCAGTAGATACAGTGTTTCACTATATTGGTCAGGCTGGTCTCGAACTCCTGACCTTGCGATCTGCCTGCCTCAGCCTACCAAAGCACTGGTATTGGAGACATGAATCACCGCACTCAGCCGATTCTATTTCTTAACTGCATTCTGAATTTCTCCTTAAAATATTTTGGTATTTATATTGTTGTTATATTGACATTTTTTTCTGGAGAAATAATAGCTATGGCTTTCTACTTTGTCGTCTTGATTACATTCCTTCACCTTCTCCCAAAGCAATAATTCTCATTTAAATGAACTCATTTCATGTATTTATACAAAAGGGAGTCAATAAGATTTCCTAATTTGGAGGTGTTTTCATGAACTTCAAACCATTTCCATCCTCTCTCTCCTCCTTTCTTTCTTGTTTGAATAGATTTTCACGCCCCTTTCTCCTTTATTTTCCCATCCTTAAGTTTTTTTATGTTCATCTTCTGAACTTTCTTGACAATGCATCACAGTCAAAAGACTTTGGTACTCAGTTTATCCTGAAATTTAAACAATGGAATCCCAAAGGTCTGACTTTGTAGACTTCCAATTGCATGAATGACAGTAAAGATAAATTATAGGAACTAATAAGAAGGTATGTTGGCATTCTGAATGACTTGGTTTTTCATGTTTAGACTCATTTATTGCTTTATTTATTTGAACATTAGATATGGAAAAAAGGTTGAATTCTGCATTACGACTAGCAAAGCTGAACAACTTTAAAAAGTGCCACCAAGACATTTCACTAAATTTTGGCACACAATCTAGTAACATATGTAGGCATACATATGTTCCTAGATTGTAAGGTATGTTCAATAATTAAAAGTACGTATCTTGAAGGCTTATCTGCTTCCCACACTTTAAAAATAATACATAAAAAATAAAAAATAAACATAAAATGCTGAGTGTTATAACAAATGAAAACACTGAGATGAGATTTTTAGATCCATGTAACCAACAAGTTAACATTATACTGCCACTTCTACAGCTAAATTAACATGTAATTATTCTAACATTTAATGGTCAAAGGACAGATAAATATACAGCATGCTGGAATGTTAAAAAATAATTGGACAAGGGATTAGGAGACCTAGGATCTAGTACCATTTTTGTTACATCTACCCTTCTGTTCATAAGCAAGCTAATTACATATCTCTTTGTTTGTGGGGTTTACACTTAAGCATCCACAGATTTTAGATTTCCAATTATCACTAGACTTCTAGGGCTACCCAAGCTGTTAATGTTGGACTATTGCACAAATGCTTCCTAACATATATTGATTACATGTACTCCAAGAATAGGAACTGATATTTCCTGATACCTCAAAGAGCGAAATGTGTCCCCTAAAGTATCATTTACCTTAGTGATTTTATTGTGTAGAATGTTATCTAAAGAATAATGATCATGATGCATCCTTATTTCTTTTATTAACCCAAATGATACGGTCATCGTAAAAGCTAAGACAGGGAACTTGTAGGATGGTAGAGATATTTATTTAATGTCCTCAAGTTTCTTTTTGTCACATAAAATAAAATCAAATTTTCCATGGAAATAATGGGTTTGAAAATTTGTGACATGACCTGACAAACTATCTCTTATAAGACAGTATCTCGGAAAAATGGTTCTTAGTTCTAAACAATAAACAATTTAATTTTGGTGCATACCTAATTTCTACATTGAAAGTTGTATACAATTTCTGCAAGCACCGCTCTACAGCTTTAACTCTACTTGAATTCTCTTATCATAAGTGCTACCCTTTATTTGAATTTAGAAAATTAAATGAAAATAACTCCAGATAGCAAGGATAAATTGTTACTAATATATTTTCTTGTAAAATGTAAATTTTAAAGAAGTAATTGAAAAACAAGTAGGTTTATATAAATACACAAAAGTTAGTTCATATTAGCTTAGGTGCTACACAAATTTTGTTGTAAAAGGAAAATATATATTTTTAGAGGAATGATACAGCAATACTTCTTTAACCAAGGGGTTAAACTGAGCATCACTGATAACTGGACAACTTGACATTAGGTGTTTCTTGATATGATGCAACAGGTAAGGAGAAGTTCTTGTTTAAAAGAAATATTTATAGTGAACAAAATCAAGCCTTTAGAGTTATCTCCAAGTATAAAGAAAATACAGAGATAAGAGAAATGAGTCAAATATTACCATCAGGAAACAATCAGACAAGCTCAGAATGTGAAACAATCTAAAAGACAACTGGCCCTGTGTTTTAAAAGAGTCAATGTTGTCACAAAGAAAAGAATATTTGGCTGGGAAGTATGGAGAGAGGAGGTGCTTTTTAAAAGAAAAAGACAGTTAAAAGACACAAGCAATGTAATTTTTATATATTGATAGAATGATAATTCATACAAGTAGCTATAATACATTTTGGACATAATTAAGAAAATTTAAATATGAGCTAAACATTAGATGGCAGTATAAAATAATTATGAAATTTTTTATCTAGAATAATGGTGATGTTATGCAGGAGGATGTCCTTATACTCAGGAGATGCAAGATGAAATATTTTAGAGTGAAATCTATAAGCTACTTTGAAACGGTACAAACATAGACACAAATAAGCATACACACCAAAATACCAAAGACAACTGAAGCAAATCTGGAAAAGTGTTAACAATTATTACGTCTACGTTGTGAGTATATTGGCCTTCATTGTACGGTTGTTCTTTGAACTTTTCCAAAACTTAAAAAAATTTAGTAATAAAAAGTTGGAAAAGTTGCACAAAAACTTGAATATATTTAATGTCACTGAACTGTATACCTAGAATGGTTAAATTGTTTAATTTTATGTTGTGTATTTTTGACCACAAATTTTAAAAAGTTGGAAAAAAATCTTATGTAAAGAGTAATCCTGCCTTAACCACAGTCAGTGTCAATAAACTAGAGGTTTTGTGAGATCTCTAATTATTCACTTAAGGTTTACCCAGAAACACAATCTTTAAGGAAGCACATTCTAGACAACTAAAGAAACTACCAAATGATTGCTCTGGGATTCTGACTTTTTCTCTTAAAGCAATGGACCAAACTGCACCTGAATACATTTCTATCATTAGATAACACAGACAGCTATTTTGGTAAGGATTCAGTAGGAACTGTTAGTCCTAGTTAATGGGTTATTTGCATAGTATATGGCTTTTGGGATCTCTCTTCTCCATTTCTGAATTTTCCATGAGAGACAGTACTTACTATTTAGCTTGGAATAAAGAGAAGCTAAAATTAGTTAAGTGTTGGAAAATTAAATTTATCTGTAAAATAATTCCAAGTAGATGTTACAAAAATTTTGTGAACCACAGTTCAGAGGATATGAATAGATTCTAAAAGTATCCTGGGACATAACTGAGGTTCAACAAGTCAGGGCCAATGTTTCCCTAAAGACTTTTAGGCTGAAACCACAATTGCAGGTCACTTTTAATTCTGTTCAGAGCTCTTCCACATACAAAGCTGTGGGGACGCTGTAATTCTTACTCACAGTGACTGAAAATGAAAGCCTGGTTAAGTACAAAGCGCTGTTTTTTGCCAAGCTCAATGAAAGAAGGAAGTGGCAAGGGTGGGTACAGGATGGCCAAAATTTCCTAGTCTTAACTGTGGATAGCAGGATTGCTTAAAGTTCTGAAAAACAATCCCGAATTAGATCTTGTCAAGTTAGACATGCTTCTGCCAAAAAATATATGACTTGACAAAGATTGGGATATGGATATGGAGTCAAAAGTGACATCTTTACATGTCAAAGTCTTAAACAGAATAATGTACTGAATAAAAAAATATGGCAGTTGATCTCTGTTTGGTCCTGGATTTCTGATTGTACATGTGTGTGTATCTGTATATAAACTTGGTTAAGCCGCCTGACACTTTTATGATACAAGTTCTTTAAGTGCTAAAATGTGGAAAAGGTCTTGTATTAGTCAATTATCAAATTGATATAAGGAAACACCCAAGACTGGAACATTTATAAAGAAAAGAGTTTTAATTGATTCACAGTTCCGCATGGCTGGGGAGGCCTCAGGAAACTTACAATCTTAGCAGACAGCACCTCTTCACAAGGCAGCAGGAAAGAGAATGCATGCCAGCAAAGGAAAAGTCAGATGTTTACGAAATCATCAGATCTTGTGAGAACACACTCACTATCACAAGAAGAGCATGGAGAAAACTGCCCCTATGATTCAAATTACCTCCCACCAGCTCCCCTCCATGACATATGGGGATTATATGGATTACAGTTCAAGATGAGACTTGCATGGGGACACAGGCAAACCATATCAGGTCCCTAACCCATAATGTTGTTGAAAAGAGAAAGTGAAATTTTTCTTATATATATAATATTTATATATGTAGTCTATAATATATATATGTAATATATATAAATTAATACAGTGCTTTAGTTATTATTTATTATTATGCACAGTAAGTGCTCAGTTATCATCATCCTTTTAAAATCATCATCATAATCATCTCAGACTCTGACTCAGTTCAACCATGAAAACACAGTGGTATGGAACAGCCTAAGGGAGACCAACGGCTGAAATTAAACTCACCCATAGTGGGTGAGCAAAGAATATCATGACTACTCTAACAGAAAATATGACCTCTAGGATCTAAGATAGCAATTTAAAGCAGAAGTCACAAACTCAAATGCCTAAAATAATGTGACAGGTACTATGCATAAGTAACTCAAAGGTGATGGTGCATATAACAATATATGTGATTAGTTAAGTCTGTGTTAATCTAGTGAAAATATGTCCCATCTGAGGAAGCAGCTGCAGTTTAATTCTAGATGATGTTTGGGAAGAGAGAGTGTAGCTCAGTGTAAGCAGATCTTATAAGTTTAAACAAAATTTCAAATCCAAAACATTTTCTGGGAAATATTTTGTTTCTGAAACATTGACACAATTTTAAATACAATTGTGCAGGCCAAATAAAAAATTCTGTAGCCAGATCTAGTCCAAATGGCTAATTGGTGATCTCTGGTTTCTGGCTTCTTACATCATACCTATCTAAGATTAGTACTGGTTCTAAAGATTAAGGTGAGATTGAGCCTCTGGGTTGAGGAAAAGTAGACCAGAATAGTGCTGCTTAATAGAGATATAACATAATATGAGCCAACAATGTGAGCCATAGATGTATTTTTGAATTTTCTAGTACTCACATTAAAAATAAGTAAAAAGAAATAGATGAAAATTATTTTAATAATGTATTTTTTAACAACATATCTGTCACATTATTATTTTAACATGGCATATAAATTTACTAAGAAGAAATTTTGTGTTTTTTATGATAAGTCTTTAGAATCAAGTGTGCATTTTACACTCACAGTAAATCTTAATTTAGGATTAACCATACCCCAAGTACTCAATAGCCATATGCAAGTAGTAGCTACCCTATTAGAGAGCACCAGTCTAGAGCATGCTTCTCAAAATTTAATATTTCTATGGTTTGAATGTGTGCCCTCCAAAATGTATGTTAAAACTCACTACCCATTGTGGTGTATGACGTGGCAGGGCTTTTGGAAAATCATAATAGCTCTGCCTCAGAAATGGATTAGTGACTTATTAAAAAAAACTGGAGGGAACTAGTTTAAGTCCTTTTCTGCCACCACCTTGGAAACAGAAAGGAGGCCTCACCAAATAGCAATTCTGCCAGCACCTTGGTCTTGGACTTTCCAACCTCCAGAACTGTTAGAAATAAGTTTCTATTGCTCATAAATTACCTGGTCTCTGGTATTTTGTTATAGCAGCAGAAACCAAGGCAAATATGCATATGGAAATTTTGAGGATCATGTTAAAATGCTGATTCGAATTCAGTGGTTGGAAGAAAGCCTCAGATGCTTCACTACTGCTTCATGGACTATACTTTGTATACCAAGGAGCTAGGTAAATGTGGAAGTCTCAGGTAGTGGGTTTTCGCTCAAAGAATTTCCTCCTCTCAAATTCAATGAATATCTGCTGAAGAGACTAAACTAATATTC
>NW_022436985.1:16968593-16978381 GCF_009761245.1 Sapajus apella
TTTTTTTTTTTTTTGAGACGGAGTTTCGCTCTTGTTACCCAGGCTGGAGTGCAATGGCGCGATCTCGGCTCACCGCAACCTCCGCCTCCTGGGTTCAAGCAATTCTCCTGCCTCAGCCTCCTGAGTAGCTGGGACTACAGGCACGCGCCACCATGCCCAGCTAATTTTTTGTAGTTTTAGTAGAGACGGGGTTTCACCATGTTGACCAGGATGGTCTCGATCTCTTGACCTCGTGATCCACCCGCCACGGCCTCCCAAAGTGCTGGGATTACAGGCTTGAGCCACCGCGCCCGGCCTAAACTAATATTCTTAATGAATAATCCCATATTGGAATTTGGAAAAACATTAATAACTTTAAAAATAGGAAATATTTTAATACTATTTGTAGAAACCCTGAATTCATTTACTGCTTTTCTTTTTCCTTTTTAAACTTGAGAACCAGCCAATATGTTATCAGAATGCTTTCAAAAGAATGCACTTAAGTACAGGATAAGTGTTTATAATTCTAACTTCAGGGGTTTGGAACGCTAAACATTTTAATAAAACAGACAATGGGATTGAAAGGGAAATTTGACAATAATACCTTTAAAAGCTTTAGTATTTTATGTCATTTTCTGGTCAAGGGTATGAATATTTCATGGAAGCTCTAAAAAGAAACACAAAGAAAAAGCTTTCATTTCCTTTTGATTATCCTATCTGAGGGATGGGTAGAGCTCTATAGGCAAGCCTTAGATCTTTGTTCAACAAATGCATAAACATGGAAATGTAAGCAAATACATGTGCAGAAGAATAGAAATGACTCTACATGGAAGAGTTGTCCTTGGGATATAAAAGCTTAAACCAGGAACGGTGTTCTGGAGGTGAGCAGTGAATTAAAATGCTGAACAACTTGTCCTCTCTCATCAATGTTTCACTTGTAAACTTAAGTGGGTGGTTTACTCTTTATTTTATTCTCTCTTAGATGGTAAGAATAATGCTTGTCATACCCATATCAATAGGGAAGTGTGAAGGAGCTTGCAACTGTAACCTACTGTCTACTTATAATTACTCACAAGTGTGTCAGAAAGAAAGTACTGAATCTTAAAGACAGAGTCAAGATGGAAGCTAAATTGCAAAGAATACCAACTGGTCAGGGCCCTTTCTCTGCTGCATTTCATAATAGTAGTAGCTGTCTAATGATATTTATATTTTCTACAGTAAAAATGCAAAAGACTCTAATTATAAAAATAACTTTTGTCTCCACACAGACTAAAATACCATGACAAAAGGTTTGAATATAGAGACTTGATGACATACTTCATTTCAAATTTTGGCTTTAGTTCTGAATCAAACTAAGCATGGAACTCCATATACCAAAGGGACTTTTTCCCCTAATAACAACTGCCTAACTACCATATGTTATATTAATACTGGGCAGTGAAAGATGCAAAATCAAAAGCAAAAGTATAATATCCTATAAGACAGTATCTTTATGACTTCCAAAAACGATGAGATTTATTAAACAAAATACAAAAGTGCAAACTGCAGAGATAAAGTTTAAAATGCATTAAAAAGACTATCAGAACTTCTGATTTCTGACCATCAAATCAATGAAAAAAAAAAAAAAAAAGAAGAACTACACACTGACAGATGATATTTTGTAATGCACATGAGAGGCAAAGGATTTGTCAATATCCAAAAAAAATAAATAAAAGGAATCTTACAAGACAAAGAAGAATAACTCACTTTAAATAATAAGAAAAAATCTTAACAGGTACTTTTCAGAAAGAAAATCTGAACAGCCAATAAAATATACCCAATCTAATAAATAATCAAGTAAATAAAAATTAAAACCATATTGAGAGATTATTTATAACTCACTACAGTGGGAAAAAACAGTTTGTTAACATCTTGTCTTGGTGAGGATGAGGGTTAACCGATCACTTATACAGTACTTCTCGTGGATACAAAATACCAAAACTACTCTGAAAAATAATTTGGCATAATCTGTACACTTTCATGTTTCTGGCTTTGCATTTTCTATAAATTAAGAAAAATATTTATTGTATATTTCTGCATGAATTATATTTCAAGGTAACCAAATAAGTGATAAGGAAAAGTTTTGCTCTATAGAGGAATTCAAGCTAAAAAATTCAGGATAAATGACAGAATTATAGAGTCATAATTATTCAACTCTTAGTAAAAGTACTGAGATAGCTTTCAATAGTAGATGCTAATACCATTGGATGAAATTTTATGGGAAATCTTGTAGAGAAGTAATTAGGCTGACACTACCTGAATGTACTGATCAAGCTCAGATGCAACAGGCAGTATAGAGCATCACGTATTAAAATTTCTTACTTAGAAAAATATTATACTGCATTTAATTAAATAAGTTTAGAGGGAATAGAGGAATATAGATAATAGAACAAACAGCAGGATTTTACTGGATCAGTAAAATCTAGAATGTGAGACATTTCAGGACAATGTTTTTCAAGACCTGGCTTCTCCAACAAATAAATAGCGTAGAAGATAAAAAGAAAGAGGGGGACTGTTGTAAAGAAAAAAAGATGCAAAGGGCCAAGATACAGTATAACAAAACATAATACAACTCAAATTTTGATTGGTCAAACCAACTATAAAAATATTTAGACAGTCAATTAAATGTTAACAAGGGTGAAAATGAAATGTGAACTAAGTATTAGATGATATTAAGGAAAGTATTTTGTTAGGTATAATAATGTCATGACGTTTTCTTTAAAGATGTTATCAGATAAAGATCCAGGCTGAAGTGTTTGCAGGTTAAATTAGATATCTTACATTTGCTTTAACAAAAAACTTAATATAATAGAATTCAGGTTTTTAAAAATTATTAGTTATAAGGGTGGTGATGAAAAGCAAGAGGTCTAGGATAACATCTGGATTTTGCCTTTGGTTTCAAGGATGGTGTCATTTGCCAGGACAGGTGATACAGAAGCAACAGCAGCCTATAGGAATTAAAATGACTTTAATTTTGAACACAAGTTTTAAGAGTCACAAAGGGCTTGATTGAGTTTGGAAACCATAAATTATAAGCATCAGCCATCCACACCTTTATGAAATTTCCTATAAATTTCTTCAGCAGTACCCAGGGGTGTAGCTACAAGTGCTGTGAAAAAAAATGTCTGGATCAATCTACTTTGGAATGCATTAGGTCAGATATAACCAAAGACCAAAAAGACATGGGCAATGGGGATTATTGCAAGAAAGCAGTTAAATTATATGTTATCCTAGGTTAAATAGAAAAGTGCTAAATCCATTACAGTGGTGATGGTAGCCAGGTATTGTGGCTCACGCTTGTAATCCCAGAATTTTGGGAAGCTGAGTTGGGTCCATCACCTGAGGTCAGAAGTTTGAGACCAGCCTGACCAATATGGTGAAACACTGTCTCTACTAAAATACAAAAATTAGCTGGACATGGTGGTGTGCACCTGTAATCCCAGCTACTTGGGAGTCTGAGGCAGGAGAATCACTTGAACCCTGGAGGCAGAGGTTGGCCATGAGCCAAGATGGTGCCACTGCACTCCAGCCTGGGCGACAGAGCAAGACACTGTCTCATTAACAACAACAACAACAACAAAAGTGGTGATGGGTTAGGAAGTCTTCAGATAATATCAATAAGGGTCGATAGAGGATAACAGGCATCTCAGAGGAGGTAAGTATTGTTATAATGATCAAATAATGATCTGAATACAGTAGTGGAGAGTTAAAGCAGAATGCTGCTACTTAATTTTGGGGTGCTATCATTAAGTAAGAGAGAATAAAATGTTTTAGCTTGCATGCTATGTAGAAGGAAGCAGAATAACCCATCTGTGGATAGATAGGTAGAGTAGAATAGATCCTAGGTGATAGATAAGGGTTCTAGAATAAAAGGCAAGGGTCAATAGTAAAAAGAATGATGGGTGTGAAGGAATGGGTGTCCCGGAATAGGACAGAGATGAGAGAAATGAGGGCGAGCTGGTCAGGGGCCAGCACTTTGGCTGGTGACCAAAGAAAAGTGGAGCAAAACATGTTAGATGAGCTGCTCTTGAGGCTTCTGGGCAGACCAAGTCCCAAGTGCTGCAAAAGCCTCATGAGGTTAGCAAATTTTAGGCACTACTTATCATTGAAAAGGAGTGTCACTGGGAATTTATTTATCTTGTCTGTGAAGAGTCCTTTTTCTCAGGTTATTAATGGAAAAAATCCTTATTTCTTATTTTAAGATTTAGTTCTTTTCATACTAATAATCAGTTGTATCATATTCCTATTATATACACATTAGCATTTTAGGCACAATGCTGACCGTAAAATAAAAAGTCTCTGTCCCTGCCTCTAAGGGTGCAAGAGTTGTATATAATTTACCTCATATCTTTGGGCCTTGGAAGAAGTCTTTTTTTCCCACTAAAGTAGACTTCAAAATCTTCAGTCTTCAGCCTGTGGGCATAGTCGATGTATCCTGATATCTCTTGCCCATGAGAATTTCTGTCACGAATAAAGATCACGGACTGGTAGTGCAGAAGAGAGAATAAGAGAACAACATAAAAGAGCTTATTTATTATTGAATGCTATAGGATAGAATAATGTAAAACACTACTATGAGTGACCTTAGGAAGCAGGTTCCAAAAGAGTGGTTATAACATTGAACAGATTATTTTTCACCACTACACCTTAAAAAAAAAAAAAGAAAAAAAAGAAAAAGAAAACAAAAACACGTTACTGGCCAAGCGCGGTGGTACAGGCCTGTACTTTGGGAGGTTGTGGCGGGCGGGATCACCAGGTCAGCAGATCAAGATCATCCTCTCCAATATGGTGAAACACCCTCTCTACTAAACTACAAAAAATTAGCCCAGCGTGGTGGTGCGCGACTGTAATCCCAGTTACTCAGGGGGCTGAGGCAGGGGAATCGCTTGAACCCGGAAGCGGAGTTGTCAGTGAGCCAAGATCTTACCACTGCACTCCAGCTTGGCTACAGAATAAGATTCCCTCTTAAAACAAAACAAAACAAACACACAAAAAACATGTTACTAACAATATTCCAATTGAAAAAGGAAAAGAACAACAGAGATACAATTAACAATTAGTTGTCATTATGCTGATAGATTTCACCTGAATTGCTTATTCTGGTTGTTTAGCATTGAATGCTGAGAATATTGTGCTAAAAAGGATTTTCAGGCAAGTTCTTTTTTAAGAGGAGAAAGTGTTGTGATGGATTAGTTATATATCCCACAGATATGGCAAGAGGAACTAGCATTCTTTCTGATTCCTGTGTGCAATCTTATATAGATTTCAATCCTCAGCCCTTTTCATTTTGCCCAAATAACTCCATGTAAATTAGTATCAATGACTCCATGCTTTTAAGCCACTTGTTTAATTCTGCAGCACAAATTATAAACGAATAGTAACTCAGAGACTTCCTGAGACTCACACTGCAGACCAACGACTAGCAATGCTGCACCTCCTTAAACAAGGACATAAGCTATAATTCTTAAAATTTATATGCATTCCTAAAGGTACTTGGCATCTTTTCACCATCAAGGTTGCTCCTGATATCAATTATGTCCTATTGGGGGACACACACACACACACACACACACACGCACAAACTCAGAGACAGGGAGAGAGAGAGACAGAGAAGCCCCCTTAAATGAAATTCTATTAACAGAAAAATATCCCAAATATCCCCCCCGACTCTTTAAATGAGAGATGAACCAGACTTATTTCTCCAGAAAAATGGCAGTCTAGATATTGTGACTGAACTTCCTACTAAAAGCAAATAAAAATTCTGAGTAAAATCTAAAACAATAACTTGTAAAATGCATTGATGCTCTGGCAAGGAAAAGAAATACTCAGAGTCCAAAAACTAAGTGAAAGCAGGAACGCAGGGAGGAGAGCAGGGCCTTAAAATAATCTTTGCCCTGCAAGCATTTGCCCAACCTCAGGGAATCTGAGCAAGGTTTCCATGACCTTGCAGGGTAAGGATGCAGGAAACAAATTCCACCCTTTCAGAGACAGAGCCTCATAGAACGTGTTGCCTCAACAGAAAGCTGAGAAATAAAAGCTGCATGAAATACTATCTTTAATGAGTCCAGAAAATATGACAATTATCCAAGAACTGTACATCAGAGAAAATTCTTTCCAGTGAGCAAAATATACACATCTTCAGATAAATAATAATAATAATAATAATAATAATAATAATGAGGGACTTGACTAACAACAGATCAGAGTTCGAAGAAATTCTGCAGGATATATTTCAAGCAAAAGGAAATGATTCTAGCTAGCAAGTCGAAGATAAAGAAAATTATAATGAAAGAAAGTTGCAAATATAGAAATAGAAACAATATGATCTGTATAAAACAACAATAATGACTTCTTAAATAAAGAATAATATGTTTAAAATATTTTAAATAAACATATATGTTGGGAGGGAGTGATTAAGGTTTTGTGATGTCCTGGAATTTTTCAGAATGAGGGCAGATATATTGATCAATTTTAGAATTTGACAAATACATGTGTATAAATCTAGGATGATTATTAAGAAATAAGAAATAGTATATATATGACCTTTAAATTATAGTGGGATATATAAGGTGAGAAAAAGTAATAAATCAATTAAATAGAACGCAAAAGCTAAAAGGAAAAATATAGAAGAGTCAGGAAAAATAAAATATACAAAATGTAAAGATAGTGCTATGGGTTCAATTGTGTTCTCCCCAAATTCATAAGTTGACACTCTGAACTCCAGTACCACAGAGATGACTGTATTTGAAGACAGAGCCTGTCGAAATGTGAATACATTGCAATTAGCTTTTTAGGGTGGGCTCTAATCCAAGCTGATTGTGTAAATGTGGACACACAGAGAGATGCTAGGGGTGCACGTGTACACTGTCAAGATTCTGCGAGGACACAGCAAGAAGATGGCCACCTGTAAGGAAAAGAAAAAGCCTGCACAAGAAACCAGACCTGCCAACACCTTCAACTATCTTGGACTTATAACTTTCAGAACTGTGAGAAAATAAAATTGTGTTGCTTAAGGCATTGTCTGGGGTATTTTGTAGTGGCAGCCTTAGCAAACTCATACAGATTATAATAAGAAAATAATTAAGTATGTGCAATAAGTATAAATAAATAAATTTTTAAGTTGAAAACAAGGTTATTAGCATATATATATATATATAACATGAAACATAATACCACTTAGAGGTTGAAAATTAGGTAATCAAAGAACATACATACAGGAGAATTTCCATCCAAAAAGAGAATAATCAGTATACTAATATTAGCCAGAATAGATTTTAACATAAAAAGCATTACTAGAGATGGAGCTTCACTGCATAATGATACAAGGTTAATGTCATAGAAAAATACAATTCTAAACTTGAGAAAGTGTTTAAAAACAAAGTTTCAAGATATTTAAAGCACAAATTGATAGAACTAGAAGGATATGTAGACAAGCCATTATCACTTTGGTGAATTCATCTCCTTCATTATTTCTAGATTAAGAAGATAATGAATACATAAAAATTATAGAATTAATATGGATTTAAAGGACTTAAACACAAACATGAAGTCTTGGGGTTTATCGTAGGCTAGTATCAACATTTCTTTACACTTCAATGTTCTTGTAAGTAAAATGACTGATAATCTAAAATTATATATATTTGGCCATGATTTCACTATTTTATGTAACTGTATATAGTCTTCTTGTGTCAGTTAAATCCCCCCTTTCCTGGAAACATGATTAAATTTATTTCAAATCTCACTTCTCCAGCCCTGTGAGAGTTAAATATCTTCTCTGTGATTTTTGTGAATTCTTAGTTTTCTGATGCTGGAGGACTTTAAATGAGATCAAACGGAGTATAAGTGTGCATCCCTCTAGAATCATTATATAGAGACCTCAGTAAGTCACTCAAACTACTCTCAATGTCTTGCTTAGATTCATCAGTTCTGGGCCCTTAAGCATCCTCCTGAAAAATCCAGCAAGTTTCTGTCAAAAACAAAACAAAACAAAAACCGACAAAACAACAGAATCCTGCTTAGACCTGATCATTTAGCTAGTCTGGCTATTGAACAGCCTCGTTCTTCATGTTTCTCTTTTAACTCTGTAGAGCAAGAGAATAATCCTTTCCTGTCTGGAACTACTCAGTTTACATTCACGTGCTGTCGGGGTCATCTGCCCTCAGCACCCAATTCAAAAGCATTATACAAATACTGCTTTTTTTTTTTTCTCAGAATTCTGGTTAATAATCATTGTATCTATGATTTTTTGTTTAATTTTTAACAAAAAAATGCCCAATTAAAATTTTTAAACTTAAAATTCTAAACGCAAAAGAGATAATCATATGAGGCTGTTTTCACACAAATCTGTATAGAACAAATGTAAATTCCCTCATTATGTCTTTCCAACTATGGCTATATATGGGTAAAAGTATAAGAAGACTTGGGAATATTTTTAAGACTTTTTAGTAAAATTTTTTAAAAGTTTGCTAAAATAAAATATTTTTCTAATATTGATAGAAATTGCTTTATTTCTGACATTGATAGAAATGCTTTATTAAATTATTTTTAAAATTTGCTTGGAACTATTAGTATGTGGTAATTGCTGACAAATCAGGAAATTACAACTCAGCATTTAATTTTAGCAATGCATCTTTTAAATGGCACAGCTTGGGATTATAGGGGCAGAAGAGGTGATAACACTGACAATCAGACAGAAGTGGGTGGCAGATGTTAATAGTTGTCAAGAGCTTGAGGGCTGGTTGAAATTTCTCTGTCTTATTTATTTTATATTTTGTGGATTACCTAAGAATTTGAATGAAGTTATACTATCAGCTTAACTGTGTATTTATTTCAAAATGTATATTTTTCTCCAGAGTTAATAACAATTATTTCTTCCATGAATATTTGTTATCTTTATTAAGAGGCCACCATATTCTGAGTGAAGCTTTAAGAGTTTTACATTCATTATCTTATTTAATTGTGTGAAACATGTTATAATGGCTAGATAGCATTATTGCCCTCATTTTATAAATGTGGGAGATGAAAGCATTGAGAGTTTCGGTAACTCCCAAGGACATGTAGTTAGAGAGTGGAGCACCAAACTCACACCCAGGTTGGCTTCCCATGACACTCAGGTTCTTATCTACTGTATGATGGACAGACTTGGATTCAAATGCTTGCTCTGTCATCTACTTACTGTGTGACACTGGTAAGTTACTAATACGTTTTAAGATTCAGTTTCCTCTGTTATAAAATGGGCATAATAATACCTAGAGTGGTGTGTGAATTAAATAACACTACTTTGTTAAGCACTTGGTAATGCCTAGTACATGGTAAGCACTCAATAAATAGTATTTATTGCTTTTGAAAACTTTTTTCATCAATGTTGCTATTGTATTTGTAGTATGTTAAGAGTTTCGTAAGTTCCTTAGGGAATATGGAAACGGAATAATCATATCAGAATTCCATTACCTGGTGTATATAGTTATGGTTCAATTTCTTTTTTAAGTTTAGTTATTCACAGTTAAAACTTCTGATATAATTTGAAGCTAAAATTGAAACCAGCTTTTTAGTTTTATATATAGATGTGACAAAAGTTTTAAAAAGCAATAGGTACTATTTACTGAGTGCTTACCATGTACCAGGCATTACCAAGTGCTTAGCAAAATAGTGTTATTTAATTCACACACTAATGTAGGTATTATGCCCATTTTATAATAGAAGAAACTAAACCTTATACACACACACACACACACACACACACACAGTTGTGTGTGTGTGTGTGTGTGTGT
>NW_022436985.1:16978781-17182383 GCF_009761245.1 Sapajus apella
CACACCCAATTGACAATAAAACCACTATTCTGGCATCCAGAATGGGACAAATAGGTCAAGAGAGTCCCTTGAAAAATTAGGTTTATTTCAGCCTGAGCGTGACGTATTTCAGTAACTGAAAGTTTTGTTATTCAGAGCCCTCTACAGACTTAAGAATAATTTTAAAATGTTATAAATGATTGTTTAGGTTTACCCAATAACATTTTTAAATAATAGCTTTATTGAAGTATAGTTTACATAACATAAAGATTCACTCAAGTTTAAGTGTACAATTCAATGATTTTTTGTAAATTTATGGAGTTGCACAAAAGAACTCAGATTTAGAATATTCTCATCACCCCCAAGAGATCTCTTATGACCATTTGTAGCCATCCCTGTTCCCACCCCCAGCCCCAGGCAATCACTAATCTACTTTCTTTCTCTCTAGATTCCCTTTTTTGGATTTTTCATAAAAATGGAATCATACAATATATGATCTTTTTCATTCTAATAACATTTTTAATCACAGTTAATTTCCCAAAAGACACATGAAAACTATACTTTATATATTAAAAGACTTTTCAAAAATGATGTTGTTTATAAAGAAAAACTTCCCAAATTCCTATCTTCCTTAGATAAGACTCTTTAGTCCTGTCTACAGCAAGTCAAAGTACAACCAACAAAAGCATTAAATAAATCAAATGCTATTAATTTGAAGCCATGAATACTGATCTATTTATTAGCAACCTAAGCAGAAAATACTAGTTTTTATATAACCATCTAAAATCCCCACAAGAATAAGCAATGAAGAAATATCAAGATACATTACTTCTGATTTTGAAGTGGGGAATCAGACACCAAAGGGCATGTAGAATCTGAGATTTTATTGAGATAGTCTGTGACCTCAAAAGTGAAACAATGTTAGTTGAAAAAACTTATGCAGCCCTTAGTTAGGTCCTCATTATCACTCATATATTGGAAAAAGATGAATTAAAGTGAAATTTAGACCATTAATATATCATTTGGATCTTTGGCTGCTTGTCTTTTCCCAGAAGCGGATTAAAATACAAATTCATAAACTTGTTATAAGCTGAATACATGTGTTGCCTGATTTTTCTTGCCAAATACTAATGAGGAGACATAAACATGATACACTGAAATGGGACATTATTGACAGTGAAGCCAAAGTCACTTAAAAAAAAGCATACTAAGCAGTATGTTGCTGCACTAAAACCAAAACATCCTTTTCCAGACAATGAGAGCTGTCAAACAAAGCTAAGTTCTTGCGTTACCCAGAGAGCAGACTGTCAGTGTGCTCTCTGACAGAGACGAATGAAGGAATTGTCATGTGCTAGAATTTTAAAACTCTGGAATGCTCTAATGAATCATTAATTTTAGGGTATCTTCTTTTTGTTTCAGAACATAAGTGATTTTGCAAATGGAACTTAAGTTCTCTAGGAATAAACTATTGTTTTCTAACATTTAAAAAGGTCTGTCAGTATATATCTCTCTGCAACAAGTTATTTTCTGAATATTTTGTGCTGATAACTATTTTAAAATTCTATATTCTCTCAGTTGTAGTTTTATATAAACATATATATATTTCACTGTTCATACAATTCACAGGGTTATGTTTAGCACAGTTCTTTATCTTTCCTGTTGGGGGCTTGGGCTCAGAACAAGCACACTGTTACTTCTACATCCTGTTGGCCAAAGCAGGTTGCAGGACAGTCCGGATTTAAGAGGCAGGGCAGACTGACTTCTCTTGATAGGAGGAGCTACCAAAGGACAAAGTGGATAATTCCAGCCATTTTGTAATATGTAGTTATTTACCATAAAGATACTGAGAATTTTGCATATAGCTGCTTTGTTCATTTTGCAATGGTTGGTGGTTGATTTCTGAGACGGAATCATTGATTTCTTTTTCTCTCCCAGTTTATAAGACATAACTATATTTTAAATGGCTTTATTTATTTATTTATTGAAATGGAGTCTGGCTCTGTCACCCAGACTGGAGTGCTATGGTATGATCTCGGCTCACTGCAACCTCTACTTTCTGGTTTCAAGTGGTTCTCCTGCCTTAGCCTCCCAAGTAGCTGGCACCACAGGTGCATGTCACCAACCCAGGCTGATATTTGTATTTTTAGTAGAGATGGGGTTTCACCATGCTGGCCAGGCTGGTCTTGAACTCCTGACGTCAAATGATCTGCCTACTATAGCCTTCCAAAGTGCTGGGATTACAGGTGTGAGCCACTGTGCCTGGCTAAATGACTTTACTTTGAATTAACAGTGAAATCAGGAATAATTGAAGAATATTTCATCTCACTAGTATTTAAAACGTCCTGGAAGTTTCAGTGAATGAAAATTTTTAAAAATTGAGCTTTAACTACTTGGAAGAAGAAAATAAAATTATTATATTTATATATAAACTGGCAATTTACTTAAAAAATCCAAAAGAGTGAACTGAAAAACTTATAAGACAGTTCAATAAGTTGATCCAATACAAAATACTCATACAAAAATTAAATGGGTTTTATGCTAGTGATAACCCATTAGCTATTGTGCATGCAATCTTTACTTGCATTATTTTTTATTAGAATTATAACATTTTGTGAAATGTTTTTGTAAAATAAATTTCTAGAACAACATAAAAACGAAATAGACTACATTGTTGAACAAAAGTTATAAAATAACTGTGGTGAAATTTTAAGCAAAATACAACTGGGTATCTTTGATTACTAAAATTTTAGCTTGAAAAACAAATGGTTAAGGATAAGATGATTTTAAAAGGAGAAATAAACAGTAGAACTTGTGGTATTAGACAAAATAGTTATAATAATTAAATCATATATCATTGGTACAGTGATGGATACAGATCAATGAAAACTAATAACTTCACAAACACACCCATGTGCATAAATGTGCATGCAAGTAATATATATGCTTTCCATAAGGTGATTTTGTTTATATTTTCTAAATTGAATATCTACTCTTTCTTTGACTGCACAATTCCAAAATCTTGTCTTTTTCCACTGTTTTCTGACCTCCATCATTTATCTTTCTAGCTAACATACGCAATCCAATAATCCTTTCAGCTCTTTGGAGCCACTAATTCATTAAACCATCACATTTTAGTATGCTTATCCTCTTTATTTCCTCATTTTTCTCTTTATTAAATTTAGATTCCATGGTGCAGCATCACAAGTGTTCAGTTGTGTAGCACTTCAAATTTCTTGCGAACATCCTTCTATTGTACTAGTTTAGACAATTGTGATACTGCTTCAACCCACTTTTCCTTTTCTATTTTTTTTTTTCATAGCAACTGCTGAGTTTGGCTAGAGAAGGAAACTATGATGACTGGTCTCAGTGAAAATTAATGACCATAAACTCCCACACTCCCAATTTTTTTTACATATCTCCTCTTCATCAAACTTTCACCAACACCCTTTCTCACACTCAATTATTTTCTCTCTGGAAATACAAGCAGTCAGAACAGAACCACTTTGTCTTCCTCCCATCACATGTACAGATCCATCTGCACCAAGATCCATATTGTTCGTTTCATACTGTTATAATGGCTTGAACATCCATGCTTCTATCCAAAGCCAGCCTCTCTTTTTGTGCATTTGACCACATTTCATCTCGTTACTTTCAAATCATTGATTTCTCATTTATTTTGTGTAAGTTAATTACTATTAACATTTAAACATTCTATAATATCCACTAATTGAAAAAGAAACCAGCTAATTACATTTCCACATGTTGGCTTCTCTTTACAGTGGAATTCTCAATGTTTCCTTAGCTATTGCAGTCATTCTCCTGCAGCACTCTGCTGAAGTAGCTTTGTCTCTTACACCACCCATTTTATCTTTCCAAATCCAATGGTCAATTTTGATTTAAAAAAATTTTTACTTTAACTCCAAGTGGCATTTGACATAATCGTTCACCACCATATTTTGTGAAATGTTTTCTTCGTCTGCATCGGTGACATGGCATATCCTCAAGATTTTCTTCTGCTTTAGCAATCTCTTTATTGGTTCCTTCTTTTCTTGTTGACCTCTAAATTTTAGAGTTCTCTCAGGCGTAGTCCTCATCTTTTCTCTGTTTGCATTCACTCACCAGTTATCTTATCCAGTTCCATGAATTTATTTAATTATCACTTTTTACTCTTCCTTGAATTTCAGACTAGTGTATATATTATTTTCTCTCTTTTCTAAGGTCTCCTAGACAACTAAAATTGAACATGCATATCACACAATTTCTAATATCCTGTATTACCACCTCAACCAAATCTTTCCATGTAATATGTAACACTGTTTACCTAATTGCTCAGACCAAAAACCTAGGTGTTCTTTTGATGCCTACTTTTCATCACACTTCACATTCATTTCAATCCATTAACAAGTCTTGTTGCCTTTGCCTTCAACATATATAGTCTGTTTCTTGTATATTTTTCCAACCTAATTGCCAGCTATATTGGTCTTCTGATAAAAATGTTTCTGCCTAGGGCCCTCTTGTATGATACGTTTTCTCCAAAAATGGTCTTTCTTCAGCTACCTAAAATCTTGGTCTCTCACTTCATATAGATTTCTGCTAAAAATTTCATTCCTCTGGAAGTCTTCCTTGACCTCTCTAAAAAATGTAGCACATGCATTCCAGGTGCATTTCTTTGCCAAATTTTATTTTTGTTCTTAGCAGTTATATTTATCTTGGATTTATTTTGTCATGTTTTACTGCATCTTAAAATTGCATTTTGGACAGGCACAGTGGCTCACGCCCGTAATCCCAGCACTTTGGGAGGCTGAGGCAGGTGGATCACCTGAAGTCAGGAGTTCGAGACAAGCCTGACCAATATGGTAAAACCTCGTCTCTACTAAAAATACAAAAATTAGTTGGTTGTGTTGGTGGGTGCCTGTAATCCCAGCTAGGGAGGCCGGGACATGAGAATTGCTTAAACCCAGGAGGCAGAGGTTGTAGTGAGCCAAGATCAAGATCATGTCACTACACTTCAACCTGGATGATAGAGCGAGACTGTTTCGAAAAAAGAACAAAAAAGTAAAATAAAATAAAACAAAATAAATTGCCTTTCTTTCTCCTTAGTTTGCAGGAGTCAAAAAGGTAGAGACTTTATTTTGTTCTACAGTATATGCTATCAACAATGTCCTGCACAGTTCCTGGCACATACTGGCCACTCAATAAATATTTGCTAAGTGAATAAACTGATGGTGTTCATAATGTGCATCTATCAAAATGAATAGAATAGAATAACTAGCTGTGTTGCTGAATATTAGGAAGAGAACTTTACACTGAGGATGTCATCACAAGCATTTTCAATAGATAATGAGGCTGACTGTGATGAATTAAAGAGTGAATAAAGAAATAAGAAATAAACTTATCTTACTTAGATAACCCTTCAGAAAACTTTCTGCTTAGAATAACAGAGAAATGAAGTTGGTTCTTTCTTGAATAGAATGCAGTGTCAAAGGAATTGCATAAACTGATAATGCTTCCTTCTTTGTTTTTATTGGTTCGGAAAACATAGAATCAAACTTTTTGTTTGCCATAAAGACAATTTTTATGTTCGAACTTCTCTTTTTGATTTATCTTATTATTTTATTCTCTCTCTGTCTCTCTCTGTGTGTGTGTGTGTGTGTGTGTGTGTGTGTGTGTGTGTGTCTCCAATTTCTTCATTTTATTGAGTGTTTCTCTAAATCCATCACACTTAAGAATCACCTGAAGGGCTTGCAAAGCTTCAATTGCTGAGCCCCATCCCCATAGTCTCAGATTCAGTAGGTCTGGGATGGTGTCCAAGAATTTGCATTTTTAACAAGCTCTCAGATGATGCTGATTCTGCTGATCAAGGGAATTGCACTTTGAGAACCACAGTTTTATTCTAATGTGTTTGTGTTTTAGTGCTGACTTGAAACAGGTTAAGAAAGAATAAGGAGAAGAAACAGAAAAGGGAAGAGAAGGCAGGAAGGAATTATAAAGATACATCAAAAAAATTTAATAATTCAAGAGTCAGTTATATAGGTATGTCTGAATAAAAAATATCCAGCTCTCTTTTTATATTCTCCTCTTATATTCCTATAATTGCCAAAAGGAGCCCAGATCTATCCTTGTAAAAGTTGACATATATTTAGCAGCACAATCACAGGTCTATAATAAACACTACCTGAACCTTCCTGACAAATCATATCACTAGGGTTTGAATGACAGAAATTCATCTGTAGTCCCACACTGAGACTACTGTAACCAACATAACAATGTGCCAGGCAGCCAAGATGCATGATATCATTCTAATACCTAAATGACAGATCAGCTTTAGTAGAAGATGAAGGCTGAACTGAATATCCCTGAAGATGGTCCCATCCCCTCCCATATTTTCATACTGAAATTATTATTTCTACACGATCCTGTAGCTTACTTGATTTTTCCGGTAGTGTGATGCTTTGACTGGGCCTTTTCCAAGCCATTTCTTCTACTTTATGGATTGATTCATGGGCCAGGGTTGCCCAGATACCCAGATCTTCTATATATTTCAGTTCCTACATAGGCAATCATTCTTTCTTTTCCTTCTCCTTTCATTCCAACTATGTATTTTCCCTACATTTTTTATAAGTGTAAAATGACATAATTGTGAAATTTTGAAATCCATAGCATCTCTCTTTTTAAATATATATTCTACTTAGTTTGACCAGATACTATTTTCTTGGGCAGCGACTTCAACTACTATTTATACACCAGAAGCTTTTAAATCTTTTATCTCCAGTTTTTTGGTTTCCCTTGATTTTTAAAATTGTGTGTGTTACTGTCGACTACATCATTCTAACTGGATGTAATCCAGGCATCTAGGTTTTCAAAAGATATTATTCCACAAATTTGCTCTATGTTTCTTAAAGAACAAATATCTGCACTATCAACCAAAAAGTAGAAGCTTCTGTATTAATTTTAATTTCTTTTACTTCCCACATCTAATTAATCACCAAATTCTGCTAATTTTAGCTTCAAAAAATTTCTCAATGTCTTTGCTTTATGTGGCGATTGCAAACATCTTATTTCAAACCTCATTGTTTCTCTGTTGAGCTATCATAACTAATTTCCTGGATACCATTCATTCTTCACTTTATCCATCTTCAAAATTAGCTGAGAAATCCTTCTCTGAAGTGCAACTCTGCATATGATTCTCTTGTTTTTTTTAGCTACTTGGAGTTCTAAAGTGCAACCTCTTTAGTATTGCAGATGGCTCATCATGTCCTACCAAACTATTATTCTAGGACGATTCTCACCTCTCCCTTAAATATAAATCCTTGGTGCAAGATATTTGATTTCATATTCATTTTTATTTTATTCAATAATGCATTCATATACTTTTTAAAACTCAAATACTAACCTCAAAGTTTTCCAAGAAACAGTATTATCCTTTTCTCCTGCCTCACCTTGATATCTGTTTCTCAAATGAACCTCCTTTAACTCTTTGCTGTTTCTAAATAACATATTAATACTGATATTTCTTAATGTTTTCCTTTTTGTTTCTACTTTTACTAATGGAAGATAATGATTTCTAATTGTGTCTGATGATTTCTAACGTGTCCTTTTCCCCTCTCAAACATTCCTTAACTTTTTTTCCTCCTATCCCCCCACCCAATAAAGCTATGCCATAACTTTAGGTTAAATAATTAGTCAGTGTTTACAATTTTTTGTACCTTATAAACATTAGCCACATCTGAGCTATAGAATCAAGAAGTTTGAAGTATTTATTCCCTAGCTATGATTAAATTTCCTTTCTTGAAGCTTTTTATTTTCTATTGGGTTGTTTGGGACTTTTTACCCCCTCAGATTTTTTAAGCTTTTAAAATTTTTAATTGGCACATAATAATTTTATGTATTTATAGGGTACAGTGTAATATTTCAGTACATGTATACATTGTGTAATGATCAAATCAGAGTAATTAGCATATCCATCACCTCTAACATTTCTCATTTCTTTGTGGTGAGATTATTCAGAATCTTCTCTTCAAATTATTTTAAAATATACACTACATTGTTTTAACCATAGTCTCCTACTGTGCAATAGAGCTCAATAGAACTTCTGAATTTATTCCACCCATCTAATTGCAACTTTATACCTCTTGACCAACCTCTCAGCATTTCCCATCCCTCCACCCTGCCTAACCTCTGGTAACCACAATTCTCCTCTGTACTTTTATGAGATCAACATTTTTAGATTCCACATATAAGTGAGATCATGCTTACTCCCTTGATTTTCTACATACCTATCACTAATCCCATCAAAATTTCCAGCAGAACTATAACTATCTTCTCAATGAATTCATAGTCTGTCTGTTTTTGTTTTCTTGTGGATGTGCTCTCAGAAGTTCACTGCTTTCTTTTACCTGCACTTGATTTTTTTCTAGATTTCCAACAGAATTAGCTGTTATATTGG
Source organism: Sapajus apella (assembly GCF_009761245.1). Classification (NCBI taxonomy): domain Eukaryota; kingdom Metazoa; phylum Chordata; class Mammalia; order Primates; family Cebidae; genus Sapajus; species Sapajus apella. The sequence goes on from NW_022436985.1 coordinate 16,987,207, forward strand.
GGAAGTCTTTTTACTGTCATCTTGGGAATTTCTTCTGCTTCCCATCTGAGCTCCTGTAACAGTTTTTAAAATACATCCATGTGCCCCATAACAACATTTTGGCTAACAACAAACCTCGTGCACCATGGGGCCCCATGCAACTCTAATGGAGCTGAAAATTTTTTATTGCCTAGTGACATATTGATGATCCTGACCCAGTGTAGGCCAATTTGGTGTTAGTTTTTAACAGCAAAGTTTAAAAGTAAATAAAAATAATAAAAAAATTTTAATTATAAAAAACTTATAATGATATAAAGACAGAATTATTATTATTATTATACTTTAAGTTCTGGAGTACGCATGCAGAATGTGCAAGTTTGTTACATAGGTATACATGTGCCATGTTGGTTTGCTGCATCCATCACCCTGTCATCTACATTAGGTAATTCTCCTAATGCTATCCCTCCCCTAGTCCCCACCCCCCAACAGGCCCCAGTGTGTGATGTTCCCCTCTCTGTGTTCATGTGTTCTCATTGTTCAACATCCACTTATCAGTGAGAACCTGTGGTGTTTGGTTGACAGAAATATTTTGTGTAGCTGTACAGTGTGTTTGTGTTTTATGTTTTATAAAAGAGTCAAAAAGTCTTAAAAATTTGAAAGTTGATAAAGTAAAAATGTTAGAGAAAGTTAAAGTTAATTTATTATAGAAGACGGAAAAATATTATTTTGTAAATTTATTGTCACTTGTACACAGTGTTTATAAAGTCTACCAGAGTGTACAGTAATGTCCTAGGCCTTCATATTCACTCACCATTCACTGACTCACCCAGAACAACTTTCAGTTCTACAAGCTCCATTTGTGGTAAGTTCCTTTTTAATCTTTTATACTGTTTTTTGTGTTGTTTTGTTTTTGTTTGAGACAGGTTATCACTCTGTCACCCAGGCTGGAATGAATTAGTGTGATCATGGCTCACAGCAGCCTTGACCTCCCAGGCTCAAGTGATCCTCCATCTCAGCCTCTCAAGCAGCTAGGATTATAGGCATGTGCCACCACACTCAGCTAATTTTAGTTTTAGTATTTGGAGAGAGAGGGTCTCACTGTATTACCCAAGCTACTATCAAACTCCTGGGCTCAAGTAATCCCACCCGCCACTGTTGCCCAATATACTGTATTTTTATTGTGCCTTTTCTATGTGTAGATACACAAATACTTACCATCGTGTTATAATTGCCTACAATATTCAGGACAGTAACGTTGCACAGGTTTGTAGCCTAGAAGCAATAACCATCTAAGTTTGCATGAGTAAACTCTACAATGTTTACAGAAAGATGAAATTGCCTAACATCACATTTCTCAGAACATATCCCTGATGCATAACTATGTTTCCATTTTAGTACTCATAACTTTATATTGTGGCTTTTGAGGTCTTCTTACTCTGGATTGCATATGTTTATCAAACTTTGTATTCCCCCCTTTTTTTTGAGACAGGGTCTCAGTTTGTTGCCCAAACTGGAGTGCAGTAGCATGAGCTCAGCTCACTGCAGCCTTGACCCCTTGAGTGCAAGCCATCTTTCCACATCAGCCTCCCAAGTAGCTGGCACTGTAGGTGCACACCACTACACCCAGCTAATTTTTGTATTTTTTGTAGAGACAGGATTCCACCATATTGCTCAGGCTGATCTTGAACTCCTGAGTTCAAGCAATCGGCTCACCTTAGCCTCTCAAAGTACTGGGATTGCAGGCATCAGCCACCACACCCAGTCTTAATTTTGTATTCTTAATGTTTCCTGTCCTGATTCATAATGGGTATGCATCAACAGGATTTTGGGATTGAGATAATTAAACAAAGGCAAACAAAATAATCTTCAGGGAGCTATTTATCTAATTATGCGTGACAGAAAGTGTCACCATGCAACAAATAGTATCCCTAAAAGCTATTGTTTATTGAGTGTTTACTATATGCCAGAAATCTTCTCATTTATTCTTAACCCAAGCCCCATAATGTAGGTACCATTATTAATTCTGTTTGACAGATGAGAAAACTGAAGTATGAGAAGGTTAAGTACCTGGCCAGGGTCTCGTAGTTAGTGCATCAGTCAGATTTCTAACAGGAAACAATGGCAAATTTGTTTATTTACACAGGGACTAATGGATGGCATGTAGTGTTACCACAAGGGAAATTGCATGAACCTGGAACCACTAGTAATAAAACTGACACCAACTCTGCCACTAGCCTTCCCCCAACACCGATTCCCAAGAGGGAGAGTTTATCAGAACCCAAAAAGGAGAGGGAGAAAGAATCGTGTGCGAGTATCCTACAGAACTGCAGAGACATTATGTCAAGGGACACAGACAGCTATATGTCTATGTAGGGTCAAGAGAATAAGTAGCTTCTTGCTAGAGTTTCATACTGGCCATATCCCACTGTGGCCAGAGCCTGACATCATGTAAGTACTTTAATTAGAGCAGCCTCCGTGGGTAGAGTAGGGTGGAAAAGGAAGAAAGGAATCTAAAGTGGTAGGAATTGTCAGTCATGATTCTGGGATCTGTACCCAAGCATCTGGACATGAAGCCTATGATATTACTACTATACTATGCTTGTGGGGTGGCAGGCAGGAAACTAGGTTCTGTTTTTAGTTGAGGCTCCAGGAACTGTTTTTAGTTGAAGCTCCAGGAACAAAGTGATTCTTCTGAACAAAGAGAATTTTGTTACCTTTTCACTGTCATCACTAAGGGATATTGTTTTTGCAGAAGAATGCAATTGCTAAGGAGAATAAGGGACAATCTTGGAAAGTAACAGAAAAAGGACAGCAACATTACAGAGGCATTCTCAGTAGCAGGCAGATAGGCACTCAGCACTTTGCAAAGTGTGCTGGTTTGTATTAAAGGGCTTCAGGAGAAAGCAAAGACTAAAAAATCAAAGATAAAGGAGTCTAAAAGAATGTGGTCATACCAAAGGAATAAGAGCATCCTGAGACAAACAACAGAGGATATGAAGAAGCCTGAGCAGAACACCATCAGTTGCTAATGCTAATCATGGGTTAAAACCACTTTCTTAGTAAGAAGAAACTATATGTCAATATCTGAAACCACTGGATAGGCTTCATAAGTCACTTAATATGAATATGTAGTAAATTATTTACAGTTCTCACTATAAATTGTCAACCTCAAAAAACTCATTTTCTCTTTCAAATTCTGAGCTTAAAAACCCATCTGTATCTTGTATGGGCACCAAACAGAGTAAATCATACTATGCCTTAGAGGGGCTCAGAAATCTAGCAGATGCCTAATGAGAGACTACTGTGTACCAAGTGCTGTCCGAGGTGCTGGAGATACAATATTGAACAAAGTAAGACCCTGGCCTCATGGAGCTCACAGTCTGGTGAAAAACATAGACATCTTATCACCTAAAACTATGGAATGAGCTTCCTCTCCTTTACTCCTTTTCCACCATGCCATCTTCCCTTATCCCCTTGAAACTCATCTCATTGGAGGATTTTGTGGACCAATTCCTCCATGCCAATGCAGTGTCCTGACAGAACTCATTTCTAGCTCATTCCTTGAGGCAGTCTGTCTCAAGAAATGAATGAGATGCAGTGTTCCTCTAATAAACTCTCCTTATTAGAGCTTGAGCTGCTTGTAATTAGTGATGCCAGCATTTATCTTGGTATCTTTACAATCAAACATCACACCCAGCATAGAGGAAACATGCAATAATGTTGATTGGCAAATGCATAAGTGAATAATAGAAAAAAGAAGATAAAAAGCATTTCTTTTACCACTTTTCACGTTTAATCTCAAAATGACCATGATTCATTTGCATGCTTGATAGAAAGAAAAAATAACTTCTTAATAATAAATAAGTCACAATTTATTAGCAATCCTTTATGTGATAGGGCCTTTATTTGCATTTATGTTAAGTTAGGTATTTCTATTTCTATTTTATAATCACAGAAAAATTAAATTTTTCCCCAAATCAACACTATAGGCAGAGATACTGTGCTGTGAAAACAATGAAGTTGAGATTAATTGGAAGAAATCTAGCAGATAGGGTAGTTGAACAGGATCTTCCTGAGAAGAAATTGTTTCAACTGAAACTTGAATAATAAAAAATCCAAAAGAAGATGTGAGTGAAGAACATTACAGGCAAAGGGAATAACAATTACTCTGGCCCTAAAGCAGGAAATGGCCTTGCCTGTTCAAGAAATAGAAGGTCAATGTTATTGGGCAGTAGTGAGAGCAAAAAAAGGGTGGAGAAGTCATGATGTGAAATAAAATTTGACATTAGGTAGGTACCAGCTTCTGTAGACCATATGGGTTCCTAATAATGACTTTCAATTTAACTTAAACGCAATAACAGTCATTGAACAGTTTTACGCAACAAAATGTAAATGGTCAGATTTTTAAAAACGTCATTAAAAATATTGAAAGGTCTTCTGAAAAAAAAAAGTGTGTGACTTGAGCAGTTGATCCTATTAATAAGGGTCAATGATAAAACAGAAGAGATTGTTGAGACATAGGAAACAGGGAGAAGATGTTGTCCCAATCCTTCATGATTAGAAGTGTTGCAACCAATATGAGCAAGATAAACATGAATTCTATTTGTTTCTGTTTCAGGGAGTATGTTGGCATTTAACCTACGCTATGGTTAAAGTGATAGTAGTAAGATTGGATTCAGCAAGAATACCCCTTCAAACCTTATCCACTACCCACGGCTGCAAAGAGTCTGTAGGAAATGAACATTTCAGAATAGTACATATTCCCTACTCTGAGGCTTTGTTGGCAATATCTGATCTCATAGCCTAACCACATGAAGGGGCAACTGCTACTTAGGTGCCCAAGGTAATTCTGAGTCTAAGATTTCAGCTGGCTGAAAAGTGTCTTCCCATATCCCACTTACGCTCACAAGCCTCTGCTATTGTTACTAAAACCTAATATTTACTAGTGAACAAACTGGATCACGCACTGTACTAAACACTTTCTGTGCATTATTACATTTAACATTCACAATATTTTATCATCATTTTATGATTAAAATTAGCTGTTATTAATATGTAGAATAAATAACTTTTTCATTGCTAAAAAAAAAACATTCACAATATAACTTACTAAGCAAGCACACTTATAGGAGTAACGCTCTCCTACTCTGATAGTAAGAAAAAAGCTGGAGGGATCAGCCAGTGACATGAAAAAAGAAAGAGGTGTCAACCATGGCCCAATGTCTATGCTAGAACTATTAGATGACTTGGCTGAGTTCACCTGTGTAGTAGATGGTAGAAAGCCAGGGTTAGCGCTCAGGAACTCATGGATGTTGCTCAGAAACATACAGTAGCCTCTTCTCATCTGCATGTAATTTGCTTCTTGTATCTGGGGGAAAACCCAGCCAAAGTCCCCATCTCTCCCACCCCTCACCAGCCACCTTTTCATTCTACACTCAAGGAAGAGAAGTGGTGAGTAAGGTTTCATGATATTTTATGATAATTTATTCCTTTTCATGACATTGAAGAGTTATAAAATGGCATATGTACTAAGTAGACATGCAAGGGACATTCAGTCACTTTTCCTTGCTCATACACTGAGAAAGACTGGGGTGAGCGGATTAGGCTGTTTCCTCTTGGCCTCACAAAGATATTCTGGGTTGTTTTCTTGCCAAGACTTTTTCATTATACTAGTAAACAATTTAGAAAAGGGCTTGGGTTGGCCGGGCGCGGTGGCTCACGCTTGTAATCCCAGCACTTTGGGAGGCCGAGGCGGGTGGATCACAAGGTCAAGAGATCGAGACCATCCTGGTCAACATGGTGAAACCCCGTCTCTACTAAAACTACAAAACATTAGCTGGGCATGGTGGTGCGTGTCTGTAATCCCAGCTACTCAGGAGGCTGTGAGGCAGGAGAATTGCTTGAACCCAGGAGGCGGAGGTTGCAGTGAGCCGAGATCGCGCCATTGCACTCCAGCCTGGGTAACAAGAACGAAACTCCGTCTCCAAAAAAAAAAAAAAAAAGAAAAGGCCTTGGGTAATAAAAGGTAAGAAGGCCTCTCAATCTATTTTGAGTGTCTTTGGTCATATAAGACAATGTTTAGCACAGGCAAACTCTTTCATGTGGTTTAGCTTAGCTCCACCATGGGCCTCCTTGGGTTTTGGGACAAAAGTTTCATTTTAAAATAGAGTACCAAATTGCCTAAGTTACTGTCTTAGGAACCTATCATGGAAGGTTGTTATCACAGAAGTTTTAGTTATCTGGGGATCCTAGCTTGGGATCATATATAATCTTAATACCACCTTTTATAAAACTCACATTACTAATAGTAATTTTGTAATTTTTAAATAATGTATTTGGTTTTAAAAAATATTAGTAAAAGATCCTATTGGGATAGAAATTGCTGAACCTGTGTAGACTTAACTGCTTATCTTGGCAGTATAACAACACAGTCAGAGATGATGTTGGAACATGACATTGAATAGTTATAAAATGGTATTTGTACAGGAATTTTTGTATGGTCACTTTGAAAATTAAGATTTTTAAGACTAGTGCTCTAGAGGTTGTTATTCTATCCTAGATAGGAAGTTTAGTGGCCTTATTACCAGTGAGACCACAGAGTCTAGGCTAAATGAATACCTAGGTCTTCAATTAAGATGCTTACCTCAGTGAAAGATGATGCACTGATTCCGTATGCCATGTGATACAGTGAAATGAGTGCTGGTTAACATTTCACTTATTCAACGTATGTTTATTTTTTCTGTGTACTGGGCACGTGGGTGAATAAGATTATTTCTACCTTTAATGTTCTTACATTCTAGTATATAATTATACATCTGTCCTTACTGGAAATATTTAATTGTTCTAAGTCGCAGTTTGGTATAGTGAAGGGATTCTCAACTGAATGAGAGTGAAAACATCTACTTCCAGTTCTGCCATTAGCCAGCTCTCTGACTAGAGATAACCACCTTAAGCTCTTTGTGACTAAATTTCCTCATATGTAAAATAAAGAAAGTGGAACTGAAGAGACATCTGAATGGGTCTTCTAAAAATCTAAGAGGCAAAACCAATTATTTAAAGGCTATTTTAGTTTGGCGTTTTCTAAAAATCCTAGAAAAACTTATGGCTTAATAAATATGAAATAAAAATAAGATCATCTTAATCCTCTTCTTCCTTTGCTCATAAGTCCAGAAGGATCTTTAAACAATTCAAAACTGTTATGTATCATGCTAGGAAAAAAAAAATCAAAACAGACCATGAAAATAAGCATCAGATAAAAAGAACTGCCCTTAATCTTAAAGTCTCTGAAATCCAAAACATGCAGGATGTGGTTTAAGGGCAACGTGCACATACAAAATTGTGATCTAAAGATTAAAAAATAACAAATGTGTGTTTATCTTTCTTATCTGCCTGTGTAAAATAGTTTTGTTCTTAACCATGATAACTAAGCCAAAATAACCCAGTAACATTTGCCTTTAAGACTAAACTCCAACTTTTCTACTTTCATTGATGTCAGTTTAAATGTTACGTCATCCAAGTTCTCTCTGCCTTTTGTTTACCATTTTAGTCACATCTATCAACATGGTAAACATTACTGATAGATTGTACCATTAGAAGTAGCTGATGCTGTACTTAATTATCGAAAATTAGAAAGCAACATATACTATCTAGTTCAAGTTGCATATTCTGATTATAGGTAACTTAATTTGAATGTGGATCACTGAAATCTAAAGTGTAAAATTCATAAATTTTTCATGAAAAAATACTTCTTATTAATAACAACAAAGCAAATTTCAGACATGAACTGTTTCAGTTTACAATGAAGACATACGAGGCTTCAGAGTGGACCTCTTTTTCCTTGCTGGAACCCTGGTTGTTTCTTGGATGTTTTCTAGGGACTTCAAAGTCTCAAAAGCAAGGAAGGCATATGGACTATGCAACGCCAACCAGGGGCTTTTATTACCTTGAAAGACATTCAGGGGGATTTTAAAAATGGGAATTCCACAGAGAGTATTTTGTTTAAGTTTGTCCCCTTGCATATTCTGATCAGTGAATGTGGCTTTGAGATAACCATGAATAATAATTTGATTCTTATAAGGAATTTACCTTTTAAAGTGAATTATCTTCTATTTGCTTATTCTAGCAACAGCATAGTCCATTAGGGTATGTAGGAAAAAGTTGCTATAGTGGTCATTTTACAGAGGAGGAAACAGTTACAGCCGAGATGATGTGGCTTGCCTCGAGTTAGGCTGCAAGTAAAGGCTTGCGGAAAAGGGAGGCAAACCTCCAAAATCTTTCAGCCTCTTGATATTTCCATTTGTTCACACAGCATTTTTGTGCTTCAAATTGGTCCATGAATTCACCAGAAAAAGAGACAGTATTTCCTTCCCCATGTAGCACAGGAGAATAATAAACAGTAAGTATTTTTAAGGACATTCTAGACAATGTTCTAAACAACTAGTCATTTTCTCAGTACATGGTTCACAATGATGCTGATAATAATGATGAGGATGTGATACTGCTGATCAATTAACAAATATACCATAAATATCTACATTGGGAAGAACAGTATAAGGAGAATAAAATGAATATAAAGAAGCACAATGTATATAATTTGCCACCAAGCAGTTCATAATTCTTTTTGAAGGAAATCTTTAATTCATATAAAAGACAACAAACAATTCAAGGCAGCTCATATGCACTAAAAGAATGACAATTCACTGTGATATAGGATGATCAGTCATTGGAAAAGTGGAATGTAAATGGATTTTGATGAATTCAAGGATTTGAAACAGATAGGAGTATCCATATATCTAAAAGCCAGCAGATAAGAGTTCCTGCTTTTCTCTAACATTTAGGCAACACATCCACTCAATAGGTTAAAAATACATTGACTTTTTTCACAGAATTTGAAAAAACTACTTTAAATCTCATATAGAAGCAAAAAAGAGCCCATATAGCCAAGACAATCCTAAGCAAAAAGAACAAAGCTGAAACCATTACACTACCTGACAAGGCAACAGTAACCAAAACAGCATGGTACTGGTACCAAAGCAGATAGATAGATCAATGGAACAGAACAGAGGCCTCAGAAACAACACCACACATCTACAACCAACTGATCTTTGATAAACCTGACAAAAACAAGCAATGGGGAAAGCATTCCCTATTTAATAAATGGTGTTGGGAAAACTGGCTAGCCATATGCAGAAAACTGAAACTGAACCCCTGTCTTACACATTATACAATAATTAACTCAAGACAGATTAAAGATTTAAATATAAGACCCAAAACCATAAAATCCATAGAAGAAAACCTAGGCAATACCATTCAGGACGTAGGCATAGGCAAAGATCTCATGACTAACACATCAAAAGCAATTGCAACAAAAGCCAAAATTGACAAATGGGATCTAATTAAACTAAAGAGCTTCGGCACAGCAAAAGAAACTATTATCATAGTGAACCAGCAACCTACAGAATGGGAGAAATTTTTTGCAATTTGTCCATCTGACAAAGGGCTCATATCTACAAAGAAATTACACAAATTTACAGGAAAAAAACAACCCCATCAAAAAGTGGGTGAAGGATATGAACAGACACTTCTCAAAAGAAGACATTTATGTGGCCAACAAATATATGAGAAAAAAGCTTATCATCACTGATCATTAGAGAAATAGAAATCAAACCGCAATGAGATACCATGTCATACCAGTTAAAATGGTGATCATTAAAAAGTCAGGAAACAACAGATGCTCGAGAAGATATGGAGAAATAGGAACACTTTTACATTGTTTGTGGGAGTGCAAATTAGTTCAACCATTGTGGAAGATGGTGTGGCAATTCCTCAAGGATCTGGAACTAGAAGTACCATTTTACCTAGGAATCCCATTACTGGGTATACATCCAAAGGATTGCAAATCATTCTACTATAGAGACACATGCACATGTATGTTTATTGAAGCCCTGTTCACAATAGCAAAGACTTGGAACAAACCCAAATGCCCATCAATGATAGACTGGATAAAGAAAATGTGGCTCATATACACTATGAAGCCCTATGCATCCATAAAAAAGAATGAATTTATGTCCTTTGCAGGGATATGAATGAAGCTGGAAACCATCATTCTCAGCAAACTAACACAGGAACAGAAAACCAAACACTGCGTGTTGTCACTTGTAAATGGGAGTTGAACAATGAGAACACAAGGACATGGGGAAGGAAACATCACACACCAGTCTGTCAGGGGGTGGTGAGCAACGCAAAGAGTAGCATTAAGAGAAATACGTAATGTAGACAATGGGTGATGGGTGCAGCAAACCACCATGGTCCATGTATACCTATGTAACAAACCTGCATGTTCTGTACATGTATCGCAGAACTTAAAGTATAATGAACAAAAAGAGAGGAATTAAAAAAAAATACAGTAAATCAATAACTTGGTGACACTGGAATTTAATGAACTATAAGAATTATAGGTAAAATATCTGTGACCTCTAATTTTAGCTTTTTTATTTCTCTTGATAGGCACTGGTAAAACCAATCTCTCCATCTCAGTTTTCCAATTTATAAAAATAAGGGCAATTTTATCATTCACTTCAAAAGACATAATCTCAGAAGCTACTTAGCGATATATTTGTTAATAATATTAAACATTATTATGTAGCCCTAGTTTAGGGAAAGCAACAATTTCATTATAAAAACTACTAATTGAAAACCTGGAATTGTATTTAATAGCATTTCAGAAAGATAAAATGTTTGGAGGAGTAATACTTTCAGTGAAAACGTTTTTTAAATTGCGAGATTTTGTAAAATAAAGGTAGTTAATATAAATCTAATCAAAAAAAAAGTCTTGTTTTCTAAGAATAATATGAAACCTTAAAATCTCCTAGATCATCAAAATTAGGCTGTATAACTGGAAACTATGTAGCAGGCAGAATCATGCTCCCTCAAAGCTATATGCATTCTAGTCTCCAGAACCTCTAAGTATGTCACTTTTCTTGACATAAGGGATTCCAAAAATGTGCTTAAAGTTAAGGACCTTGAGATGGAAAGATTATACTGGATTATCTGAGTCAACCCAATATAATCACAAGAGTCCTTAAAAGAGGAAAAACCTTCCCCAGTTGTGATTAGAGAGGGCAATGTGACTACTGAAAAAGGTCAGGTAAAATTCAACATGTTGGCTTTGAATGAGGAAAGGGGCTATGAGCCAAGGAATGTGGGCAACCTCTAGAAGCTAGATAGAGCAATGAAAATGATTCCTTCTAGAAGCCTGTAGAAAGGAACTCAGTCATGCTGAGAGTTTGATTTTAGCTTGCTAAGACCCCTGTCAGGTATCTCACCTACAAAACTGTAAGATAATAAACTGTTTTTTTTAAGCTACTATTTTGTTAATTTGTTATACGCAGCATAGAAAGCAATACAGTATGAAATTTCAATAACTTACTTTACTTGTATATTAGAAAGTGTATTCAAATATTAGTTATAGCCAGGGATTATTTAGAAAAATCAGATTCTATAATGAATCATACATATGCTTAGTGCAAAAGTTCTGAACCAGGTTAATAATTGCAATAGTTAATGAATAAAGCAAACAGGTACAGTAATTGAGATACAGAAATAGGGAAGTTTCTCAAATGCTCAATATGTAAGGGTATCTCCAATGGAAAAGAGGAGAAAATGAGCCAGAGATATCACGTAGTAATATAAAGATATCACACAGAGGACTTTGCACTCATCTCTTTCAGACTTCCTAAAAAGTGTTATCAGAAAATATTGTAAGTCTTAATCACATGAAAGGATGAGAGGTAGTTTATTTTGAAAGGAATTTAGGCTAGTGCACTTGTTTCCTAATGCTGTTATAAAAATTTACCAGATTTCGTGGCTAAAAGCAACAGAAAGTCCTTCTCTCACAGTTATAGAGGATGGAAGTCACCTATTAAGGTGTTGGCAGGTCCACACATGTGTTTAATCTGTCTCTGCAGCTGTTATAAGGACACTCGTGATGGCATTTGGGGCCCATCTGTATAATCCAGGAGAATTTCTTCATTTCAAGATCCTTTGTATGATTACATTTACAAAAACTTTACAATATAAGATGACATTCATAGGTTTCCAGAAATCAGAACCTGATATCATGGGAACCTCCATTTAGCCAATTATAGCTGACTTCTGGAGTGCTCATAATACTCTTTTTTTTTTTTTTTTAAATGTGGGTTCTATACTCAATTGTGTTTACTTTATAAAATGAGTCTGACTCCAATCCACTGAACCAAAATCTGCATTTTAACAAGATCTCCAGCTGATGTATGTGCAGATTAAAATTCAAGAAGCACTGTTCAAGAAATATTTGAAGGTGACATTCTTAGAGCTTGGTGAGTGATTGGATGGGGTGACTGGCAGTGAAGGAAAGAGTAAGTAAGAAGGCAGACTATTATAATTTAATACAACTTTTATACTTTAAGGAATGAAGATTTTAAATGAAAGCAATAAATATTTTCAGTTCTAATTTAAAAACGTGCAGAACCAAGAGAACAGCAGAGATATTTGGAGTTAGTATGCCATTGATTCTCTGTAGGTGGCTGTCCATTGTTCAGAGGTGCAAGTCTCTCCTTCATCCAAGTACTTATGACAAACACCTGGCTCAACCAAAATGTTCCATGAGGTTTGGATCCTTCTATATGTGAAATGTGGTAAGAACTGCCCTGTCCACTAACTACCAAGATTAGTGATAATTTATTAGGCTAATATAAAGGGCATGAAATTATACTTACATTCTAAATCCATGTACTCCTTTTCCATCATGGCAATTCTAAGTAGAAACTAGTGTTAAGGGAGCCACTGAAGTGGTTGGTGGGAAAGTGTCAGAATCAGATTGGACCTTTTTAGTGGAAATTCCTTTAGTCACAAAATTGAGGGCTTTTATACCTAAAATTCAGAGCTTTCATAAGACTATGATCACACATTAACTAATAGATGTTGTAATGTTGATAGTAGGCTAATGATACCAGGAATTATCAAGCGTTTATTATGTTCCAGCCACTTCCTCAAGAGCTTTATGGGTTCAAGTCATCCTCACAAGTACCCAAGAAGTAGGGAGTCACTTAACAGATGAGGAGACTATCGCCTTGGGGCCCACACTCACTGCTTCCTAAAAACTCCCGTCTCACTTGGAAACTTTCAGACAGTCCCTTTAATCAAAAATGAGTCTTAGAAGTACTTATCAATTCATACACTCAGTACATATTTATTCAGTGTAACCCAATGTGAATGAACTGGAAATATACATCCACTTTGAAAAATAAAGAAAACAAACAAACAAAAAAAAAACCCACATCCCCTCCTCCATTGAGCACTCTGCTTCTTCATATGTGCATACAGTTAGTGAACTGCAAGTATTTTCTGTCTGAAATGATTTAAGGAACTTTATATTTTTACTCCTCTCTCCTTATAAACCTAACCAGTGAACACCTCCATCTGCTGTTGTATGCCAGTGATTTGGAATGGTCTCTTTCAGCTTCCATTTCTTACTCTACTCTGGGCCAAAAATTCCCTATTGGATTTAATTGAGAAAGTTGAGATGAAGTTGTCTTGTGTGTCATAGTAGGAGCAATACTAAAGAGATCCACCAGTAATTCACACCTACAGAGGAAGCTTTTTCCTTTGAAGGCATACTCTGGTAGACAGCTTTCTATGCAGGGGTAGATTCCACTGTTTACTTGCAGCTAAAATCCTTTTTTATTTAAAATATGTCCAATAATCAAGTGTACTTATTGTGGATTATATCACAATGAATGCATGAAATGGAGAGAAAAATCCCCAGTTACAATTCTAATCAGTAATGTCATGTATTTCCTTATTACGCTTTTTAGATTTACTAAGCAGTAGAAAATTTTCTCATTTATGTTTTGCCTCTTCTTCTTCCCTTTCTCATTTCCGTTAAAAGTAGTTTCCTCACCTATTATGTGCACATAGTGGGCCCAGTACATGTTATTCTTCCCTACCCCTCATAGAATTATTGATAACTCTATAAAGTATCAGTGAGACAGGGAGCTGGAAAGGGTAAAAGTGTGAGGGGGCCTCACGTGCTCTCAGTTCCTAAATAAACAACTGTTGATTTGAACCATCAGTATTTAATACATTTCTGGACTCAGAAACATTAATATAATTGTCTTTATTCTGAAATTAAAATTATAGTACTACATAAAACAGGTTTATGAGTTTGTAAATTTTGTCTCTAAGTATCTAAAATATTTGACTCACTTTTAGCTAGTATGTTTAGCAAATACTGCAAAATTTGTTTTGAATAATCACATGCTGAGTAAAGTAAAATATTGTCAAAATATATATTTAAGATATGTAATTACTATAAAGTCATAAAATGTAATACTCTCTTCCAGTTATGAATATTTCACATTTAGACTCTTTTTAAATATGTGGCTTAGGAAAGCAAAGGAAGTCAAAAGTAAAATAGAAACAGATGACTTTAAAAAACTAGGAATTTTTTAAATTGGTTATCTCTAAATGATAACAATTATTGCAAATTTCTTTAAACATTTTAGAAATACTACCTTCTTGCTTCCAATGTAAAGTGGCAATTTTATATTGAAATCTCTATTTGATAAAAACTTGTACTTAATCAATCATTCCATTATCACAACTTATATGTATGTAATAGAAAACCCATTTTCTAAGTGGGACCTCAGCTTTTATGATAATAAACTCTATAATTCTGAAAATGAATTAAAAATCATCTACTTAACATCCACTTAAATAGCCAAAACTAAAATAATCAGACTTAAATAATTACATTTTAAATTAAAGCCAAATTAAGAAAAAATCAGAATATTTGTTTATCTGAAAATTTAATATTTAAAACAATTATGTAAGCTTTTTTGAAACCAGTTGCTATAGTCTTTATCACATTTTTCCTGAACTAAATTAATGGTACTATCTATGGGTAATATATGTCTTGCTTTTCTTTTATTTACTAATGTATTTTCAGGTCATTTTAGTCAACAAATTTACATGTAGCACTTGTAGTTGTAGACATATTTTCCATTGTGATGTAAAAGGAAACCGTTAAAGACAAGCTGAATTTAGAATTTAAAAACTCCCTCGGGTTATAATTAATGCCTCTGAGCAATGGCACCATGTTGCACATCACAGACCACAATATGGATGTTACCCCCTGGGTTTGTATAGTGCATATGCTGTATTGCTGAAAATGACAGACAGACCTAACTAATAGACACTTGGGAGGTTAGCTGCAGGGGAGACAGAGTTCCTTGGCATTAAACAAGAAATAGTTTGGAGCATCAAAGAAGTAAAAATCCATTCATATTGTGCTCATTGTTCTGACATAGGAAAACAAATCTGACATACATTTTCTATGGAAGCCTTATTTGGAAAGAGCTCCTGTAAACGTGCTATGGCCTAGATTTATTATGAATGGTATAGTATAGTTGTAACATGCAAAATTATTTGAAACATCATTAACAAGTAAGAGTTCCTGATGATTCAAAGATTCATGTTCTCTCTGTCACACAATGGTGACTAATTCAGGAATGATGAGCAATAAAGTATTACATTTTTAAACAGTTAACAAGAAGAAACAGGAAATTGTTAGATGCCAAAATGGTATGTCATCAATGGGTGGTATCAGCTGTATACACTTGGAATGTTAATGGAATAGATTCCACTACATATCCTTTAATATGAGTGCAGCACATACTAATAGTTGTCAGAATTCATTGTATGTAACTCACTTGAGAGTTAAAGTGCAGTTTCTGGGCATCACTCCCAGAGATTCTGATTTAGAATAATGGGAATAGACCTGGAAGATATATTTTAATAAGCACTCCCACATTCCTAATGCCAGCAGTTAGTTCTACCCTTCCATTGTAAGAAACACTGCCATAAACTGAATAGTTGCTCATAGAACAGGCCTCATTGAGTAGTTTAAAAAATGTGGATACCTCTCAACATATCTACTATATGGGGGTGAAGTCCAGATATGCACAGGTTTTAAAAATGCTACAGGTGATTCTGATTTGCAGTTAGGCTGAGGAACACAGCTCAATAGAATTAATTTCCATTTGCTGCATGTTATTATATGCTTTAATTCATTATTTAATTTGAGAGACAGTACAATTTTTAATATTTAATCATAAAACTGATAATTTATATATATATATGTATATAAAACATCCATTTCCAGTAAAATGTTTGAAAACTATTTTAATAACAGCTTGTTTCCCAACACATCCTCTCCCATTTTCTTCAGTCAGTGGCGATACCCATTCTACCTAACTTGAGAATAGACTGTCTAGGTAGTATAACCACTGAGCATGGGCTTGGGAGTTAACAGCCTTTGATTGCAGCCTTGCTTCTGCCATTTTCTGTTTGTGCAACACTTAATCAACATTTCTAAAATAGTAAATATCTTGTAGATTATTGTGAAAACTAAATGAGATGATGTATGTAAACTGCTTAATAAAATATCTGGACCTTCATCAGCCCTTTTATAAGTCAGCTATTATTATCATTCTTAACATCTTATTCTTCTCATAGGTAGTCATCATTTTCTGACTCTGCCACTTGTTAATTACCTTGCGTTTGTCCATTTGTATCCATTCTTGTTGCCACTGACCTAGCCAATATCAACTCTTGCCTACCTGGACGAGCACAATTAATCGAGTTACTCATTTTCTGGCTCACTGGTTCTACCTGCTACCAGAGTGATCTAACATGACAACGTCCTGCTCAGCTTCTTTAATGTCCAACTCCTGCCCTTGAGATAGTTTGAACTTCCTAACATTACTTACTTCCTAACATTACTTACAAGATCCTCCTCATTTTGATCCCTGGCCAAGCCTAGAGTCTTGTCTCTTTCTGTGCTTATGCTCCATACTTTAAGCTCCAGTCATTCATTCTTAGAGTGTGCCAGACTCTATCTTGGACCAGGTTTATGTATATGATTTCCTGCTGCCTAAAACACATACCTACTTCTCCTCAGAGAGTATGACTAACATATACTCATTTCGTATTTCCTCTGGAAGATTATTGTTCCCCTTGAGTAGCCTTAAATATTTTTCTATGGACTTGTAAAGCGTCCTGTTTCTTATTATAATACACACCACATTTTACTGTAATTGTTTATCCATTTTAGTGCATTTCATGCTGGGATATGGGTATCTGGATGATTTTCACATTTGTTATTTGACAACGAGGCATTCTATAACTATTTTTAGTTTTGTGGCAATCTATGGAAAGAAAACAAACATACTCTGGAATAGCTAGATGACTTTTCATTTTAGTGCCTGCATTTTAATTTTTTTCCACTGTAAAATACACATAACCTAAAATTTACCATCTTAACCATATTTAAATGTACAGGTCAGGGGTATTGGACACATTCATGTTGTTGTACAATCATTACCACCATCCATCTCTACAGTTATTATTTTCATCTTACAAAACTGAAATTCTATACCCTTTAAGTAATAAGCTCTCGTTCCCCACCTACCCTAGCCCCTGGTAGCCACCACTCTACTTTCTGTCTCTATGATTTTTGCTACTCAAGCTACCTCATATAAGTGGAATCATACAATATATTTGTCTTTTTGTCACTAGCTTATTTCACTTAGCATAATGTCTTCAAAGATCATCCATGTTGTAGAATTTATCAGAATTTCCTTGTTGTTAATGCTAAATAATATTCCATTCTATGTATATACCATATTTTGTTTATCAATTTATTTGCCAATGAATGAACACTTGGTTGTTTTCATGTTGTAGCTATTATGATTAATGCAGCTATGAACATGGGTATTTAATATCCCTTCAAGATGTTGACCTCAGGGGAGGATCCAAGATGGCTGAATAGGAATAGCTCCAGAGTGCAGTTTCCAGTGAGAACAGTGCAGAGGGTGAGTGCTCACAGCATTTCCAAAAAGTTTTCACTGCCTACAGACCAGGAGATTCTGGGGCCAAAAAGCACCACGAGTTTTCTGTGCAGTGGTTTCAGCGGGTGCCAGGTTGGCCCACAGAAACTCACACAAATCTGGGCAGCTGTTTCGACTGGTGCCTGGAACACCTGGGAGACAGAGCTGCTCATTCAACTGAAATGGAGGGAGCAGAGAAAGGGAGCCAGGTGATCTGGCTTGGCGGGTACCACCACCACAAAACAAGCAATCTGAAACGTGCAGCAAGTGCAGCTGGACCCAGGATGGTCCAGCTCATTAGGGGGAAGGGCATCCCCCACTAACAAGGCAGTCTGCCACTGCCGAGGCAGTTCATATAGCACCTGGGCAGAGCCTGTGGCAGCTCAGCAACACCTCTGCTAGCAGACTCTTAGACTACTCTGGGTGGGGCAGGACATCTATGAAAAAAGGCAGCAGCATGACAGGAACTCATAAATAAAGCAGACCTTCCTAGGACACAGCACCTGGGAAAAGAGGCAGTTATGAGTTCAGCTGCAGCAGACTTAAAGGTACCTGCTCAGCAGCTCCACACGGAAAAATGGAGCTCCCAGCACAGCACTTGAGCTCCTATAAGGGACAGACTGTCTCCTCAAGCAGCTCCCTGACACCTGTATACTCAAAGAGACACCTCATAAAGGAGAGTTTAGGCTGATATCTGGTGGGTACCCTTCTGGGAGGGGATGGCAGAGAAGAAACCAGTGGCAACCCTTGCTGTTCTGCAGCCCCCATGGGGGATACTCAGGTGAGCAGGGTCTTCAGTGGACCTCCAGCGGTCCTGCAGCAGAGGGGCCTGACTGATAGAAAGAAAACTAAGAAACAGAAAAAAATAGGTTCAACATCAACGAAAGGGACGTCCACTGAGAGACCCCATCCAAAAGTCACCAACTACAAAGATCACAGGTAGATAAAGCCACTAAGATGGGAAGAAACCAGCATAAAAAGGATGAAAACACCAAAAACCTGCTGCAGGATGCAGGACGTACACATGTACTCCAGAGCCCAAATACAATTTAATAATAATAATAATAATAAAGTCATCTTAAAGATTACTTAAAGATCTTTAGGTTTCAATAAGCAGAAAAAATAAATAAATAAATAGTGTTGGGAAAACTGGCTAGCAGTGTGCAGAAAGCAGAAACTAGACCCCTTTCTGACACCTTACACTAAATTAACTCCAGATGGATTAAAGATTTAAACATAAGACCTAACACCATAAAAACCCTAGAAGAAAACATACAAACCGTTTTTATAACAATACTAGCTTTTATAAATGCTCATGTGTTTACTTGTCCTGAAATATTTATTTCTTCATATGGCTTCAAGTTGCTATCTATTATCCTTTCATTTCACCCTCCAGGACTCTCTTCATGATTTCTCGTACAACAGGTCTGGTAGTAATAAACTCCCTCACTTTTGCTTATTGGGAATGTACTAATTTCTCCCTTACTTTTAAAGACTGTTTCACTAGATATAAGATTCTTAGTTTTTTGTTGTTACTGTTTGTTCATTTTTGTTTTTGCTTTGTGTGTGTGTATGTGTGTGTGTGTGTGTGTGTGTGTTGAGCACCTTTAATACTAGTTCATTACTTTCTGGCCTTAAATGTTTCTGATGAGAAATATGCTGACATATTTGCTGAGAATCTCTTGTATGTGAATTGTTGCTTCTCTCTAGTTGTTTTAAATATTTTATAACTGTCTTTGGCTGGCATCCGTTTGATTACAATGTGTCACAGGAAGAGTCTCTATAATTTTTAAGTTACTCATGTGTTTATATGCATGTTTTTAAAAAAATCAAATTTGGGAAGGTTTTGGCCATTTTTCTTTCACATAATCTGTTTCTTTTTCTAATCTCCTTCTCATCTTTCCTAATGTATTTGTTGGTTTGTTTGAAGATATCCCACCAGTCTCTTAGGTGCTGTTTACTTTTCTTTAATTATTATTTTTTCTTTTCCTTGGATGTATTATTTTCCAGTGTCTTATCTTCAAGTTCAGTGATTCACTCTTCTGCTTGCTGAAATTTGCTTTTTAGTCTCTCTAGCAAATTTTTAATTTCAGTTATTACATTTTTTAGGTCTAGAACATCTTGTTGGTTTCTTTTTAGGTTTTTATCTTTTTATTTATATATACATTTTGTACATACATCCTTTTCTTGACATTATCTATGTCTTTCTTTAGTTATTTGAGCATCTTTAAGATAGCAAAGACTTTTAGTAAATTATTTGTCTAGTAGGTCTGACAAGTTGCTTTCTGGAGAGTTTTTTTTTTTTTTCCTTTGAATGCACTATATTTTGTTTCTCTGTATGCCGTGAATCTTTTGTTAATAATTGAATATTTGAAACTAATGATGTGTTAAATCTGGAGATAAAACTTTCCCTCTTTCCCAGGGGTTTGATGTTTCATTTTTTTTTTTTGTCTTTATTGTGTTCCCTTTTTTTATTGGTTTTAATATGTCTTCATTTTCATGTCATGCCTGGCACGTGATCTTAAGGTTCTCTCACATCTTTTCTGATTTTCCACCTTTCTCTGACTATGTGCAGTGACATTCTAATTTCCCTCATGCACATAGTTGCTTTTGAAAATCCTGGTCTCTAATGTCTGGCTCTAAAAAGGGGAAAGATAAATATGAAGGGAAAGTACAAGGCACTGGCTCTTTAAATCCTTTCGTTGCTTTAGTCAGAGGGGGAGGGGCTTACAATCACATGGAAGGAAGGTGTGTGCAACAATACTTGCCTACCTATGTGTCTGTACTTCGGTAATCAGAAGCAGCAATCAGTAGAACAGAACATAAATTCCTAATACCTGTAGAACAGGGTTCTCCAGCTACTGAAAACTGTGTATAAACTGCTCCATAAACATGCACAGCTGCCTGTAATTTGGCTAGAGGTAGAGAATGGGTAGTCACTGCTGAGCTAAAAGTTAAACTTTACTAAAATTGACTGCAGTTTATTGGCAAGACATCTCCTGAATGTTACAAGCCTTCAATAGACTCCAAAGTTCCAAAATATTCATACAAAACCAATCTGCCAGTGTGGTTGTTGTCTAGGTGGGAAGACATATTCCTGGTACTTCCTACTCCATTAACCTATTAGAATCTTCTTTGTACCTATATTTTGCATTGATGTTTGTAATGTCATTCCAAATGAATATCAAATGAGGCACAATGTGTTGTATCAATAGAAGCTTCATCGGAATGAAAATAAAAGTGGTTTGCCTTCTAACATTTTATTATACAAATTTATAAACAAAAAACATTAAAAAATTATAATGAACCCTTACACAGAAGGTTCCTAAAGTCTATCATTAACATTTTTACCAAAGGCTCTCTTCAAATACTAATTCTATAAATTAGTGCTGGGTATACTTGCACTAGTAACTTAACCTCCCTAAAATTTAGTATCCTTATCTAGAAAAGGGGGATAAGGGTAGGTAGTACTTACTTCATGTATTGCTGCAACAATTGCATGATATCTATGCAGAATACTTAACCTAGCACCAGGTATGAGGTAGATATGCAGTAAGTGTAAACAATAGTAATTAGCGTTTGTTGAATTAATATATGAAAACATAATGTGGTTCCTGAAGATGCTCCTAAAAGGATTTTAATAACTTTAATACAATTTCAGCTACTGGATGAAAGACAGTAGTGCCTTTACTTAAGGGTAAGTATACTGAAGAATATGAACATGAAAATTTTTTCTTGATTAGCTGAACCAATATACCTACATAAAACTGCAGCCCAGTTATTATTATTTTATTATACTTTAAGATCTGGAGTGCATGTGCAGAAGTGCAGGTTTGTTACATAGGTATACATCTGCCATGGTAATATGCTGCAACCATCAACCTGTCATCCACATTAAGTATTTCTACCAGTGCTATCGCTTCTCCTATCCACTAACCCCCTCACAGGCCCTGGTGTGTGATGTTGCCCTCCCTGTGTCCATGTGTTCTCATTGTTCAACTCCCACTTACGACTGAGAACATGTGGTGTTTTGTTTTATGTTCTTGTGTTCATTTGCTGAGAATGATGATTTCCAGCTTCGTCCATGTCCTTGCAAAGGACATGAACTCATCATTTTTTATGGCTGCGTGGTATTCCATGGTGTATATGTGCCACATATTCTTTATCCAGTCTGTCATTGATGGGCATTTGGGTTGGTTCCAAGTCTTTGCTATTTTGAACAGTGCCGCAACAAACATGTGTGCATGTATCTCTATAGGAGGGTGATTTATAATCATTTGAGTATGTACCCAGTAAGTGATTGCTGGGTCAAATGGCATTTCTAGTTCTAGATCGTGAGGAATTGTCACAGTGTCTTCCACAATGGTTAAACACATTTACACTCCCACCAACAGTGTAAAAGTGTTCCTGTTTCTCCACATCCTCCCCAGCATCTGTTGTTCTTTGACTTTTTAATGATTGCTATTCTAACAGGCGAAAGATGGTATCTCAATGTGGTTTTAATTTGCGTTTCTCTAATGACCAGTGACGATGAGCTTTTTTTCATGTTTGCTGGCTGCAGAAATGTCTTCTTTTGAGAAGTGTCTGTTCATATCCTTAGGCCACTTTTTGATGGGATTGTTTGTTTTTTTCTTGTAAATTTGTTTAAGTTCTTTGTAGATTCTGAATATTAGCCATTCATCAAATGGGTAGATTGCAAAGATTTTCTCCCATTCTATAGGTTGCATGTTCACTCTGATGATAGTTTCTTTTGCTGTGCAGAAGCTCTTTAGTTTAATGAGGTCCCATTTTTCTATTTTAGCTTTTGTTGCCATTGCTTTTGGTGTTTTAGTCTTGAAGTCTTTGCCCATGCCTATGTCCTGAATGGTATTGCCTAGATTTTCTTCTAGGGTTTTTATGGTTTTTGGTCTTACATTTAAGTGTTTAATCCGTGTTGAGTTGATTTTTGTATAAGGTGTAAGGAAGGGATCCAGTGTCAGCTTTCCGCATATGGCTAGTCAGTTTTCCCAATACCATTTATTGAATAGGGAATCCTTTCCCCATTGCTTGTTTTTGTCATGTTTGTCAAATATCAGTTGGTTGTAGATGTGTGGTGTTATTTCTGAGGCCTCTGTTCCTTTCCATTTGTCTATATATCTGTTTTGATACCAGTACCATGCTGTGTTTGTTACTGTAGCCCTATAGTATAGTTTGAAATCAGGTAGCATGATGGATCCACCTTTGTTCTTTTAGTTCAGGATTGTCTTGGCTATGCAGGGTCTTTTTTGGTTCCATTATGAAATTTAAAGTGGTTGTTTTTCAGTTCTGTGAAGAAAGTTAATGGTTGCTTGATGGGAAGAACAGCATTGAATCTATAAATTAGCTTGGGTAGTATGACCATTTTCACAATATTAATTCTTCCTGTCCATGAGCATGGAATGTTTTTCCATTTGTTTGCATCCTCTTATTTCCTTGAGCAGTGGTTTGTAGTTCTCCTTGAAGAGGTCCTTTACATCCCTTGTAAGTTGCATTCCTAGGTATTTTATCCTCTTTCTAGCAATTGTTAATGGAGTTCACACATGATTTGGCTCTCTGTCTGTTATTGATGCATAGAAATATTTGTGATTTTTGCAAATTGATTTTGTATCCTGAGACTTTGCTGAAGTCATTAGCTTAAGGAGATTTTGGGCTGAGATGATGGGGTTTTCTAAATATACAATCATGTCATCTACAAACAAAGACAATTTGACTTCCTCTTTTCCTAATTGAATATGCTTTATTTCTTTTTCTTGTCTGATTGCCCTGGCCAGAACTTCCAATATTATGTGGAATGGGAGTGGTGAGAGAGGACATCCTTGTCTTGTTGCAGCCCAGTGACTTATTCTCCTGTTTACACACAATGAAAGAAGGTCTTTGGGTCTCCTTGGATTTTTTTCAAAAAATAATAAAAATAAAAAACAATATGGCGGAAATGCTGTACTTCCTTATTTATCAATGTGTAGTGTAATTACTGGCTCTGAGTTTCAGTTTTATGATGGAGCAAAGAGGGTGGCAGGTGAAGGCCTAAACTAGGATGAGGTAGGAAATGGAAAAGCCCATGAATAAACTTGCCAACACAAACTGAGTCCTAAGCCTCTTTCTCTCCCCAGGCTCCATTCCTGTCCTTGATGAGACCAAGGGCACGTGTTTAGGTTAGGGCAAGATAGGAGGTGCTAAGCAGGTCCAGGTGGAATTCTTTAAGACAAAATGCCTTTTCTGCAGCTTCAGGTCTTGCTCACATACTTTATACAGCTGCATTGCTACTTAAACTGCAGCTGGTGTGTTCTCCATTGTCCAACAGTGGTTTGGACTATTCCTAAAATTTTATTTAAGTGTTTTTTGAAAACATCAGGAAGATGCACTTTGCTAACAAGAAAAACTATGAGACAAAACCAAAAGATTTCAATATGCTAGAATCACCCAACCATTATTTTAGAGATATGCACAGTGTGGGCCAATTCGTCGTTTTTCTTACAGAAGATTACTGTATCATTGATAAATTGGGCTGCACAATTTTCTAGAATAAGCACATTGTATTAGAATATTGGAATCCAGTTTTTATGGTAATTCTGTTCCTCTTATGGGGCTCTTGGTTACATCATATTTACATCTTTGGGTTCAATATTTTTCTGTGCTTATGCTCTCAGAGATCTTATCCAGTTCAAAAATATTATGATAAGTGAATTGAATCGTAGGTCTTTGAAGCTTCACATTTATAAAATCAGCTTTTCTCTAGTTCTCCTGTGATGAATAAACATTAGTGAAAAAACATTGAATGAATTGAATATTTTAAATACTGAGCAGGCACCTTAAAGATGTTAATTATTATATTTAAATAGATTTGAAACAATCTACGTTCATCATATGATGAATGTTATTGTATATATTCCTTTTGATCCATCACTAACTTAAATCAAATTTCCCGAATTATTTATAAAAATATTTCAAATGTGAATTCATGGAATTATAAAAAAAGACTTTTCTTGTCAATTCCAAGAAATCCAGTTCTGAAAAGTTTCAAATGTTAGTGAAGGCTTTTCAGGCTACTTGAATGCACCTGCTTGATCAGACCTTCAACAAAGTATTTTCATTGGCAAATATGTAATTTATGAATAAATAAGAAGTTGGATCCCAAGAAATTAGAATAATAAGCTCAGTGCATTAAAATCTTTGTGCAAAGACTTACATGAAGTTTCTACCAAACTTTTGAAAAATTAATTTCAGCAGGTCCAAGTGTTTGGGATACAAGGGGATGACTACCTACAGAGTCCTTTTCACACATTGCTACCACTGTCAGTGGTTCTTTTTTATTAGCTCTCTTGGCAGCTCAGCAGACCCTCAGGAGAGTCCTCGGTAAACTTCTTTCAGGTGTGTTTATGTGTGTGTGTGTGAGTGTGTGTGTGTGTATGTACTGAGCCAGGAGGTGGTACAAGCGCCTGCGTGTGTGTGTGTGTGTGTGTGTGTGTGTGTGTGTACTGAGGCAGGGGATGGCTACGCATCCACCCCGCCCCCATCAAAACGTTTCCCCTTGGATGAACAATCCTACACTGTGAGTGCTCTGCAGGTGTCTCTGGGTGTCAGCTGGCCTCTGTTTATTATTCGTGTGCTGTGTACAGGGAGGTCCAGCCAGCCATCAGTAACAAGTCTCTGCAAATGGGTCAAGGAAATGAAAATAAAGCCTGTACAGCAGGAACTTTTAGGGTCTGGGGTTTTGCTGGCAAATCCTGCCCAAGTTCCTCTTTAGGTGCTACTTTAAAATTGCTACTTGTTTGACTTGGACAAGACTTCACATGGAGAGGCCGTGTGAGATTTGCGAAGTGGGGACCAGCTGGAAGCAGGTGTGCCGCTTTTTCATTTACTCTTTTACCAGAGGAACACATCTTCTGCTCAGTTCTGAAGCATTTCTTTTCTTCAGAAGCTTGTTTGTGTAATTTGTTTTCCAAAAATGAAGGAGGTGGGGGTTGCTATTAGAGGAGTTAAGAATCATTGCCATGATTTTGAAATATTTTGTTTTCAAACCTATTAATTATAGTTGAATAAGAAGAAATAAACACCTTTTAAAATTTAAAATATTTTTCTCTTCAACTTACATTTTCAGTGACCCAAGAACAAGAATGAAGCTTTCTTATCAAGACTGTTCTGTGATGAATTTCTAAACTATAATGCGCAGAAAGGATGGTGGTTTACTTAGTAGGATTACGCACGGTAAAGTGTGTGTCAAGTTTAATATCTTAATTACAATAGTACAGAACAATTTCTGCTGAAGGAATCACTACTTTATTGAAGTCAGTTAGTGCAATTGTTTTTGATCAATCAGGTCTGTGATTATCTTTGACACTTCTCCTGATAACTACTCTAATAATATTCTGGACCCAGTTCACTACACTTAAAGGAACCTGGTAAAGTTAACAGTGGTTCAGGATTATTAGTCTGGGAATCCTTTAACTGGTGCTCAGCGCTTACACGACTTCTCTTTTAATAATGATCTGTTTTATCCACAGATAACAGCTTATATTATTTAAATCACAGCTTCTATTATTATTATTTATATTATTTAAAAAGTTCTTACATTTTATATTTTTAAAACCTCACTCACTAAATGAGTATTCATTGAGACACTAATGTATGCTGGGCAATGTGACAGTCAAGGAAATGTGGACACCAAAAGAATGATTCGGTCCTTCTGGCCCACCCACCACACTGACCCGCAGCAACCATAGGGATCCTTTTAAAACACGAGTCAGACTACATGGCTCTTCTCCTTAAAACTACTACAATTCCCTCTGAGGCCTTAATGACCCATCTGGCTCCTCCATCCATCCCTCCAGTAACACTGGCCTTCTTGCTGTTCCTTAAACACACTGAGCATTCTCCTCACTCACCTGCTCTACAAATTGTAGCTGCACATTTCTCTGTTACGTCCATCTCTCCTTTACTCCTGATATGATTGTGTTGTCAGTAATCTCTACCTTTTGTCTCATCTCTCAAGTTTCCTAAGGAAAGAGTTTTTGTTATTTCAGTTTCTTTCCTGTATCCTTGAGTATGGAACAGGCTTTCATATAGTAGGAATTCAACAAATATTTGTTAAGTGAATGAATGAATGCATGAAGACATGGCCTTTAGTCTAATTAGAAGGAGATATGCGAATAATCATAGTATCATGAAAAATTATAGTGTTGTAGGATGTTGAAATACTTATATACCTGTCTATGTTTCTTAAATGTATATCAGTATACAAATCTACATGGTATTAAAAGTCTGTTCAGAAGTCAAGGAAAGCAATATTTGTTTCAAGCTTTCTTACTATTTATTTTGGCTGCTGTGATATAATTCTCTTATCCTTTTTCAGACTCTCTGGAGATTAAAAACAAAAACAACAACATCAAAAGAAGGGGAAAAAAAAGTCTTTGTTTTCCAAGAATATGTAGCTGGTTTTCAAGAACTTTGGCTGGGCATTTAGAATTAAGCTTATGAAAATTGCTTCTGAGGTTTTTACTAGATACAAGAATAGAGCCCTTTTTAAAAGAGCTTTAAAATGGTCAAAGCACAATGTTGATGTTGTTGTATTTGTTTTTTCAGTCTTATATTAAACCTCTCATAGTAATTACTGAAGCAAAAAGCTTTTTTGGATTTTATGAATTGAGGTGTTCTCCCTTGGATCTTTTCACTTTAAGAAACTAGAAAAAAATTATTAAAATCAGTGTATATGGAGATCATTATTTTGCCTAAGTGACTAAATCTATTGGTTCCTCACTTACTCTTGAAAAGTTATGCAATTTTTTCCTCCCCATCAGTTAGCATTATTCCCCTTTTTACTTGTCTATAAGTCAAGTTAATTTTGACCACTTACTTGGCTTTTTGACTTGAAAACTTACTTATGTCTTGTGAATATGGCTAGCTAACTAGTATCACTTTTATCTGCGACCATCCTCTCAACAGTTTCCAAAACCTACCAGTTAATTGAATTCCTCTTTTCACTCAGCATTCTTAACACTCCTGACCAGAAGCCCTAGGTCATCTGCATTCACTAAACCAGGCTTAGCCTTTAGTTCCAAACAGTTTTATACAAACGCTGTTCTAAAACTCTCCTATGATTCTTTTGAAGCCCCAGATATCACTTGTTTTTACCCTCTAAATGTGTTGTTGCTCTGACACAGCATATTGTCTCTGCTTGAAGCCTTCGTAAATACAATATAACTTCTTCTGAGAATTCATTACTTAAAAGTTATCACTTCCAGCCTTCTCTTGCTGCATATTAAATCAATTGCATATACAATGACTTCCTAATTAATGTAAATCAAAGAAAATCACCTCTCTCCAGTACTCCTTACATTGCATATGTCAATCAATCATTTTAAGCAGTCATCTGTCTCATTCTGAGTTAACATGCACACACTATTCAAACCCCGCTTGTAACACTGAGAAGTTATCTTCTTTTCCAAGATACTCTCAGCTTACCTCCCTTCAATGTGCTTCAGTAAATTAGGTCTTTCTGATTCTATTCATGCTTAATATTCTGTTTGGAAGACTCTAAAATTGTTTTGAGATAAGCAATACCTTTCCATGGTCTTAGGTTACATTTTAATGTGACAATTCACTGTTTCTAATGCCTTATAGCAAACTGTTATAAAGAAATTCTAAATCTGTTTTGGTAGCTCTCTTTGATCTATTGTTTTCAATTTCAGCAAATTATTGTACATTCAAATTTCTTTTGGTAAGGAGAGATGAAGGGGATTTGATGACTTTTTGTATCCTTGAAAAAATGTAAGTCTATCTAATGATGCATTAAAAAGAAGAATAATGCCTGAGGGGCTAAGTATAAAGAAAACTGTAAAACTTCACTGACTTCACTATTCTAGTAATAGCAAAGGCATTGTCAGATAGAGCAGCAGAGCCAAATATAATATAAGAGGCAGAGCCAAATATAATATAAGAGACCCAAGTACATATAAAATAATTTAGTATAAAAAGAAGTAGTATTTCAAAGGAAGGGTGACAGGACAGTTTTTTTAATAAAAGCTTTTGGGAAAAAACAGCAAACAATTTGGAACCAAACAAAAAAAAATTTAATTAAATAATTACTTTCTAAAATTGAACTAGATTAAAGATGACTAAAATATAAATCAACCTAAATGCCCATCAATAATAGACTAGATTTTAAAAATATGGTACTTATACACCATGGAATACTATGCAGTCATAACATGGAATGAGATCATATCCTTTGCAGGGACATGCATGGAGTCGGAAGCCATTCTCCTCATCAAACTAAGACAGGAGCAGAAAACCAAATACTGCATGTTCTCACTTATAAGTGAGAGCTGAATGATGAGAACACATGGACGCCTGGGGAGGAACAACCACACTCACACTGGGGCCTGTCGGAGGCAGGGGGTTGGAGAAGAGAGAACCCCAGAAAACGTAGCTAATGGTTGGGCTTAATACCCGGGTGACGGGATGATCTGCGCAGAAAACCACTGTGGCACACGTTTATCTATGTAATAACCTTAAACATCCTGCACATGTACCTCTGAACTTAAAAGTCAAAAAATATATATACAAGAGTATTTGAAGAAAATAATGCCGCAAGGAGAAAGTTAAAAAGAAACCTAGATACAATTAAGAGGCAAAGAAAAATCTGGAAAAAAATAGTTGTTTATACTTATATAGAAAAATGCTTTTGAACAAGAAAAATTCTAATTGCATGTTGTATGCCAAATTTGTCTTAAATGTGAATCATTGATGATGGTACCTGCTTTCAAGAAGCTTCCAGTCTAATGGAATTAAACAAATTTTTATTTTATTAAATATGTATCCACATAAATGAACATCCAGTTAGAATCTGTGAAGAAAGACTGCATGATGGCATAAGACATAATACCAAGGGAATCTAATGTGTATTTTTGGGTCTAGAAGACCACATTAGAGTCCTTACACTTGTAATGTAACTTTAATGTATTCATATTAACCTTGAAAAATCAATTATTTTGAATTTATTCATGTCAATATTAATAAAACATAAAATACAAACTTTTAATAGCAAATATAGTATTTATTTTTATTTTCATATTAATAATATACTATGTATTATATTCTTAATATAGAGAGAAATCTTCAATTTAATAAAGAAAAATATACATTTAACCAAGCAGAAAAAGATGGACCAGCAAATGAATATGCAGTTCTTCACAATATGCAGAAAATTCATAAATACTCAATAAACACATGGAAAATATTTAATCTTACTTGTTATGAAAAATTAATTTAAAACAACATATATTATTATGGCTTTAATCGGTATAATGGAAGATACATTTCAGACACTCTCAAACACATATGGTCAGCAAATGAGTGTCATTTTTTTGTAGGAAAACTGAGAAATAACAACCTTAAATATATGCATGCCCTTTGCTCCAGGAATTCTACACAGAGAAATGTGTCTTAAGGAAATTTTAATGAATCTGCACTAGCATGTGTACACAAGGATATTTTATACAGAATAATTTTAATAGCTGAATTTTTTAAACAATCAGAAGTCCATTAAGTAAATATGTAGTGCATTATTTCATTGAAACATTGTGCAGCGGTTCAGAAGTATATAAAGATACATAACAGGATTAAAACATTCATATTTTATTAAGTTAAAATATAGATTATTATGAATTTTAAGAAATGATTTCATTTTTATGATAAAATTTATATATATAGAAAATGTTAATTGTAGCCATGTTTCTTTAACTGTCTTAAAAAGATCTCTTTGATTTCTGCTGTATTTTTTTTTTGCATTTTGTTATAAACGTTTACTACTTTAGTAAAAAACTTAAATAAAAGGAATGTTTATATAAAAAAAGAAAACAAAAAATTTAAGCTGAACGCTATTGAACTTAAGATGAGTTAGAAAGACTCATTTTGTTACACAGGATTCCCTGTAAGCAGATTTTTGATGAAAATTTGCATGGAGTAGATTGTAAGCAGTTTTCATAGGAATATTTGCATGGAGGAGATTTTCTGGGGTGTGCTCAATGGACCAACACTTGTGGAGGGTAGGGAAACAGGACTAGGCAGAGGCAGAAGCTGATCTATAATGCAGGTGCAATAAATGTCTCAACTAATCCTCTAGGGGACTGTGTTGCTGGGACGGCTGTTGCTATTATTATTATTACTACTATTACTACTACTACTACTACTTTTCGAGACGGAGTCTCGCTCTGATGCCCAGGCTGGAGTGCGTGGAATGATCTCAGCTCTCAACCTGACCATCATTGCATATAGGTAGCCTCCAGAAGACAGAGCCTAACTTGGGACAAAGCAGCTTATTTTGGCTGAAAGTAATTCTTGGAAGGCATTCAACTGCTTGCAGCAGGGAAGAGTGGCTCTGAACTGAAGGGAACTACAATGGCATGCACTATACCAAGCTCGTCCAATTCGTGGGCGCCAGGCTGCATGCGGCCCAGGACAGCTTTGAATGTAGCCCAACGCAAATTCATAAACTTTCTTAAAATATCGTGAGTTTTTGGCAATTTTTTTAAAGCTCATCTGCTATCGTTAGTGGTAGTGTATTTTACGTGTTATCCAAGACAATTCTTCTTGTTCCACTGTGGCCCAGAGAAGCCAAAAGATTGGACACCCCTGCACTATACTGACAGTTTCCAGTTGAGAACTACATGGTTTACGTGAATGGGTCATCCAGGGTCCAGAGTTGGAATCTCTTCTTGAATTCATCAATTTTTTCCCTTAATGCTGAGAAAAGGGGATGCATTCACAATAACATAATTTATAAAATAGTGATATGCATACCAAACTCCAATATATTCATTTTCACTGAGAAATATAACTGACATGAGGACTAAAATATGTTTTGACTGACCGGTACATTCTCTGCTAAATTGGAAACAAAAGTGATACCCAGGAGGTTTCTTGATTTGTTTGGCAACAGGAAAAAAGTCATTTGCAAATTGAGAGTGTATGCATTATATCATTTTCTGTATTTGAGGGATTTATTTTCTTTTACTGCTGAAGAAATACTAATAAATCCTTTTTTTCTCAAAAAGTTTTCCAGGCTTAATATAGATTTTACATTTTATCTTTGTTACAGTTCACATATTGGTTCTAGATTTGGAAGAATCTCATCCATAATCATTTACAAATTATTGCCAGAGTTAAGTTCCTTTTGTGAAATATTTGCACATATTTTATATGAAGTTTTATTCCAAAGAGGGTATCTGTTTCTTAAATCTTATTCTCAAATTTTGATATGCTCTATGAATTTATTGACTTTACAAGTTTCTTTGTAGAAATTGGTTCTCAAATAGTAGTTTTATGAATACATATGTGATAATTTTCTTTTTCTAGGTTCAAAATATTTTAATCAATGGACTCATCTTTGGAAAGTAGTAAAACAGTAAAACCTCTCTTGTTTTTAATATTGCAAGTATTGTAAAAATATTTTATTTCAAAAAATATTTATTATAGTTTTCTACACCAATGCTAGTTAAATTTCTATCTGAGAGAGAAACATCATTAAAAATGTGGGGTATGCCTTTCTAGCCCTTTGCTATGCATTCAAATATTACATATGTATATATCATTTAAACATAATTATGATCATAATTAATATATCATTCTGATGCTTGCCTTAATTGATTTTTTATTGTACTTTAAGCTCTGGGGTACATGGGCAGATCTTGCAGGGTTGTTGCATAGGTACACACATGCTTTGGTGGCTTGCTGCCTCCATCCCCCCGTCATTTTTATGTTTGATTTGGAAATCATTTTGGGCTCCACAATATGCTTATAAGAAATTTGTGGATACGGTATGTATTTTATGGACACATTTAATTAATTCATATTTATTATGATTAGTAATATCTTTACTCCCTTATATTTCCTGTCATTTTATTAACTTTTAAACTAATACTTCATCATTCAGTGATGCTTTATTATAAGCACTAGTACTTCCTATTCTCACCACTGTTTGCTGTGTTCAATGTCATCCTCTGCCTTAAATTTATTTCATATTGATGGTATACAATCTTTTTATTATAGTAAATGTAAGTGATTATAATAGAAAGGGTCTTGGTGACTTTCTGAGACTACATACTGAAAATTCTCTTTTGTTTCAGACTTGATTGCACACACACACACACACACACACACACACAAGCTGAAAAAAATATATATAAAATATATATATCAGCTTTAATTTTTTTTTTTTTTTGAGACGGGGTTTCACTCTTGTTACCCAGGCTGGAGTGCAATGGCGCGATCTCGGCTCACCGCAACCTCCGCCTCCTGGGTTCAGGCAATTCTCCTGCCTCAGCCTCCTGAGTAGCTGGGATTACAGGCACGCACCACCATGCCCAGCTAATTTTTTGTATTTTTAGTAGAGACGGGGTTTCACCGTGTTGACCAGGATGGTCTCGATCTCTTGACCTCGTGATCCACCCGCCTCTGCCTCCCAAAGTGCT
Organism: Sapajus apella; assembly: GCF_009761245.1. Taxonomy (NCBI): domain Eukaryota; kingdom Metazoa; phylum Chordata; class Mammalia; order Primates; family Cebidae; genus Sapajus; species Sapajus apella. The sequence goes on from NW_022436985.1 coordinate 17,020,598, forward strand.
GGGATTACAGGCATGAGCCACCGCGCCCGGCTCAGCTTTAATTTAAACATTTATTTTCTTCTATTTCTTTGCTTATTTCTTTCATTGCATTGTTCTCAGTCCTATCATCTAGAATTCCTACTGGACAAACAGTAGCACTTGTCAATTTATCTTTTATAATTTGGCTTTTCTTTCATATTTTCCATCTCCACATCTTTTTTCTGCTTCATTTTAGAGAATAGTTTGTTCTTCCAGCTCTGTTTGTTGAGTTTGGGACTTTTCTTTGACTACTGGTTTTCACCAAATGTTTGACAAGTTTTGTGTATTTGTTCTTATCTATACTTGATAAATGCCTTTGATGAATGTAGGAGCTGATTGCATTGGTCAACTTTTTGTGATGGCTGTGTGTTATCTGTTTTGGGTTTTATATTCCTTTAGGTACTTCCCTGATATCTGAGTCAGAATTTTCAATGCAGACTTTATCTGGGGAGCAAATTTTGTTTCTTAATTCTTTTTTGTTCCCCTTGTTTGTCCTTACGAAGGTAAGAGGTTACTTCAGGCTTTACTGTGCTTTTATTTTCTAGTGCTAATATTCACTTGGGAGTTCTTCTCAGCCAAACTTTTTTTTTTTTAATAAAGATTTTTAAACATTTATTTTAAATTAATAGCTGAAAGCAAGTAAAAATAGCTAATTTTGCTAAACACTCCAAGGAAGTATTTTGAATCACATACTCAGAGTACAAATTCCTCAGAGACATTAAAATTATTCCCAAATTAGGGAGTCTTAGAAAAAAAGAATTACATGAACACAAAACCCACTAGGGAGTTGATTTCTTGCATATTTTTCTATGGAATGTGTGCTCTGGCTCAAGTATCCCCCTTTCACTGAAACTATCTAACGGCCTTCAAACCCCACTATAAACATGGAAAACTGCCTTTAAATGGCTTTACTAAAGACATGATGACACTTACGTCCATCTGTGTTTGATACCAAATGCCAGCATCAAGTACATTTTCAGAGCATGAAAACAGGCACGTGCTTTTAACAAGTTTGTGGTGTTACTGAGCAATACGTGTGAATGTCTCAATAAACATTTTAAAGGAAAGAACATAATTAGCTCACTTGTTTTGAGGAAGTGATGAAGTGTAATAGAGTTCAACCTGTTCAAGAATCTTGCCAAAATTTTAAGAAGTAGACTTCTACTTAGAGCTTCAAGAAAGAGCAATGATGTACATAAAAAGAAAAATTATTGCACTAAATAAAAACTTTCCAGTACTTTTGGGAATTAGCTAACATATAAGCAATCATAGCAGGTTGGAAGATGTAGAATAATATACATTAACTTTTTAAAACATAATTTATTAGCTAGAAAAGAAAAAAACTCAAATGTTCTTTATTTACCAACAATAAATACAGAAAATTGATGAAACTGATTTCACAATAAGATAAGGGCTTTTCAAATACTCCTTCAAAATATTGTCTTTTTTTTTTTTCCTTTTCTGGCTAAAAAATTATGTCACATTTTTTACTGCATCAGGATTTGGCCTTAAATCTATACTTATACATTTGGCAATGATTTGATGGTGTTACTTTCGTTTGTTTCATAATGCCTGTTATAGCTATTCACATATATAATTTCCTCCCCCAAAATTTATGTTTAAATGAACTCTGGTTTTCTAAACTTCTGAATTCTATGTGAATTTAATCAGTCTTAATGTTCTGTCTCATTTCGTACTGATATAGCCATTGTTTTTATTCACAAGTCCTGAAGGCTTACTATTTGGACAAGATACCTACTTTCAATAATTATATCAGGATCAACAGAAAAGAATGTCTTTTCTGTAAATACATATGAAGAATTACTCTGCCCCACTGTTTAATATACAACTATTCTTGATATTTACAAAAAATATTTTGAATGATTTAATATAGTTTTAAGAGTTAACTTCTAAACTCCAGAAAAATTCCTTTTTCCTTTGTTTGTGAAAATTTTCCTTTAAAAAATTTAGTTGTTGACTGATAGAATGTTACTTCTAAAGTTACTGTGCCAAAGGCCCAAGATAATTTTTCTTATACATTTAATAACATTCTAAACTTTGATAACATAAACTATTTTCTCTGCATAAATACGTGTATTTTCATTAAGTATATAGATTTTTATGTGTACATCAACATTTGTGCATACAGGCAGAAAAAGCATTTTATATGTCTACTATATACTACTATATACTAAGACATTATGTCTTAATATGTGAAAATAGTTTCAAATTGTTCTTATGTTACAAAGTGTTCAGTTAAAATATTTTCAAATTTTAAAGCAACACGCAATTTTCTTCTGATTTAATATTTTTTGAAGGTTGATTAATAGAATGCTGTAATGAAAAAATAACACTTCTTGTGAAATTTCAATAATCTCTCACAGAAATGTCCATAGACGTCAATGAATGTGCCCATAAATCCTATTAGTGATGTCATTAGACCCAAATGTAAATTGTAACATTCCTCATAATAAGCAGTATAGAAATCTCAACCGTATTTTAGCCCAGCTTTGGGATAAATTAATATGAAAACTATTTATTTAAATTGATCAACTATTTTCTCTGTAGCCTTTCAATTTTTAATATGAGTGCTCTGTATTTCCTCAGTGGAAATTTTTATTGGTTTGAAGCCAATGTAACTCTATTGATGCTAATTTGACCACATTGGTTGTCTGCACTAGACTGCAAGTTCTACATTAGTCTTTAAAGCTTAAAAGGTTTTCAAGCCCTATGTAGTACCTTGGAAATAGTAAATGGTTCAGTTCTGACTTACGAAGTAAATAAATAAAAGTAGCTTTTCATAACAGAGTTTAGTGTTTCTACCCCTTTTAGAGCCCCCTTCATCTTAAGTGTCATCTCATTTGGGAAATTTTCCTTATTCAATCCCAGGATAAGGGAGGGGACTCTCTTACATGTAGTGTTAGCTGTTGGCATACAAACCTCTATCAAAACACTTGTCATCCTGTAGTTTCATAGTGTCAGTGTGTGCACCCACACCTGTTGTCTCATGGGACGCAGGGACTGTGTCTGCCAGAGAAGCTATGGCACGTAAGAGGTGATCAAAATTCAAGAAGATTGGAAGGCAGCTTGTTCTAGCTATGATTCATTGGTCAACCTATCTTCTTGGGTACAGGTCATACACACATACTACTCACCATTTTTACAAACTTAATTTTTGGAATTTTAGAATATTATGAATACATCACTCTTTGTATTCATATATTCTAAAATGCACTTCATTTCCCAGTGTTGAAACAACCTGGCTGCTATTGTTATCCTCTTTCACCTGACCATTTTGGTTTTTAGCTTCGTTTTCTTTAAAATCCTTCCTCAAGCTTATGTCTTTATATATTGCATTTTGTGCATTTATTACCACTTCTTATATTCCCATTTTATTCCAGACTTGTTTAATTCTTTGTCTCTCCAAATTTCTCTCTCTGTGTGTTTCATTGTCCTTTTCTATCTGCTCTCTTTTTTTGTCCAATTATGGCTCTGGGCCTTTAGTTTACACCAAGATTAACCTTGCCACGTCCCAAGTGTCAGATGCCTGATCTTCAATCTTTGAAGTTCCTTTACAACTGACTCTCTGGTAATGCAGCTTCTCAGCTCACTGCTCTTTGAACACAAAGGAGACACAACTACCAGGTAGTGGTAGGATATTTTCATGCGTGGCTGCAAATCTGTGAGTCAGCCAGCTGTGGTAAAAGGGACAGTCTGTAGCTGCAAACTAGAGTGAAATTAACCAGGCCATAAAGGAGATTAAACCCATGGCCTTGGCCGTAGTTGTTAAAGCACTAATTATTAACTACTCAGTGAGACAGTCACCTATACGATCCTATATTAAATAGATGGCAAATCAAGATATATTTTTTAGTTATATAAACACTTTCATTACCATAGCTAATCACAATTTATAGAACTAAACCATATTTAAAAGAATATCTACACTATGATGACCACGGAGTAAATATATTAGGTGTATTTCTTTTAGACATATAGCATATTTTTGCAATGAATATTGGGTACGTGTGCTTCTTGGTATCAATGTAACATATCATTGTAAAGGTGTTGTTATTTTAAATATACAAATTGAATATTAGACATAACTTGGTAAAAGGTTAATGTAATTTAAATGAATTACTCATAATGTTCAAGGGTGGTTTGGATAAATCAATTAGCATTTATAATAACCTACACTATTAAAGTTATTGTAAGGGGTATAAACTGTGTAGGGTCAAGTCCTCATTATTACAAAGTTTTTATTCTTGCTGTGGAGACAAAGCATATGCAGATACAAAGGCAGCAAGACAAGAAGGTAAGAATCACATGAGCGGGGCAGCTGGAATGTTTTGATGAAGGTTCAGAACAGGGATATTGTATCAGGCTGGAGTGATTTAATTAGCGAAGTCTTCACCATACATGTGAGAGCTGAACTGAGTTTTCTAAGGTGCACAGGAAGATGCTCACATGTTTGTTTCCTGAAACTGCTATAACAAATTACCACAAACTGTGTGGTTTAGACCACCAGAAATTTATCATCTCACAGTTCCTGAGGTCAGTAGTCTGAAAAAAATGTGGGCATGGTTGGTTCCTTCTGGAGGATCTATATGAAAAACTCTTCAACGTTTTTCTCCTAGCTTGGTTGCTGGCAATCTTTGGTGTTCCTTGGTTTATAGATGCATCCCTCCAGTCTCTGCCTCCATCTTCACATTGCCTTCTCTGTATCTCTCTGCATCTTTTCCTCTTCTTAGAGCTGAATTGATGTAGGGTTATTGTAAATCCAGGATAAATTAATCTCAAGATTCTTCACTAATTACATATACAAAGACCCTGTTTTCAAATAATGTCACATTCTGAGGTTCAGCATAAACATGACGTGTGTGTGTGTGTGTGTGTGTGTGTGTGTGTGTGTCCAGAGGTTGGGGGGCACATTATTCAACCCATTGCAGATGGGTAGGTTAGTGCACACCTAAGCAGAGGACTCTGATTGAATTCCTTCAAGGGCTGGGTAGGGAATGTTAACAAATGTGAATAGTATATTGTTAGACAGCAAGATCAGTCTAAAAAACATAGAAATTCAAAAAATAATTTAAACATAGCTTGCCAGACAATACACTTTTGTAAGAAAAATTCATCCAAAAGATTCCCAGTGCATATCTTCCAATAAACAAGAACAATAAAAATAGCTATTAAATTTTTAGTGTTTACTCATGTTCCAGGCACTGTTATAAGTGTGTATGTATACATACACACTTATAACATATATTAAATATATACATATATATATATTTATTTATTTAATATGTTAAATTTCACCAAAACCCAAAAATAAGGGCACTGTCATATTCACTTTCTGGGTAAAGATATTGAGCCTCAGAGTTGTCAAACCACTTATTCACACTGATGTATCTGGTAAGTAATGTGGCTGGACTTCAAATCACCAAAAATTGTTTTGAGGAGGTCATAGGCAATTTCAAACACTATGTTGATGTCACACTTTTAGAAAGGGATACAGCTTGAAGAGAAAGTGGGGAAAGACTTGGAGGTTCAGGACAGGTGGTTAAGGAAACCTGGTCTCTGTCCTGTAAATGATGGGAGTCACTAAAGTTTTTGAGAAATGTTTAACATCATGAGAACAGAGAGTTTGTAAAAATTACGCCAATAGTTAGTGTTCAGAATGTATTGAAGAATGTAGATTTGAGGCTTCTGCAATAAAATGTCTGCAACAAATAGTCAAGGGGTGACAGGAGCCTGCACTAGGGTGGTGGAAATTATGACCCATTTTCAACATGTGCTAGAGGGATTAATCCTGGCTGCATAGACACCTTTCTCTCCCTCTCTCTGCCTTTCATAGAATGCAAAGGGTCTCTCTAAGCAATCAGTAAAAAGTATAAAACATCATCACCAAACACTTGCATGGTTTATTCTATGGACAGTTTTACTTCCTTAAAAGTTTCACCTTTTGTCCCCTAGAATGAAACAATGCAATTCTCCTGTTCCCACTCAAAGGATTTAGCTATAATATACCATCAACAAAATCATGAGTGATCCCTTCCCATATAATTATAGGGTGTGCCATAGTGCAGATGTCTCCATGCAAAGTAGGAGTAGCCTGCAATTAGCCAGAAGAATTCTGCAGAAAATGTGGTTAGAGGCAAAAGGTTTACTCTAAATTTGACAGCTCCAGCTATAAATAGTTTCTTGGCTTTTTTATTTTTTGCCTTTATCAAGGACATCTTTGCTTCATCTGAGCACTTTCTGCAAAATAACCTTGCAGCTATGGATGCCATATGTAAAAGCTGTTTTTGCTTTGGATTAGTTTTTCTTTACTTACAATGATCTGAATAATCCATTACAAAATTCTCTCTGCATTTTCCCTGCATATGGAAGATATGCATATAAATTTATAATGCTTATGTGAGGCATAAGTCAGCGGTTAATCCATCTGATTGTAAATCATGGGACTATGTACCATGACCACATTAAAACTGAACCACAAATAAAAAGGGAGAATGGGCTCTAACCTTTAATTGTGGCTCTCAGAATCAAGACCCTCAAAAGTCCTGAATGTGTCACATATAAGAGATGCTTGAAAAATCACATTATTTAATGTCTAACATGTGCAGGAAATAGAATAGCAGGTTAGTAGTTTTTGAAATGCTTATTTTATGAAAAGATAGAAAAGATCACTATATACACAGTACAAAGGCACTATGACTCACCATCTAACATATAATGAAATCAAAGACCTCCGCGTCACAAAATTCAATAAATTCCCTTTAGATCAGAATTAAGAATGTATTTTAGGGCATTTTGAAACACGTGTTTGAATTAAAATTAAGTTCAACATTTCTTTATGAAATTATTGTGCTGATTGGTAAAGAATAATACACAGATCAACATCACAGCATTATGTTTTGTATTTCAGACTAAACTAATTTCTACAATTGTATATGTAGATCTTCTCACAATGATTTTCTGGGGTAGCAGTATGTTATGAAGGCAGATTCTTTCTTCAAATGAAATTCTGATTAGTCACTAAAATAACTGAATAAACATGGTTTTGTCTTAATGGACAACATATTAATCTTAGAAATGAATAGTCAAATTAATTGGTTTAAGTTGATATTTCACTATTTCAGTATCAAAATGAAAACTTGAAATGTAGCTGTATGAACTTTTGGATATTTACAAGTACAATTTTTAACCATGTTTAATTTTTTAAGGTTCTGTATCATATTTAATTTAATATTTATTTATTTAAATAAATACTAAATAAAATGCTTAATTTTCCCTTTGTTTTCTTTACTTTTCATTAATAATGTTTAAATTACTCACATGATACATTTTTTTCTTGGTTTTCTCTGTTTGTGGCAACTTCATATAGAGTTACTTTAAAAATTTTATAAATAAAACGGTGCAACCAATGATGTCCCCTTACGTCCTCCCTGCGCTTTAATTATGACACACGTTGAATGGGTTATGATGTTTTTACTTTACACCACACATTATTAACAAACAGAAATACTTTAGCATGTAAATTTTGAAATGTCTGAAAAATGTCATCAGTTGGAGGAATGTCGTAAACCACCTCTCAGATTTTGGGTATGAATACATTTTTTGTGTTTGTTCAATGTGAAAGCACTCTTTAAACCAGTTAGAGCAAAACAACAGCATCTTGTGCCATGACCTAGGGTTGAAGGCACCAGAGGCCTTTATTAAAGATCAGCTTTTAAGAATATATTTTTCTGCCAGAGCATATTTATTAGAAGTTGACACATTTTACATATTTGCATTTGAGTCCTTGAGTTTTCTAAAGTATTAACTAAATGTCTCTGAATAGTTTCTGACCTTTCTCTGGTACCTCTTTGTGATAAAAGAATATAACCTAAAATGTGTTTGGTATGGCATAGTGAAATATCTGTTAATTTCTTCACTGCTGGCAAAAGAGTAGATTAATTTTTATCACAATGCATTCTGACATTGTGATTCACAAAATGGTTGTACATTTACAACATATATCATATGTTTCATTTTAAAAATATTTTTATTTAAAATGTTTGGCTTTATAGGCAAAATTATGTGCCGAAGTATACTACATATTTATCACTCTTATTATACATTTCCTAAGTAAGTTTTTACATTTCAACTTCTTTCCTTAATAAACTTGTATATTCAAAGAAAAAAACATTTCTTTAATATGCATATTTCTGTTGATTTAGGTAGATAATTTGATTTTAAGAGAGGAAGCACTTGGTGTAATTTTATATCTGTAAACCACCAAGCTTCAGCTGACATTCTTGACACTTCATGAATAAGTCTAAAAATCCCTACCCTATGGAATTCAATTTGCATTAATGAGAATGAATTGTCTTTTCATTGTAATTCTTTCTCATTTTCAAAGCATACTTAATGTAATCAGGTCTATACTTTTTCAATTATTAACAGAGAAACTAACATCTTTAAATGGTTAAAGATTAACAAGATACATGCTAGAGATGTCCTGGGATTTTCTACTATCTTACAGGATTTAGATTTTCTTAATTTCTTGCCATGTAAGAAAAAGGGGAATGTTGTGAATGAACAGGTACTGTGGCACCTCTGTCTACTTCAATACCTTTGAGAATGCTGTTACTTTCATCAGCAATGCCTAACACTTCCTTGCTGACCCAGCGAATTCCAGTTCATTTCTCAAGTCCCACCCTAAGTGTTCCGCTTTCTGTTGTTTGTGTTGACATTTTGCAATAATGGCAATGAACTGTGTTTTCACTGGAAGTTTAATGACACTGCAAATTGAATTCCATAGGGCAGGGATTTTTGCTGGTTTGCTTGTAATGTACCTCCAATGATTTATCTCTAGAACAATAACTGGCTCATGGTAGTAGGTGAGTAACTATTTGCTGAATGAATCTCTCATTGCAGATTTCTTAATTATAGAGTGTTTCACATTATATTTTGGCTCTGTATTTGACTGTCAAGCTCTCTAAGTACACCTTCACAACTCCAGATCCTAGTGCAGAGCTTGTCACATAGCAGGTTTTCATTAAATATCTAATGGCTTGATATTTGGTAAGATGAATTTAAAAAGCAAGCAAAGTATCTTTTTCTGAAATTGTAAACAGAGGTAGAATATGAAGAATTATGGATTAATTCCTTTAGTAGGACTCTATGTCAAATGATAATATATAGTCTGCTGATCCGTAAGCATTAAAAATTATCCATTTTAAATCATGAAATTAATCAGCATGAATATTTAACTTATTTTTAAGAATACATAGAAAGAAGTGAGTTCACAATCTCTCTTAGCTGCTATTGAATACATTATTGTTCTGTCATGTAAGACATCCTTCTTATAGCTAATTCATTATTATTTTACATGTTATTAATTACAGTACTATAATCCTGCCATAGTATATTATGGACTCATTGAGTGCAGAGACATTATTTCTTTTTTATTGTTTTGTTTTAAGACACTGTCTTTTTATTTCACTTTAATTTTTAAAATATTTTTTTGAGACAAGGTTTTGCTCTTTCAGCCAGGCTGGAGTGCAGTGGCATGATGTCCGCTTACAGCAGCCTCAACTTCCTGGGCTCAAGTGAGCCTCCTGCCTCAGCCTCCTGAGCAGCTGGACTACAGGCATGCACCACCAAACCCAGTTATTTGTTTATTTATTTATTTTTACTTTTTGTAGAGATGAAGGTCTCCCTATGTTGCCCAGGGTAGTCTTGAACTTCTGTGTTTAAGCAATCCTCCTGCCTTGGCCCCCTCAAAGTGCTGGAATTATAAGCATGAGCCACTGCACTGGGCCCAAGATGATTATATTTTTTTGTACTCCAAGAGTTTTAGTGTACCACGATATTCTGAGTAGGTGTTCAATTAATTGCTACTTCATTTTTTAAATATGTTTGCTTGAATTTAAAATTATTTATTTTATGAATGAAAGTGATGTAGTTCCTGCTTTGATAAAGCATTTAAAACAGTAGAAAAAAAAAGGCTTGCTTATTCCACTTTCCTCTGAAGTTCTGTGGTTCTTTTCTTTTAAAATATGTGTGATGACAAAAATTTTACTTTGAAAAGAGAGTTACAAAGAATACAGTGAAAATTTGTAGAAGCGATTTTTATCTCTCATTGTTATTTGTAATAGACTCCATTCTCAAAGTTTCTTTTAAATATAAAACCTAAATATTTCTTCCCGGTTTATGCTTGTGCTCTCAAAATAAAAATTTCCATAAAGATAATGAACAGTTTAGCTTCTTTGTGAATCAGTTTTATATTTATAGAATGGAAATGATAATAATGTATTTAATGTCCCTGATAACCACAAAGAAAATAGCTATAGAATGTACACAAAAGGAAATCCCAAAGGAAATTATGTGATTCACTCCAAAAAATCAACTACACATAAAAGACAGTGCAAAAAATGAGGAACATAAAAGCTACAAGGCATAGAAAACAAATAAAAAATGACAAAAGTCTCTCCTTATCAGTAATTACTTTAAATATAAATTGATAAAACTCTCCAGTCAAAAAAAGATTAGCTGAACAGATAAAAACCCATGACATAATTAATGCTATATGTAAAACTCATTTTAGATTCAAAGATAAAAATAAATTAAAAGTGATCAGAGGGAAAGAGGCATTTAATTCAAATTATAAGCAAAGAGAGCAGGGTAGCTATACTAATATCACACAAAATAGATTTTAAATGAAGAAAGTTTATAAGAGATCAAGTTATTATATATTGAAAACAGGATCTCAAAGAAATATTTGTACACCCATATTCATAACAGCATTATTCACAATAGATATAATGTAGAAGTAACTCAAGTGTCCATTGAAGGATGGATGGGTGAGCAAAATGTGGTATAAACATGCAATGAAATATTATTGAACCTTGAAAAGAAGGGAAATTCTAACATATATTACAACATTAATGAACCTTGAGGACATCACAGTACCTGAAACAAGCAAGTCACAAAACAACAAATATACCAGATGATTCCATTTATATAAAGTACTTCGAATAGTGAAATAATAGAGACAAAAAGTAGAATGGTGGTTTTCAGGGGATAAGAGGAACAGGAAATTGTTTTTTAATGGGTATAAAATTTCAATTTTATAAAATTAAATGGGTTATGAAGATGGAGGGAGATGGTTGCACAACATTATGCCTATATTTAATACCACTTGCTATGTTCTGAATGTGTCCCTCCAAATTCACCTTGAAACAATCTCTAATGCAATAGTATTAAGAAATGAAGCCTTTAGGAGGTACTTAGGTCCTGAAAGCACCTCCACCTCCTTCTTGAATGGGATTACAACTTATATAAATAAGAGGCTTTACACAAAGTCAGCCCTTTTGCTCTTCTTTCTTCCACCATGTGAGGACACAAGAAGGCCCTCACCAGATACTGAATGCCAGTGCTTTGATCTTGGATGTCCCCCAGATGCTTAAGATATAAATTATAGATTCTTTATAGATTACTATTCTTTATAGATTACTAATCTTGGTATTTTGTTATAAAAGCACAAACAGACTAAGACACCATTAAACTATACTCTGAAAAATTGTTAAGATGGCTAATTTCATGTTATGTGTACCTTACCACAATTAAAAAATTGCAGAAAATATAATATTTTACAGATATTTAGTTAAATGAAATATATCTTATACATTATATAAAAATCTAAATGTACTATATTCTGCATATTAAATATTAAAATTAAATTTACTAGATTTTATTTTTCTTTTTGAATATGGTTACTAGACAGTTTAACATTGCATATGTGACTGGTGTCATGTTTCTATTGGAGGGAGCTGGTCTATAAGATACATGTAAACTTCCCCTTGCTCTAACTTTCACTTTCCTGTTCAACTTTTTAGCTGGGCTTTAGATGTGCCTCTGGTCTAGCTTATGATACAGTTTGGTATATACTCTATGGTCCGGTCTGTGAAGCTTTTGTACACACTCAGATTTTGACGTACCTTAATCTCTTTGATAATAATTATTTCAGTTCTTAATTTCCTTAACAAAATCATAATAATGTTTCAAAATATACTTCAATAGTTTTCTTTGTGAGATCTCTCTGATTTATCCAGGCAGCATTGCCACTTTATTGATGATGTTTCTATATCTGTATATGTTAGTAATTTCCCTTATCACACTGTATTGTAATTAATGGTATTTATTGTAATTGTTGTGTAATTATTGGTACACATCTAATTCCTATAAGAGGCTTTGAATTCTCTCATAAGCCTAGATCCACTTGTTTGTGGAATAAAAACCATAAATGCAATTTGTAGTCAAACAAATTTGGTTTGAATTATCTTCCCATCACTGATGAGATACATGAATTTGAAGAATTTATTTAGACTCTAATATACAGTTGATGAAAAAGGTTGAGCTGAATCCGTAATTATTCTAATGCATTCCTATTTAACCTGGCTTTTGAAAGTACATCCTTTATATCAGCTTCTTTGACTTTTAACTTTTTGTCAATAAAGTACAGATGTTTCCAGGTTCTAATTTAATGTTAATGAGAGATTTCACTATAAAGGACTTATTAAAATTTATACAAGTTAATAATGCAAATGTCACACTATAGAATGCAATTTCTTATGTATTGTATTATTGATGGTGCAGTTTTTTAAAATTTATGAAATTTACCAAAATTAAATGATCACTACTTGTTTATACTTCAGGAAAATCAAGAGAAACACAAATACTCTTTTTCGAATTATACTTATTGAAGGAGACAGAAAGCAATGAAAAGAAGGCATGGTGAGACCTATTTCAAATGTTGATAATTTTTCCAGAATCTCTTCTATATGTTGTAGGTTTCAAATATCAAAGACTTTTTGGTGGCAGAAAGAATGGAGTATATTTGGGAGCTTCTAAGTTGGTGGGGGGAATGTCTAAAGTACTCATAGATGACAACTTATGAACTGACATCATAGCAGCTAATAATGAAAGCGTGTTAAAGGCATGTAGTAGATAACCCATAATTCTATGGTTCTTTTAACATGAAATATGATAGAACGAGAATATGAAGTGAAAAGCAATAAGATAATCATATACCATAACTCAAAGCACTCACCCACTTCTAAAACCATGTATTTTGAGTAAAGCCAGGCCTCAAAATGGATAAGCCTAAGTATTCTGAAACCTCTGTCCCATTGCATTCAAAATATCTTTAAAATTAGTTGTTTGCTTTCTCTATCTGTCCTTGCAATCCCTACAAATAGTCTTTCTTTTGTAAAATAAGCCAGGTTTTTGAGATATGAACGTTTTCAAATATTTTAATTAAAATTATGAGCAAAACAATTAAATTTAGACAATTTTAAACTAATTCATTTTGAAGGTTTATATCATGTTTTGAAGTACAGTGTTTTGTTCTTTATGCTAATTAGTGACTTCCTGCTTCAACAGGAAATGGCTTTATAGAGATAAAACAACATGTTTCTCTGACATCAAAAAGTGCTTGCAAAACACTGTTGAGCTGAGTTAGTTGAAAATGAATCAAATACATAAGGATTGCATTTCTACTGAACTTTACAGGAGCTTGAATGTGAAAAAGCAGAGTGCATTAGGCAAAATGGGTTTTAAATTTTACTTAACCCTTCCTTGTGAAAGCTAAAGTTGCCTCTTTTTGCATGAAGATTTGCCTATTTCAAGGTGATCAACAGTTTATTTTGCTTTTATTTATCCTCTTTCCCAGTTAATGCCCTTAACTATATAGAATTTGAGAATAATCTGCAAACAATCCAAAGATAATAAGTGGAACATGATTGACTCACCTATCATGATTTCTTCTACTAACCAACGGTCAGAAGAAGCAGAATATTCTGATTTAATAACTCATAAAACTGATTTGATCAATTACTTTAAGATACAGCCTTTGTTTTCTCTTATATCTTGAATTTTAGAAATAGTTTATCAACAATCTTAACAATTTTCCTAGTAATGACTGACAATGCATTTTTCCCTTTATTTGAAGTTGTTCTTTCTAGGGCGTTTTACTAAAATGTTTAGAGTAAGATGATAGCAAAGGATACCCATTTTATTGATAAAAATCAACACATTATTATATTTGTGTCACTCATAGATTCCATTTCATAACGCTTTCTCTGGGATATAAATAAACCCTTGCAAATAGAAAGTTATCTAAACCATAGTGTGATGGTTAATACTGAGTGTCAATTTGATTGAAGGAGGCAAAGTTTTGATCCTGGATGTGTATGTGAGGGTGTTGCCAAAGGAGATTAACATTTGAGTCAGGGACTGGGAAAGGCAGACCCACCCTTAATCTGGGTGGGCACAACCTAATCAGCTGTCAGCACAGCCAGGATATAAGGCAGGCAGAAAAAACGTGAAAAGGCTAGACTGACCTACATCTTTCTTATGTGCTGGATGCATCCTACCCTCAAATATCAGACTCCAAGTTCCTCAGTTTTGGGACTCAGACTGGCTCTCCTTGCTTCTCAGTTCTCAGTTTGCAGACGGCCTATTGTGGGACCTACCTTATGATCACGTGAGTTAATACTTAATACACTCATATATATATATGATCTATATGATATATACATATATATGATATATAGAATATAGGGTGTTTGTGTGTGTGTGTGTGTGTGTATCCTATTAGTTCTGTCCCTCTAGAGAACCCTGCCTAATACAGATTTTGGTACCAGGATTGGTTCTAGAGAAACAGAATATTAAGGATGGAGAGTTCTTTTATTGATTTGGGGGTTTCTGGAGTTGGCTGCTTAATATGATTAGACCCCAAAATGCTAAGAACTCTACTTGTAATAGTATGGAGAACACTGATGATCCTTGGTGTGAGCTGTTTAGAGAGTTATGCAAAATAAATGCATTTGACATTCCTGAATCACTGATCATTGGAAGAAGGGAGTTTAGTGACTCTATACATAACACCTTTGATTATATGTGAAGAATCAAGGAATCAAATGAAGCTGGTTGGTTGCTCCTAAGTTAAGTGGACCAAGTGATGAAAGAAAATGATTAACTCAGGGATTCTAACTCCTGGCTTCAGAAGCAGATACTGAGCCTCAAATCTGATAAGATTGCCCTGAGTGAGAATCGTATTTCCTGTAGAGAAAGACCTGAAATTGTAGAAAAACAGACACAAGCTCTAATCATGCAAGCGGCTGCTCTGTCATGAAAGGCGCGTGCACAGCCTTGCCAGGTATCTATGGTTAAAGTAAGGACATTGATTGGAAAAGAATGGGATCCTGTAACTTGAAATGGGAACAAGTGGGAGGACACTGATGAATCTGGGGCACTGAGTGTGTAAACTCTGGTTAACTTTTTTTTTTTTTGCCAGAAGAAACAGCTTCCCTATCCCCAGTAGTGGCAACATCCCCTCCCTGATTCATGCTGCCATCAGCCTTTCCACTTATTCTGAGGAGATAAAGCCTGTGCTGCCTGAGGCTGAACAGAGATGGCCTTCCATGAGGCAGTTGCCAGGAGAGATAATGTTGATTCTCAGGAACCATCACAAAAAACCCTGTTTGCTTCTAGATCTGTAACTAAAGTCCTGGTAGGCCCCAGAGGCCCCAGGAGGAGGTATGTTACACTCAATAAAAACTGCTTGAGTTTTCTAATTTTTATAAGCATAAATCTGGAGAACAGGCATGGGAATGGATATTAAGGGTGTGGGTCAATGGCAGAAGGACCATAAAGTTGGATCAGGTTGAGTTTATTAATTTGGGCCCACTAAGCAGGGACTCTGCAGTTAATGTTGCAGATCAAGGAATTTTAAAAGGTTCTAATACTTTATTTGCTTGGTTAGCTGAAATCTGGATTAAAAGAATGCCCCCACTGTGAGAGAAATTTGGTTTAATATAGAGAAAGGGATCCAGAGGCTTAGGGAGATTGGGATGGTGGAGTGGATTAGTCACTTTAGACCTACTCATCCAGCTGGGAGGGTCTAGAAGATATACTCTTGATCAATGCCTTATGAAATAGACTTGTGAGGGCAGCAACTGCATCTTTGAAGAGCCCTGTAATTGCTCTTTTTTGTATGTCAGACCTAACAGTAGGAACCACAGTCACTCAACTACATAATTTAAATACAGTGAGAATAATCGGATCTCAAGGTGGCAGGGGCCAAGTGGTGGCACTCAACCATCAAAGGCAAGGTAGCATAGCTACTGCAATGGACAGCAGAGGTAAAGCAGCAATTGGAATAGTCAGACTTGTGTAGAGCTCTGTCATTGGCTAATTGATCATGATGTTCCTAAAAGTGAAATTGATAGGAAGCCTACTGAATTCCTATATAATTTATAAAAGCAGAAAAGTTCTAGGACAAATAAACAAAAGACTAATTTGAATTATAAAAACAAAGAATCATGGCCCCTCAACTTCCAGACTTAAGGCAGTTTACAGATACAGGACCCCTTGAATGAAGGGTAAGCAAGGGCCCCTTTGAGGAAGGACCAAACTACACTAGCAACAATTTATGCTATTAATCTTTCTCCCATCCTTCCCCAAGGAGACCTCCAGCCTTTTACCAGTGTAACTGCGCATTGGGGAAAGGGAAATGATCAGACATTTTGAGGACTACTGGACTTACTCTGAGCTGGTGTTGATCCCACAGGATCAAAATATCATTGTAGTTCTCTAGTTAAAACAGGGATTTATGGAGGTCAGCTAATTAGTGGAGTTTTAGCTCAGGTCAAATTTAAAGTAGGTCCAGTGGGTCCCTGGACTTATCCTGTGGTCATTTCCTCGAGTGCCAGAATGTATAACTGGCATAGATATACTTAGCAGATGACAGAATGCCCACACTAGTTCCTTAACTGGTAGGGTGAGTGCTATTGTGTTGGGAAAGGCCAAATGGAAGCCACTAGAGCTGCCTCTACATAGAATACTTGTAAATGAAAAACAATACCACATCCCTGGAGGGACTGCAGAGATTATTGCCATCATCAAGGGCGTGAAAGATGCAGGAGTGTTGATTTCCACCACATCCCTGTTCAGTCTCCCATTTGGCCTGTGCAGAAGACAGATAGATCTTTGGGAATGACAGTGGATTATCATAAGCTTAACCAAATGGCGAATCCAATTGCAGCTGCTGAACCAGATGTGGTTTCATTGCCTTTACGTCCATTCCTGTCCATAAGGCCCACCAGAAGCAATTTGCTCTCAGTTGACAAGGCCAGCAATATGCCTTTACTTTCCTACCTCAGTGGTATATCAATCTTCCGGCTTCCTGCCATAATCTCATTCAGAGATACCGTGACCACTTTTCACTTTTGAAAGATATCATACTGATCCATTACACTGATAGAATTATGCTGATTGGATCCAGTGAGCAAGAAGTAACAAACACACTGCACTTATTGGCCAGATGTTTGCATGCCAGAGGATGGGAAATAAACCCAACTAAAATTCAGAGATCTTCTACCTCAGTAAAATTTCTAGGGGTCCAGTGGTGTGGGGCCTGTTGAAAGTTGAGATATTCCTTCTAAAGTGAAGAATGAATTGCTACATTTGGCCCCACCTACAAGCAAGAAAGAGGCACAACACCTAGTGGGCCTATTTGGATTTTGGAGACAACACATTCCTCATTTGGGTGTGTTACTCTGTCCCATTTATCAAGTGACTTCAAAGGCTGCCAGTTTTGAGTGAGTCCAGAGCAGGAGAAGGCTCTGCAATAGGTCCAGGCTACTGTGCAAGCTGCTCTGCCATTTGGGTCATATGACCCAGCAGATCCAATAGTGCTTGAGCAGAGGCTTCTAGAATTTTGGAGCAAGGCTCTGTCATCTTCTGCAGATAACTACGCTCCTTTTGAGAGACAGCTCTTGATCTGTTATTGGGCTTTGGTGTAAATTGAGCATTTGACCATGGGTCATCAAGTCATCATGAGACCTCTACAGCCTATAATGAAACGGGGCACTTTCTGGCTTATCTAGCTATAAAGTGGGCTGTGCACAGCAGCATTCCATCATCAAATGGAAGTAGTATACATGATCAAGCTTGAGCAGGTCCTGAAGGCACAAGTAAGTTACATGAGTAAGTGGCTCAAATGTTCATGGCCTCCACTCCTGCCATCCTGCCTTCTCTCCCTCAGCTTGAACCAGTGGCCTCAAGAGGAGTTTCCTATGATCAGTATTTGACAGAGGAAGAGAAGACAAGGGCCTGGTTCACAGCTGGTGCTGTATGTTATGTGGACAGCTGTGGCACTACTGCCTCGTTCTAGGATATCCCTGAAGGGCAGCAGAGAAGGAAAACTTCCCAGTGGGCAGAACTTCCAGCAGTGCACTTGCTTTTGCACTTTGCATGGAAGGAGAAATGACCAGTTGTGCAATTATATACTGACTTATGAGCTGTAGCCAATGTTTTGACTGGATGGTCAGGGACTTGGAAGAAGCATGATTGGAAAATTGGTGACAAAGAAATTTGGGGAAGAGATATGTAGATCGACCTCTCTGAGTGGTCAAAAACTGTGGAGATATTTGTATCCCATGTGAGTGCTCACCAACAGGTGACCTCAGCAGAGGAGGATTTTAATAACCAAGTGGATAGGATACCCCCTTCTGTGGACACCATCCAGCATATTTCCCCAGCCACCCCTGTCATCACCCAATGGGCCCATGAACAAAGTGGCTCTGGTGGTAGGGATGGATGTTATGCATGGACTCAGCAACATGGACTTCCACTCACCAAGGCTGACCTGACTACAGCCACTGTTGAGTGCTCAATTTGTCAGCAGCAGATACCAACACTGAGCTCTCAATATGGCACTACTCCTTGTGGTGATCAGCCAACTACCTGGTGGCAGATTAATTATATTGGACCTCTTCCATCATGGAAAGGACAGAGGTTTGTCCTCACTAGAATAGACACTTGCTCCAGATATGGGTTTGCCTATCTTGCACATACTTCTGCCAAGACTACCATCCGTGGACTTACAAAATGCTTTATCCACCATAATGGCATTCCATACAGCATTGCCTCTGACCAAGGCACTCACTTTACAGCTAAACGAGTGTGGTAATGGGCTCATGGTCATAGAATTCACTGGTCTTACCATGCTCCCCATCATCCTGAAGTAGCTGGATTGACAGAACAGTGGAATGGCCTTTTGAAGTCACAATTACAATGCCAACTAGGTGACAGTGCTTTGCAGGGGTGGGGCAAAGTTTGCCAGAAGATCAGTGTATGCTCTGAATCAGACCCAATATATTGACTGTTCACAGATGGTTCTGTATGATATGGGACTGTTCCTCCCATATTAAGGATTCAAAGGTTCAAGAATCAAGGAGTGGAGGTGGAAGTGGCAACATGTGCCATCACCCCTAATGATTCACTATTTTGCTTCCTTTTCCCACAACATTACATTCTGCTGTGTAGAGGTCTTAGTTCCAGAGAAAGGAACACTGCCACCAGGAGACACAACAATGATTCCATTAAACTGGAACTTAAGACTGCCACCTGAACAGTTTGGGCTTCTCCTACTTTTAAGTCAACAGGCTAAGAAGGGAGTTACAGCGCTGGCTGGGGTGATTTATCCAGACTATCAAGATGTAACCAGTTTACTACTCCACAATGGAGGTAAGGAAGAGTATGCATAGAATACAGGAGATCCATTAGGGTGTCTCTTAGTATTGCTATGTCCTGTGATTGATGTCAGTGGGAAACTACAATAGCCCAATCCAGGCAGGATCATAAATGTCCCAGACCGATCAGGAATGAAGGTTTGAATCATTCCACCAGGAAAAATAACACAACCTTCTGAGGTGCTTGCTGAAGGCAAAGGTAATACAGAACTTGTAGTAGAAGAAGGTAGTAATCAATACCAGCTACGACTATGTGACCAGTTGCAGAAATGTGAACTGTAATTGTCATGAGTATTTCCTCCTTCTTTTGTTAAAAACATGTTTGTGAATGTATACACTTTTACTAAAAAAACAATTTTCATTTTATTTCCTTTTTCCTTTATCCTGTGACATAAGATATATTGACTTCATATCAGCATTTAAGTATTGTTATGTAATAGCATTTGGGCAGGGGACTGGTGTATTTCTGGTCGTATGAAGGATAGTCATACTATGCTAGGTGTAATTATGACCTTATTATTGTCTTCATTTGAAGATTATGTATGATCGCAGGAGATGTGTATGGGGCAAGTTGACAAAGGGTGGATTTGTGATGGTTAATACTGAGTACCAGCTTGATTAGATTGAAAGATGCAAAATATTGATCCTGGGTGTGTCTGTGAGGGTGTTACCAAAAGCGACTAACATTTTAGTCAGTGGGCTGAGAAAGGCAGACCCACCCTTAATCTTGGTGGGCCCCATCTAATTAGTAGCTAGTGCAGCCAGGATATAAAGCAGGCAAAAAAAACATGAAAAGACTAGACTGGCCTAGCCTCCCAGCCTACATCTTTCTCCTGTGTCAGATGCTTCCTGTCCTTGAACATCAGACTCCCAAGTTCTTCAGTTTTGAGGCTTGGACTGGCTCTCTTTGCTCCTCAGCTTGCAGATGGCCTATTGTGGGACCTTGTGACCATGTGAGTTAATACTTAATAAGCTTAATAGGATATATAAGTTTATTAAGTTAAAACTTAATAGGATATATATATATATATATACACATATATATATATTTAATTAGTTCTGTCCCTCTAGAGAACTAATATATATAATTTCAAAATTTATTTAGCATATGAAAATATGAAAATGAGTTTTTGAAGCTCAAAATTCATTGTTTCCATTGTTACACAAGAAATAGATGTCTTTCAATTACATAGTCAGAATATAAACAAATTGGATATTATTAGATTTCTACATTTACATAAACATTATGGAAAGACCAAGCTAAGAATCTTCCTTTGTTGTACAGATAGCCAAGTTTTTTTTTATATTTAAGAGGTGTATGTGAATATATGTTGATTCTGCAAAATTTAAATTTGCCTCCACAAACTGGGTCGTGAAAGGGATAAATGCAGGAAATCTATCTAAACTAATATTTCTCAGCACAGACTTAATTGATGCAAGAATATAAAGAAAATAAATTCCAGGTATGATTTACTTAACAACTTTGATTATTTGCCTTATTAATACTATCTCAAAACCACAACCACTATAAAAATAACATTTAAATGAAGCAGCTTAAAATATACAATTACTGTAATGACAGCTTCAAATATCAACACAATGATTTCACCCAGTGTTTTGAGCTCTAAGGTATTTCTTCCTTCTCCAAAGATTGTTTAATATTTTTGCACTATCTCTGGGAGGGATGTTTTTGTACTCATTTGTCTAATCTATCACTTACAGTTTAGGAGTTTAATTCAAAAGTGTAATGAATCCCACTGTAACTCAGAGAGTTCAGACTACTTATGAGACCACATCAACCCAGACATAATTTACTTCGAAAGTCTGCCTTATCCCTGCAAATACTCCGCTAAACTGATAATGTTAAGTAGAGATTGTAGCTTTTCTGTAATATTATTAAAGGCCCACCTCAGTGCTACCAAGGAGCTAAATTTTTAATTATATTTTATTTTAGTTAAATTTTTATTTCAACATTTACACACAGTGATTATTATATATAGAAATGTATCTGATAACAATTTCAAGCTACTAAACAAAATCATATGTGATAACATTATATAAATTTTCATATAAATTTTATTATAACATTGAATTATTTATTTCAACTGGTTTTGTATGTATTTCATTTAGTAGTCATTTGCTGAAGTTGTTTATATTTTTGATAACCCTGCTCCTCAGTGACATTCTCCATGCTTCTGAGAACACATGAAAACAGCTAAGATTTTATTCATTTCAAACATATATATATCTGTCAGTATATCACTCTGTGAGGGAATATGGTCTCAACTTCCCTTTTCAATGAGATTCTACATTTTACACTGATCGTTTCTACAGGTAAAAATACAGCTTGACTCTCTGAAATCTTCACTCATTGGTCTTTATTCCTAAACCTGTGTTCTTTCTAAGTCAGCTTGCACATATTTAGGTGTTTGCAAAGGCATGTTTGAGCAGGATGAATTTTACTCCCTTTGCACCAATGACATGCTCCCTCTTAGATTTGAGGGTTAGATCTTCAATATGCATGGAAAATTTACTTTTATTTTACCAAAATAATTAATTTCTTGAAGTGCACTATACCTCAGCAATTGCTATAATTGCTAATATTGAGGGCTTCCTATGTATAAGAATGGTACTAAATATGTTATATGTATTATCTCATTTAATCTTCACCACTACTCTTACGAATAGGCACCATTATCTTCCGTGATACCTCTTGATTGAGAATCAAGGAGGTTAAATATTTGCCCAAGTTTACCCAGCTAAGAAATAAAAGAGCTAGAATGAATTTAAAGACCACAGATTTATATATTTTTCCTGAAATTCCCATTCATAATAAGGAAATTATTTTTTTTTCAGGGAACAAAAGGAGACTTGTTAAGTAATATTTTCTTTCTCTAGAATAATAATAAAATCTGCAATCAGAGCATTCACCCTAATACTATGTTCAGGTTTCTTTGAAGCTGGTTAAGATCTAGTCATTGAAAACTTAGAAGGTTATTTTGCTTTGTTTTGCTTTTTGGTGGGGATGTTAGGGAAAGAAAATGTATGATTGGCATTATATAATTAGAAATTTTCAAAGCCTCCGTTACGTGGACTAGAGTTTAATGTATATTCAAAAATAAATTGATAAATGTCCCCATTAGAATTCTAATATGGCAAACATTTGTGCTATTTAGGATTTGGGGTAAAATATTTTATTCTAATATGTTCTTTGTTCACATGTAATAGTCATAGTAACTTTAGCAAATAATTCTCCCCAGTACATCCCGAGTATCCTGCTGATTGTGGCTTGTAATAGTTTGGGCTCTATAACAGAGCATCATTGATTGGATATCTTTATAAACAACACATTAATTTTTTTATGTTTTGGGGACTGGAATTCCAAGATGAGAATGCCAGCACAGTAGGGTCCTGGTGATGGCCCTTTTCTAAGTCACAAACTGAAGACTTACTCTATCCTTACCTGACGAAGAGAGAGACAGAGAGCTGGCTACCTCTCTGGGCTCTTCTCATAAAGGCACTAATCTCATTCATGGAAGTTCCACTGTCATGATGTAATTACATTTCAGAGGCCTCCACTTCCTAATACTATCACTTAGGGAGTGAGGATTTCAACATATGAATATGGCTGGGAAGGTCACAGACTTTGGGTCCATAGCATGATTCAAGATGTGTCCCAGTATCAATAAAAAAAAAAAATAAAAAAAACCAAAAAACCCTGCTCTAACCACTACGACAGGGACTTTCAGACCTTTGAGGGTTTGTGAAATATGTATGTGTTATCTTTTGACTATGAAACTTCAAAGTGGTACTGTGAACCAGAAGATGGAGAAGCTACACACGATTTTGCCACAGGTCAATTAATATTTCAAATAAATTATGCGTTAAAGTAGACCTAGTGGTTTTCAAACCCTTAAATAGTAAATTTTGGAGATGCTTCTATAATAATAATAGTGCTAAATCTTAGTCTATACACAAGGAAGCATAACAGAAATTATCATGGAAGGGCAACAAAATTTTGATTTTGGGGGTGAAAGTATGGTGAAATAAACTCTGACTTAATTTGTTGGATATTCTTGAGCAAGTCTCCTACTGATTCCTACTAAGGTAAGAAAATAGTGGTAGATATATTAATATCTACCTTTGTCTGTCTATTCAACTAGAGGTTGAATATAAAGACATGTCTTATTTATTTAAGGTTGGTGGTCTATGACAGTAAAATAATTAGACTGCTAGCATACAGAAAGAGCATGACTCTAAAATATCTGAGCAGGTTAATAAATTTTTATGCTTGATGAGAAGCCATTAAAATGTTCTCAATATTAGAATTACAGTCAAGAGTTGGTCCTCAAAACAGCTTCCTAAAACTTATTTTTTGGACAAATTTGTTACTCTGTACTTCTGTTTG
Organism: Sapajus apella; assembly: GCF_009761245.1. NCBI lineage: Eukaryota > Metazoa > Chordata > Mammalia > Primates > Cebidae > Sapajus > Sapajus apella. The sequence goes on from NW_022436985.1 coordinate 17,044,610, forward strand.
CTCATCTCTAAAGTAGCAATAAAAATAAGCCATGTGAAGAATAAACCTGTTTCAAAATACTTAAATGTGGTCCATGCTAAGAAACTTTGTTTATTCACTCCTAGATGTGAAAGTAATTGAACACTTATGTATACAAATTTTTAGAACAGAATAATTTATCAACATATTAATGAAATCATTTAGTAATTTGATATCAGATAACTTTGTGTCAGTACTAACTTTTGCCCAAATTCATGAGGCTGTCTAACGTGGTAGAATGGATTTTAATTTAAATTAAGAGTCCTTTGCAAATTTCATGCTGCTCCCCTCCTAAAACTTGACCCAAATATACTATTAAATCAGTTTCTTCTTGGTGCTTAATTCACTGTAATGTAAGAGTAAGATGCTTACAAAGCCATGCCCAGTTTTCAGGACTGCTTTGGAAACTTAAGAACATATTGTCTAATCCTAAACCACTTTTAATAAACACAGACTTCCCAGTTACCACAGAAAATTATGTTTCAGAGGCTGATTATGTGTCTTCTTGTTCTTCATGGATAATGGCTTTTCTCTTCCTTTTGCTTCCCTTCCCCTCACCCCCAGAGAAGCTGGCCAGTATAAACTATGCACTTAGAATTGTTAGCAAGCAGAAAGAAAGATTTTTTCGAACAAATTTATTCATAGCTCTAGTAAGGTACCACTTACAAAGTACTTAGGATGTTCTAGCTAATGAGCTTATCCCTATGCACATATAACCCACAGAAAGGATTATGACACACACACATATACACACGATATATAAGTCAATATATTTAATTTAATCTCAAAATAACAAGATGTAATGGGTGCACTACATTTTAATCCTCAAATGTACATGACAAAACTGAAGGCATAACAGATAAAATTAGTTACCCAACTTATCCAACAGTTAGTTCAGTTGGTTATCAATAAAATAAGGCTACAGGTCTACTTTTGCCTAACTCCCAAGCCTGTAAGCTTTTATTTTTCAACATCGATGGCCTATTGAGTGCCAGGCACTGTGCTCAGGAACTAAAAGTACAGGTAAGGCCAGGTCCTTTGGCTTCAAGGAGTTCACATTTGAGTTGGGGAAAGTCTGCATTGTCTTATTTTCTACATTTAATTAAAATGTAAAACAAAATTCTCAAAGTGTGATCCCCAGATTAGCAGCATTGACATCCCCTAGGGATTTGCTAGAAATGCAAAGTCTCAAGCCCTATTGCAGACCTGCTGAATCAGAACCTCAGGGAGTTGAGTCCCAGGAATCTATATTTTAGTAAGCCCTCCAGGTGGTTTCGGTGCACGCTGAAGTTTGAGAACCAGTAGCTTAGAAAGACATGGATTTGAGGGGAACACACAACTTATCTTGCAGATATGAAAGAGGGATTTCTGGAGAAATTGACATGTCAGCTGTGTCAGGGAGGTTTTATAAAAAAAAAAAAAAAATTCAGGCGGAATGGATAGCATTACCAAAAACAGACAGGGAAGAACTCCACATGTTTGATATTCCTGGAAAGTGAAAGTCAGAGTTAGGGAGTGGTAATAGATAAACTAGAATTACCCTTACACCTTAAGTATTTTAGGTCTTGTTTCATGTAGCTCTGGCATAGGAGCTCTAGTAACTGAAAGGACATATTCTAAAAAGGGGTTGAAATTGGTGTTTCTGCAAAACTTGGGTTTCCTGTTGGTCACATAACTATTACTAACTGTGGTCACCTTGAGCTTCCTCAGGATGCTTTTAGGTAGTGTGAGGAAGATCATTTGCTGTCCAAGAAGGAAGTACTAGAAGGAAATGAGAAGAAGGCATTGACTCAGTTGCTTCTTAGAAGCTCTGAGGCTCTCTTGGCTGTGACACATTTAAAATATGGTGACTTAATTAGGGTGAAAAGGGAAGAAAAGGGGTAGAAGGATAGGAAAAGGTGATTTTTACTAAGATTCAGATTAACTTATTTTAAATAAAACACATACAACATTAACAACAACAGAAGGATCATTGAGATTAACCACATGGATATATGTGGATATATATAATATGCACAGCTCAGAAGATAAGACATTATCACGTTACCTAAGTTACTTTTGAGAGTACCAAGGTCAAGGATCAGCACAGCACACTTTCATTTATTACCTCCTGTATCTTGAGAGCATTCTGTTATTAGCAAGTTTGGGAATATTATTTTCTAATCATTCAATTTACTTTATTGGGACAAATCTCTGAATGTCATTTTTCTCCATCTTACTGATCAAGTGTATCAGAAGGATACATTTGTTTGCACAAATGGTATAAATGTTTTTAACAGTGAGTGATTACATTTAAAGTAAGTATCTTGCATTAATTACTGGAGAATCTGAGTTACAGAAATTTTCACCCAGATTTATGCATTGGTAGCACTACAGCAGCCTTTCAAGCATTGGTAGGAAGCCCTGTAGCAACCAAGAGACACTTTCCAACTCTGGGGCCTCCAGTGGCTGAAGCACTGTTACAAATTTAGCATTCCCTCATTTTAAGCATTCCAAAATATTTAGTGATTGTCTTGATAGGATTCCAGTAAAAAACAGCTGTCAAAATGTATCATATATTTGCAAACCTGCTACACAGCACGGTTACTATAATTGGTTGTGGTTTGTTTTGTTTTCATTTGACTTTAAAAAGGTTGTGGAAAGCATAATTTAGGTTTGGCCAAACTTTTATTAATGTTCACAGAAAGACTATAGTCCATAATTAGATTTCAGTTTTTAAAGTGTTTCATATTTGAAAAGTGGAAAAGCACGTAGGTAGCAATTTATCTTTACAGCTTCATTAATCTGAAAGTCAAACCCTCTTGGACTGTGAAGTGTATAGTGTTGTAAATCATCACTTTTTAATATGTTTTATCTGCTACATCAAATAGCAAAAGTAATTTGGTCAGCTGTGTTTTCTCTGGTTTTAATGTCTCTCTTCTACCTCCTCTCCACCCCAAACTATGACTTAATTACACTAAGGCTATCCCTTCAAACCAAGGCAAGAAAATATCCTGGAATACTAGTTCTTCCTGCAAAAACTATAGCCCTCAAAACAGAGGGTATACTTCCCTAGCCACATGTCTATCACAAGTGTCTTAGAATTCAGAGTAACTAGTTTATGGGTTATATCAGAGCCAAAGATAATAGCAATTTCAAATTGCAAGATTTCCAGAAAATATGTGGAGGTCCTTTGGACATTAAAATGAAAAATAATCTTACAAGGATTTTTTTTCATTATTCTATTCTGCTTGGCCCTGAACAATACATTTTATTACTAGATTTAAGAAGTGCGCCTCAAAAAATATTAATTATTTTACCACACTGAGTTACGTTAACTATGCTTTAAGCAAGGCACTTTCCTAAATTGATGAAACCAATTATAGACTCAGTTTAAAAAGTTACATGCTGTGGAAAATATTAAGTTCAGTAAACACTGGGAAAAATATCCATTCATATGGCTTCAATAAACAGCTTTATAATTATGCCTCATAGATGAGGACATCTCTACTAACTCTTGTTCTCCATGTAACCTAATGATTTTTACTAACTAAAAACTGCAATTTCAGTGTTAAACTTGATCTTAGCCAAAAGGCCAAGAAGTGATTATTTAATCAGGTCTTCTGCCAGGGGGTGGTAGGCTAGGGGAGGGATAGCATTAGGAGAAATATGTAATGTAAGTGATGGGGTGATGGATGCAGCCAACCACCATAGCACGTGTATACCTATGTAGCAAACCTGCACATTCTGCACATGTACCCCAAAAGTTAAAGTATAATAAAAAAAAAAGTCTATACAAGATCCCATAATTCCAAATTTTAACAATTTCTGGTAAATAAATGTTTGGGGCATTTAATGCAAGCATCCAGCAGAAAATTGCCAAAGGTTATTAGAGTGTCTATTGAAATTCTGGCCATGAAAATAGAAAGGAAATGGTAAACCCTACAGATACTCTGGAAGAAGACTTAGAGACCTGACGGTTAAGAGAATGTTCTAGATCAAGGACAGTGGTGAATTGAATACTATTGGTAAGAGTGGGAAAATAGGATAAGATATATAGTTATCCATGAAAGTATAATCATAGTCTCTTCAATATATGATCTGGGAAAACTGGATTTCCACATGAAAAATAATGAAATTGAACTGTCTTATGCCATATACAAAAATAAACTCAGATGGATAAAATGCCTAAATGTAAGACCTAAAACCATAAAATTCCTAAAAGAAAACAGAAAAAAGCTCCTTGACATTGACCTTGGCAATGATTTTTTGAATATCACACAAAAAAAGCTCAGATTATAAAAGAAAACAAAAATAAATGAGACTACATCAAACTAAAAAGCTTCTGCCCAGCAAAGAAATCAAAAAAATGAAAAGGAAACCTATGTACTGGGAAAATATTTGCAAACCATGTATCTAATAATGGATTAATATCTAAAATTTATAAAAACTCATACAACTCATTAGCAAGAAAACAACAAATAAACTGATTAAATAATGAGCAAAGGACATGAGTAGACATTTCTCCAAATAAGAAATAAAAATAATGGCCAAGAAGTACATGAAAAAGCATTCAATATCACCAGTCATCTGGGAAATGCAAATTAAAACCACTGTGACATATCACCTCACATGCGTTAGGATGGGCATCCTCAAAAAGACAAGAGATCACAAGTGCCAGTGAGAGTGAGAAGAAAAGGAAACCCTCACACACTGGTAATGGGAATGTAGATTGGGTTCTAAGGAAATTAAAAATGGAGCTACTGTATGACCCAGCAATCCTTCCTCTGGGTATATACACAAAGGACTATATTTTTATACTAAATGAGTATATCTACACCCCTTTGTAAGAATACCTGCATTCCCATGTTCATTGCAGCAGTATTCATTATAATGAAGATACAGAAATAACAATACATAATACACACAAATGGACTATAATTTAGCCTCTAGAAAGGAGATCCTGTCATTTGCCCCAACATGGATGAACTTGTAGGACATTATGCAAAGTGAAATAAGCCGTATAAAGGGAGAAAAATATTAATTATCTCATATATATGTAAATCTTAAAAAAATTTGAATATACAGAGATAGAGAATAAAACGGCTGTTACCGGGGTGGGGTGGGAGAAGAAAATTTATGAACTGGGTTAAGATTTCTAACTACACTGTTAATCAAAATGAATTAATATGAAAGGATTAAGACAGAAACTTAAAGCAAAATGAAAGAAGGAGCAAGGTTGCAACATTGCCATTCAGAATACTTTGTTGAATTAAAACAGGTTTTGAAAGATTCCTAGAAACAAAAAAATGGGCTCTATTTTAGAAGCCAGTGATGTTGTTCAAACTGCCATAATATATGTATAAGCACTTTGAAAAAGTCTTTTGCAATGATATGTTGCTTTTAGCCTAATTAATATGTGTTACAGTTTTAAAACAAAGACCTATTTCAGAATTCAAGTGATAGAAACATTAAACAAGTTTTACATTCTATAATTTTACATCCATTTATGAAGGGAAATGAGTCGCCGAATACATTATAATTATGTAATACTGGCACCACCTAATAGCTATGCAAACTTTGACAAACTGCTGAAATATTCTAAGTCTTAATTTTCTCATTTATAAAATGGAGGTACCACATATGGTAGTCAGCCTCTGAAATGGCCCCCAATAGTCCCTGACTACTAGTAGTCTGGTTCTTATCTAGTTCCCTCCTACACTGAATAGACTGACTTGAGTAACCAACAGAATATTGTGTAAATGACATAGTGTTTCTGAGCATAAAAGATATTGAAGCTTTTGTTTTACTTTATTTTTCAATCACTCTTTTATCTTAGAGGTGGGTACTAGAGTCTCAGTCAAGCCTTCAGAAATCTGCTGCCTTAAATGACATTTTGGCTGAAATAAAACATGACAGACCAGCAGCCAGAATTATTCAAATAAGCTGCTCCCTAATTTCTCACAGAATTATGAAATAATAAATACAAGTTTTGATGTAATTTTTTTGTGCAGCAATAGATAACTAATATACTCTGCCTGATAAGGTCATAAGAACTACATACTTGTCTGAAGCCAGTTGAAAAGTATCTAGAATTTAATGAACATACAAGAAGTGTTAGTTATATTCCTGAGCACCAGTATTTTAGGGACTGGGATATGGATACACTGATATATATAAACATATATATATATATAAACCAGTTCCATATATATATATATATATATATATACATGAAATATATATATATGTAATTACACATGTGCACACACGCTATATATTTATAATTTAAACCCTATTTAGTTAGCACTGTATTTCAGGTGTCAGAAGACCCAACTCAAGCTGGCTTAAGCTGAAGAAAAAGAAAAATTTTTTGTTTACAGTAGCTAAAAGTATGACAGGGCTTGTTTTACAAACTGCTAAATTCAGGAGCTAAAACAGTATCCTATCTCTTTCTAGCCATGGGTTTTTCTCTCTTCCATTTTTGTTCTCATATTCTTCCCAGCAAGTGGGATTGTAGAAGCTTCACCTCTGCATCTTTTAGGTTCTAGTCTGGTGGAAAAGAAGATGTCTCAATTTTGCTTTGAATGAAGAATGTCAGTCTCTCTGAACCAACCACACAACCAAAATAAATAAATATATAAATAAATTCAATTTCATAATTGTCTTGATAAAATCACATACTTTTTCTTATGAACACATAGGCCAAAAGGGGAAGTGAGGATGCCTATGATAGGATGAATGATTCTGGGCAAAAAGAGTAGATGTCTGATAACAATTATATGAAGTAGATAATATTATTATCACATTCCACAAAGGAGGACAATAAAGCACAAGTCTTGAGTAGCATGCCTGGAATTGCACAGCCAGTCAGATTCCAGAGAAGAGCCGGTCAGATTCCAGAGCCCATGTGCTGAACCACATTATTTCCTTTCTAAGGACCTTATTTTCTTTTTTATTCTATTGTGGCTTAGCAATTGGAGTTATTCAGATGCTACATTTGTTCTACTTCCTTTATCCTAAATTATACCCCTGTCCTATGTAATATGGTCATTTTCTCCAATTATCCAATCTACTTAAACTGGGAAACTTACTAAACCTTGAGTCATATCAAATACCTCAAGTAAGCCTGACCATAGAAATCAGTGCACACTCTTGTTAGTGAAACCTTCCCTTATATTTATTGCATGGACAATGACATTTAATCATTTACCTCTCAGCCCTTCCAAATAGTCTTGGTCTAATTCCTAGACTAGAAAAAGGCTGTGACAGGCAAGTTTTTTTTGGCTATTCCTTCTGCTCTTTATGAAATCCATTCCTTTAAGATAAAGTCACAGAAACAATTTACTGTTCCAGAATATTATACAAAATACAGGTGTTTACCTATCCCCTCCATCTAACATATCAATATCACATACATCTCTCTTATTTGAAATCCTCTCTTGCCTCAGGCTTTCTTGAAGTACCACTTTAAAATTGTGACTGATTATTACAACTACACCTTTCACTATAACTTTAAACTCTTAAAGATCAACAATATTAGTAAAATATTTCTGATGATAAAGACATAATTTCCCACAGTTACTTTTTCTGAAGAAAAATGGTGTGAGTTTTTACCTCAAAACAAGATTTTTAAAATTATTCATCTATAATAGAAGATATTTGAATAGAAGGAAAATAAATTTTTCTTTCTTTACCTAATATAATAGGGTCTTTTGACCTTGATTACCTATAAAAATGAGGTGTAATAATTTTATCTAAATATAAAAAGCATATAATCATATATATATAATAATTATGTAATATATATATATTTTATGGATTTCTTACAGAAGAAAGTTGTCATAAAGAGTCAGCACAAACATAAACATACATGAGTTTTGGGTCTAATTCATAGGCATAAAATACATAGAAAACATCAATTTATCCATTCTTCTTTAGATTATTGTTTACCACTTATTCTGTTTCTACTATAAATATAGACTATAGTTACCCAGACAACGTATAGTGCCTCACCGAATTACATATTTTGTATATATTTTTCCCAAATTTAGTTGTATAGATATATAGGCTCATCTATTTAATTTCTATTAGCATGTCATTAGCAATAGTCCTATGTATATGATCAAAGACATAAATTTGTATTAACTAAAGTTTCGAGTGAAAGCAGTAGATATAAGTAGGATTATTGATGCTAAAAGAACGACGAGGCCAGTAAGAATAATTTGCTTGCTTCTAAGGCAACCCAAAAGTTGTTCTTAAATACTGAGTACATCAAGTAATTTCTATACCTTATGCTCTGATGTTGTATACATTTCAGTAATTCATTCAGCAAAACATCTGGGTAGACTTTTAGTATGCTGTGCTAATTGCTATGGGAATACAAAGTACTTCATCTAAGATTTCTTAGTGGCAAAGAAGGGATTCTGAGAAAGTGGCAATGCCTTTCAAAAGCTTACAATGGCACAGAGAGTAACATATCATTATTAAATCCCAAATGAGTGGTGAGGCAATAGCAGCTAAAGAGATGATGGAGAGGAGAATAAGGAGTGGCGATGGAGTAAAGAATGGAGGCAGTTTCTTAGAAAACCTCTTAGAGCTTGTTTGAAAAATAAGTAGGATTTGCAGATGTGGAGAGAGGGAAGGAGACCGTACCAGACAAAGAATAAAAGTATGAATCAAAGCAAAAAATGAACAATTGTGGCAATAAGAGTAGGAATATAAAAAAGAGAGGAGAGAGTCTAAAGCAGTGGAACAAGTTACAGACAATAATGCTGGAAAGTATAGTAAAAACAGGCTGAGGTGTTTTCAAGCTCTGCTGCACAGTAGGGAAACTTTGAGTCAGTGGGATTCTGGAGAACATATATTTTTTCCAATGTCTCTTACATATTGAATTTTGCCTATGCTTTTTTCAAAGAAAAGTTTTACCATTTTACATACAAATACATAAATGAGTAAATAAATAAAAGCTGATAGTCAAAAATTGAGAAGATGCTACAGTGCTAAATTAGGCGGGTGGCAAAGTGCAGATTTGGAAATATGCCAGCGCATAGGAGAAAACCTACCAATGGGGGGCTGACAGTGGAGACAGGGCTGGGAGAGCCTGGGGGAAGGTTAAAAAGACCACAGCCTGTTTTCAGTATATACATGAACAGTGTCTGAATTTAATATCTAGCAGGAGTTCAGGCATATGATGACATGGACTGGACTTACCCATGGTGAAATGAAGAACAAATGATAGGTGCAAGGGGAAAAGAAGGCAAATAACTCATTATGTCTCCAACACTGTCCTAGACAGGTGACTTGCCTGGTCTCATTTAATATTCATACTACACTAGCAAAGTAGGATACATTGCTAGTTGGGGCTGGCCAGGTTATGACCTGAAGTCAGAGCCAGCAAAAAATAGCTTTTCTGGGGTAGAATTAGATAATATATTGAATAGAGGTGTTGACTCAAAAAATACTCACAATGCCCATTTAGAAGACATGAAAGAAACAAAAATGAAGTTATTTGTTAGAAAGTACAGTGTAGAGTTTAAGAGCACAGATACTGGATCGGACTGCCCAATGATGACTTTAGTTTTCTCTGCAGTTTGCTACATAATACAGCGGTGAGCTACTTAACTCTGTACATCAGGTGTTTTTTAATCAGTAAAACAGAGATAATGATGTGTGCCTTCTAAGCTTGTTCTGAGTGTTGAGTGAGTGAATATACACAAAATGCTTAGAAAACTGTTAGGTATACAATAAATGCTAAATACATGTTAGCTACTATTTTACAGTAGTTTAAGACACAGTATGTACAAAATCATACAGATAAAAATATGTGGGTTAATTTACATGTGACAAAATTGCATGGAACTAAACACACATACACAATGAGTACAAGTAAAACTGGGGCAACCTCAATAAGATTGACAGATTGTATCAAAGTCAATATACTGGTTGTAATATTGTGTTATAGTTTTGTAAGATGTTCGCATTGGGAAAAACTGTGTAAGTGAAATTAAACTGTGTAAGTGAAATTATTTCAAATTAAAAAGTTTAGTTTTTAAAAGATGTCGATTGCTCTCTATTCCTTTTATAAATCTGTGGAAGAAATGGCTATGTTGCAGTGCACTGGTTTACATGAAGAGGAAGACTGTATGTGATATGAAGGGAGGAGTCATCTAGTAAGAGCTTAAAAATAATTTGTACCAGCAGTATATGTGGAGGAGGAGGGGGAATAGTAAGCCAGTAATTTTATACAAAACAAAACAAAACAAACTCAGTTTAACTGTCAGTGGAATTTTGAAAATAAAGGAAAGATTCTACAATTTCAAGGCTATACCAAAAACCTCATTTGTTCACTGCACAATAACATCTAGTTGAGGGATCAACAAAAGGTCCAGCCCAAACAAATTGCCTCCGTCAGAGGTAGTACTACTATTTGCTAATCTATATAGGGGGCCTCTATGGGTTAACACAGGTATAAAATAAGAATTGCTCCTCTCCAAGTTGGTATAAGAAGCATAGTCTGCACAGGCAGTATCTAAATATCTGTTGTAATTTAGCTAGAAAGTCTTGAACCAGTCTATAGTACAATTTGAAAGAAAGAAGATACTTAAAAAAAATCCTGAGACCCAATAAGGAAAATGAAACTTTAGAAGCAGGAATTGTTTTCTTGACTTTTCATGTCTCTGAGGAAATACCGGGGATTTAAGTACCATAAAGTAATTCTAATGATTTTTTGTGGAAGTGTAAGCTAATTTTGTTCAACTCAAAGAGCTAAAAGTAATTTTTTTCCTTTTTTTTAAATGTGGGCTTTTCTATCATGGAAATGTCTTCAAATACAAATGTGAATATAATAATATAATAAATTTCCTGTTCCTATTGACCAGCTTCAAAAATTATCAACACAGTGAATCTTGTCTCTCATCTATTCATGTAGCCATAGTTCCACTGAATTATACTAAAGGAAATCATAAATGTTGTATTTCATCTGCATATAGTTTTTAGTACACATCTCTAAGAGTTAAGGGCCCTTTAAAAATGTTCAAAATAGGATTGATACACCTAAAATTTCCCAATTGTTTTATAAATAGCTTCTTTGAGTTAGTTTATTGAAATCAGGATACAAGCAAGCTTGCAATATTGCATTTGATTAATATGCATTTGTTATGGCTCCCTCCAAAAGGTAAATGTTTCTCTAAAAGATTAATGTGCAGAATAGGAGAAATTTGATCCCTTTTTGTGTACATGGTTTATATCACACCTGAAAAGTGTAATCTGGGGAGTCATTCTTCGGGAAGCAATAAATAATCAAAGTGGAGTGTGTATAAAAAGAGTAGACATGATAATAGAGCAACCAGTCATCAAAAAGGGAAACAATTAAGAAAATGGGGATGTTTCCAGTGGAAGAGATTTCAAGAGGATATAACCTATTCTATCTATAGGGTTCTAATCAGGTTGAATGATAAGACTGTGTTGTCCCAGAGGGCTTTTAGGATAGGGAGGTGGAAATTATTACTGTAATACCATTTTGTATCTAATTGTTCAATTATTTGAGCTGCTTGAAAATGTAATTGACTATCTCTATAACGATTTATTTTATTTTATTTATTTACGTTTTATTTTACTTTAAGTTCTGGGATACGTGTGCAGAACATGCAGGTTTTTTACATAGGTATGCAGGTGCCATGGTGATTTGCTGCACCTATCAATCCATCATCTAGGTTTTAAGCCCTGCATGTATTAGGTGTTTGTCTTAACATTCTCCTTCCCTTCTCCCTTCACCCCCTGACAGGCCCCAGTGTGTGATGTTCTCTTCGCCGTGGTCCGTGTGTTCTTATTTTTCAACTCTCATTTATGAGTGAGAACATCTTAATTCTTTTGAAGTCACAGACACTTTTGAGAATCTGATTAAGACATGGACCTTAACCTACACATCAAAAAGTTTGCATATAGTTTCATGATGTTAATTCCTGACACTCATTTATGTACTATCATGGGGTCTGTGATCCCAAGTTAAGAACCACCACGAGTTTGAAAGTTCTCTGGTGCTAGAAATGCCCAAGTAGAAATGGAGCAAGCACTGTGGCATGACACTTTAGTGAAATGTGAGAACAGGTTAGTGAGTTTTTGGTAAGATTCTAAAATAATTGTGAAAACTGCCAAATTAGTATTTTATATTTGAATGTTCCCACTCCTGATCACCTGTACAAGCACTTCCTTGTATCCTAAACAGTTTTGAAAGCCTCTATTACCTTGCAGGCTTTCATTAATTCCACCTTTTAATTATTGCCATGGTGTTAGAGTTGGCAAGAGTACTTTGAACCTAACAGCAACAATCTACATCCAGTGGGAGAAAAGGAAGAAAAAGAGATGCAACCTGAGCCAGAACTATCATCTGCTCTACAAGACAATTTCTTTTATAAAATGCCAGTATTCTCAGATGGCATCAAATTGTCATATTTATTTTATTGACTCAGTTGTTTCCTAAATTGCAATTCAAATCACTTACTGGAATATTTCAGTGTGTTAAAAATAATATCAAAGCAAACAACGACGCATGTCTTTCTCACTTCTTACAACCATTTTGTTTATGAATTTGCATCCCAGAAAAACATGTTTTATTTGGATGGTCAGTATTTCAAAAATATTCTCCAAAATTCTCACAAGTCCAAGATTTTGAGCCTTTGTACAAACATATTTGGACAGATTTTTTTTTTGTACTTTTAGTGTCTGGTGCTTCTTTTAGTAAATTTTCAAATTATCTTTTATTTTGCAGTGTAGTCTAGGTAAAGACTACTTTTTTGGAACCTGAAGAGTCTGTTCTCATTTTACACCCTAAACTGATTAACTGTATAATCTAAAAATATATCAACCAACCAGCAAGAAAATAAATAAAGTACATTACAGATGAAAGAGACCTAGTCATAAATTAGTAAATGCAATGTATAAATAAATAAATTAAATATCCCTTATGTGAAAGTAATTCAGGCTCATTGAAGAAAACCTATCTATAAGAGAAGCATAAGAAAAAAAAAATCTTTGCTAGTAATTCCACCATGCGGAGATGTTGTAATTATGTTATAACGCTTTCTTGTCTTCTTTTATACCTTACCAATATATCCCTATGTTAGACATTTAATTAGAAGCATGTTTATTTAGGTTTATATATAGGTTACATATATAGAGAGATTTATATATAGGTTTATGTCTTAGTTTTGCAATAAGCATATCCCTGTGCCATTAATCTTTGAAAATAGTTTTAATGGCAATATTTACCAAATGTAAACACTATTTTTAATGAGTACTTTCTTTGGATATTGCATTCATCCTAATTTTGATGGTGATGAATATCTGTGTCCATATATATTTAGAAGCAGAATCACTAGATCAAAAATTTTGGATATTATAAGCTATTGAAGACATATTGCCAAACTCTCTGCATGAGAGTTTTCTGCAAGGGCATCATCCATGTGTGTGAGTGCCGATTTCTCATTACTAATTTTGCCAACAGTATATATTAAATGATTGCCAAATTGACATATGAAAATTATGTAATCACAGTATATATTATAATGTAGCTATCTCAATGCATATATTAATTGAAGGCGAGTTTGAGCATTTTTACATATTTATTGACCACTTCTAAATCTTCTGTGAATTGGTTAAGGTCTTTTTCCAAAGAAATGTGGTTTAAAGGAAAAGATAAAGTAAGTTTTAACTACATATACATAAATATGCATTTTTATAGTAGCAGAAAGTAAACAAACACAAATTGATATACAACACTGGAAGAGAAAGTTTGAAAGTCCAGATTATTTAGTTTTTATATATGACTTTAAGTTAATATTATTATTAAATTTAAAAAAATATAGTATCACCATGTTTCCCCCAAAAAGGTATTTGTGTATGCAAAGTTTTGGTGACTTCAGGGTAACTTATGTGCCTGGAAAAAAACTACTTATAGCTATTTGAAGTCTTCAAATTAATATTAATTTAACAACTTCACATATTCACAGGCCTGTATTACTTAAGATTTTAAGTTCAAATTTTAAGTTATCTTACGTTTTTTTCATTATTTCTTTTCATAAATTGGAAAAATTTTAAAAACCTCTTACAAAGAAGTTCTTGATTAATGTGTGATCAGCCTAACATACACTAAAATTTTTTAACAATTTCTACTATTTATAAACTTAATTAAATAATTTCAAATGTTTTCAACTACATCTCATGTATAAACTCAGTAACTTTTCTTCTAAAATATTTCAGTTACTCCACATTAGCAATTTGCTAGAGTATTTAAGTAACTTTAGTAACTCTAATATTAAACTCCAAAATATAATGCAACTTAAGGCCTTTTAGTATTATAAAAACTATTTTATAACTTTCGACCTAAAAAATTATAATTTCTAAAAGATCACTCAAATGTACATTTAATTACAATCAAGCACTACCTGGCAGAATACTCTAAAGCCAAACATCAAATGAAATGGATTGACCAAATTATTACCAAAAAAGATTCATTTCTAGATTTAACAACAAAAAAAATAAGACAATCACAGCAAAGTCTCAGGATACAAAATCAATGTGCAAAAATCACAAGCATTCCTATACACCAATAACAGACTTAAAGAGAGCCAGGTCAAGAATGAGCTGCCATTCACAATTGCTACAAAGAGAATAAAATACCTAGGAACACAACTAACAAGGAATGTAAAGCACCTCTTCAAGGAGAACTAAAAACCACTGCTCAACAAAATAAGAGAGGACACACACAGATGGAGAAACATTCCATGTTCACGGTTAGGAAGAATCAATATCTTGAAAATGGCCATACTGCCCAAAGTAATTTATACATTCAATGCTATCCCCATCAAGCTACCAATGACCTTCTTCAAAGAACTGGAAAAAACCACCTTAAACTTCATATGGAACCAAAAGACAGCCTGCATAGCCAGGTCAATTCTAAGCAAAAAGAACAAAGCAGGAGGCATCACACTACCAGACTTCAAACTATACTACAAGTCTATAGTAATCAAAACAGCATGGTACTGGTACCAAAACAGAGATACAGACCAATGGAACAGAACAGAGGCCTCAAAGGCAACACAACACATCTACAATCATCCGATCTTTGACAAACCTGAAAAAAATAAGCAATGGGGAAAGGAGTCCCTGTTTAATAAATGGTGTTGGGAAAACTGGCTAGCCATGTGCAGAAAGCAGAAACTGGACCCCTTCCTGACACCTTACACTAAAATTAACTCCAGATAGATTAAAGACTTAAACATAAGACCTAACACCATAAAAATCCTAGAAGAAAATCTAGGCAAAACCCTTCAGGACATAGGCATAGGCAAGGACTTCACGACCAAAACACCAAAAGCATTGGCAAAAAAAAGCCAAAATAGACAAATGGGACTTAATCAAACTCCACAGCTTCTGCACAGCAAAAGAAACAGTCATTGGAGTGAATTGGCAACCAACAGAATGCGAAAACATTTTGCAGTCTACCCATCTGACAAAGGGCTGATATCCAGAATCTACAAAGAACTAAAACAGATTTACAAGAAAAAAAACTAACAACCCCATTCAAAAGTGGGCAAAGGATATGAACAGACACTTTAGAAAAGAAGACATACATGCGGCCAACAAACATATGAAAAAATGCTCATCATCACTGGTCATCAGAGAAATGCAAATCAAAACTACATTGAGATACCATCTCACGCCAGTTAGAATGGCAATCACTAAAAAATCTGGAGACAACAGATGCTGGAGAGGATGTGGAGAAATAGGAACAGTTTTACACTGTTGGTGAGGGTGTAAATTAGTTCAACCATTGTGGAAAACAGTGTGGTGCTTCCTCAAGGGCCTAGAAATAGAAATTCCATTTGACCCAGCAATCCCATTACTGGGTATATATCCAAAAGATTATAAATCGTTCTACTATAAGGACACATGCACACGAATGTTCATTGCAGCACTGTTTACAATAGCAAAGACCTGGAACCAACCCAAATGCCCATCGATGATAGACTGGACAGGGAAAATGTGGCACATACACACCATGGAATACTATGCAGCCTTGAAAAACGATGAGTTCTTTGTAGGGACATGGATGAACCTGGAAACCACCATTCTCAACAAACTGACACAAGAACAGAAAATCAAACACCACATGTTCTCACTCATAGGTGGGTGTTGAACAATGAGAACAGATGGAGACATGGAGGGGAGCATCACACACTGGGGTCTGTCAGGGGGAAATAGGGGAGGGACAGCAGGGGGTGGAGAATTGGGAAGAGATAGATGGGGAGAAATGCCAGCTATAGGTGATGCGGAGGAAGGCAGCAAATCACACTGCCATGTGTGTACCTATGCACCAATCTTGCATGTTCTTCACATGTACCCCAAAACATAAAATGCAATTAAAAAAATAAAATAAAATAAGACAATGATAATATATGATACTTTATCATACATATTTACAATTCTAATACTGCCAGGAGTTAAAGAAAACTTATCCACCTTGGAAAAAAGAAAAGTGAGCTTATCATCTCTGCAGAATGAAATATTACAGATTGTCTACAGACATCAGATGGGTTTTTCCCTTGTCACTAAGTAAAAAATACTGGTCCACTTTTTTCAGTTACTTTGTCAACCATGTATTCAAATCCATACCCTCCAAATAGGATAGACTAATAGCACTAGCATGCTCAAGAAACTTTAGCAGAGATCATTTTCTGTCATTTTCAGCCAATAGCCTCACATTCTACATGCTTTACCACCTACTAGGACTCAACTAATCTGTCCCTGTTTTATACTATTCTGAATTGTTTCATATTCTTATGGTGTGGTCGTGTCACAATTCTTATGGATATTTAAATGATACCTGATTACATTCCTTATATCTCCCAGAATTTTACCAATTCTGTGATTACCTCATTAAAATCATACTAATAACATTATAAGTAAAATAGTGCCAATTTTTGTTCCTGTGTTAGTTTGTTGAGGATGATGGCTTCCAGCTTCATCCATGTCCCTGCAAATGACATGTTCTCATTCTTTCTTACAGCTTCACATTATTCCATGGTGTATACGCACCACATTTTCTTTATCCAGTCTATCACTGTTAAGAATTTGGGTTGGTTCCATGTCTTTGCTATTATAAATAGTGCTGCAATAAATATACAGTTACATGTGTCTTTATAGTAGAATTAGTTATATTCTTTGGGTATATACCCAATCATGGGATTGCTGGGTCAAATGGTATTTCTGGTTCCCAAACACTGCATGTTTTCACTCATAAATGGGAGTTGAACAATGAGAACGTATGGATACAATGAGAACAACACACTCCTGGGCTTGTTGGAAGGTTGGGGGGCAAAGGGAGTGAGAGCATTAGGACAAATACCTAATACATGCAGGGCTTAAATCGTAGATGATTGGTTGATAGGTGCAGCAAACCACCATGGCACATGTATACCTGTGTAAGAAACCTGTGCATCCTGCACATGTACCCTGGAACTTACAGTAAAATTTAAAAAATGATGCCTATTGGGAAAGTATGCTTTCTCAAGTGATTATAGATAAATAATCTAATTACATATGAGATTTCATTCCATTTAGCAGATTATAGTGAGTTTCTGGAAATGACACTACCACCTGAATCAGACCTAAACGAAATTAATACTACTCAGTGTCCATGCAATTATGTTCCTGTGTCCTCTATGGTCAGTCACATCTCCTTTTCTTCATAGCCCATAAAGTGATAAGGGGCCTGAACCATACTTTTGTCTGGCAACTCTTGACATATTTTTGTCAATTTCCTCTAGGCTGCATTGATGTTTATCACATTTGTAAAGCAAAGGATATTCAGTAATCTCTTATTGACCACTAATCTTTACTATCTGTTTACCTGTCTGGCACTTTAAAGGTGTTTTCCTGCCACAAGCCAACAAGAATTTAGATTTTTGAATCCAGTATTATTACTCCCCTGCCTCTACACCCAGAAATAATAGGTCAGAGCTGTTCATAATAACCTGAATTACTGGCCAACAAATTTTGGGACTGCATTAGAAAACATGTGGCAGTCATGGCTAGTGTTTCTCTGATGTCCATTTTTCATTTTCTCTATAATAATAAAAATTCTTAGCTGAGTCTGTCATTGTTCAGCAAAGAGTAATGTTCACAGACTCCTTTGTGGCTAGGAATAGACATTGACTAGCCTCTATAAAAATGGTATGTAAGAGGAAAGCAATGCTTGCAAATTCTAGTCATTCATCTTAATTTAAATGAGCACGCTTTCTTTATCCTTCCACTTGTCCATGTTACCTGGAATTATGGAGGCGGCTGGAGGGACCACCTTAAAGTACATGATGGAAGACATGTATTGAAGATGCCTGGGCAATAACATATAAGCATGGGTCCCCAGTACCTAGGGGCCATCATATCAGCCCTAGATGCTTATAGTCAGCCTGTTACTTAAAGGGGAGAGAAAAGCCTATCTTCTTTAAACCAGTGGAACTACCATTTATTATGAGTTGATGTACCTCCAAATAACAATATAATCTGGGAAGATACTCAGTAATATACGCAACTAGTTTTCATTATTTGAGAACATATCATGATTTTATTTATGATTATCGATTATGACAAAAACTAGCTATATTAATCATCGAACATTGCAATTAATGTCTATATATGTAAATTTTTCTGCACCAAATATCTACATTTCTGAGCAAATATGGATTTATCTCTGCATTGATGGGTAAATAAATTTGATCTGTGCCTGACACTTTGAAAAAGCATAAACCTCTATGCTGGTTTTAGAATATTAAATTAAGGAATATGCTTCAAAATAACTCTAGGAGATGTGGGTATAGAATACTATTACTGGAAGAGGCTTTGGAGTAAATATATCTGGATTGGATTGTGGCTGTGCCACTGTGGTAGGCAGAATTCTCAAACAGCCCACATGACTCCCACTCCCACTCCCTGCTATGCATGCCTAGGATAACCCTCCCTTTGACTGTGGACAGATCCTGAGAATACAATGGGGTATGATTCCCATAACTGGTTATTAATCAGTTGACTTCTAGTTAAGTAAAAAAAGAAAACATCTAGGTGACCCCTTAAGAAATCATGGGAATGCTTGAGGTCAGAAAGATTGAAAACGGTGAAGAATCTATGGAGGGAGCCATCTGGCAAGGACTTGAAAGCAACCCACAGAAGCTGAGAGTGGACCCATCTGACAAATAACAAGACAACACAGGGACTTACTCCCACAACCAATAGAGCTGAGTTTGGCAAACTACCTGAGAGAGGTTGGGAACAAATATTTCCTTAGTTATGATTCCAAATGAGAAGGCAGTGGCTGACACCTTGATTTCAAAGAAATAGGTTTTTAACGGAAAGAGAAAGTAAACTTTAAATATGTATACACATATTTTTATAAATTTATATTAGCAGATTTTAAAAACTGAAAGGACACACATCTCTGGAGAGGATGTTTAGGAGAGCAGAAATATTAATTGGTTTTTAATATATACCTTGTTTGTACTTAAAAAATAGAAAGGTTGACCTCCTTTATATAATGGCAGAATGCTTAGCAAAATTGTCTCCTGCAGTTATGTAGAAAACACAGCTTTCAATCCATAAACTTGAACATATAGTTGAAGAGATTGTTAAGCAAAGGGCTAAAGGTGCTAGCAGCTTATAGTAAGCTGCCGGAGTATTTAGGCTATAAGGGATAGAGCTGCCCCATATATCTCCTCAATCAAGCCAGAGGGCCTCTACCAAGGGGAACAAAAAATAAAGAAGAGGTTATTATAAAATATTTATGGATATGACCTTTGTCTAATCAAGTAAAAATCTATAGACAGAAATCTATACATAAGATACAAAAAGTCCTTGAGAACATTATATTAGCCGAATGCTGCATGCTTCACTTGAAAGGGACCAAGAAATTACAAAAACAGAAGTGTTTTGGACCCCAAAATTCTTCTGACAGGAAACAAGCTAATAAACTACTCAGCTGCAAAAGTCTGCTACTTTGCATAAAAAGAAAAGATGACTCAGAGGGTGGAACTAAGAGACTAGAGGGTAGAACAGAGAGCCACAAAGATTAATTCCCAGGACTTACAAACTAATCAATAACCGATAATGAGCAAGAAAACAAGGGCCTTAGTGACAGCTACAAGAAAATGAATTGTGCCAGTAGTAAATAAGCTTGAAAGAGGACCCCAATCCTCAGATAAGAATTGCTGCCTTGGTCAACACCTTGATTTTGGCTTGCTGAGAGCCCATTCCTGGACTTCTGACCTACAGAACTGTGAGATAAGAAATGGGAATTGGCTGGGCATGGTGGCTCATGCCTATAATCCCAGCATTTTGGGAGGCCAAGATGGGAGGATTGCTTGTGCCCAGGGGTTCCATACCAGCCTGGGCAACATAGTGAGACTTCATTTCTACAAAAATTTAAAAATTAGCTACACATTGTGGCTTATGCCTTGTAGTCCCAGCTACTCGGGAGGCTGAGGTAGGACGATTACCTGAGCCAGGAGGTGGAGGCTACAGTGAGTCAAGATCATATCACCACACTCTAGCCTGGGCAAGAGGGAGACACTATCTCAAAAAATAAATAAATAGGAATTACATAAGCCACTAAGTTTATAGTATTTTACTGTATAGTAACATAAAATGAATATATCCAATGAGTCATGTCACCTTTAGTAAAAGTTTTATAACAGACTTGCTAAGCCTCAACTTCTGCATCAGTAAAATAGGATAATATTCATGTCATAACATAGTGTATTGAATGAAATAATTCTTATTCAGCAGCAAAATGTCAGGCACCTGGTAACCACTAAACAATATGTATTTGCCATGATTTCCAAGAAAATTATAAAACCCTTATTTTTTTCTTTCAGTTGACAGTATTGGCATCTATCAAAGATTTAACCTCAAGTCATCTAATCTTTTCGCTCCCCTACCTTGTTTCCAAATTTGGAAAGCATTACTGCATCTCACATGTCAAATCCAAATGCTGTTTTTTACATAAAGCTTTACTTGAAGCATCTCAGACAGCATCAGTCAGGCCACCCTATGAGCTATCATAGCATATGCTATTCAATATCGCTAAGGTACACTTCATTCTACCTTGTATCTAGTTGGTTGTATGTCTATCTTGTCTTGAAATTGAAGACTGTTTTAATTCATTTGTACTCTTACATCTATGCCTTGGACCCTTGACACTCAAATTTGCCAATCGTCTATTACAGAGTAGAAAAGCAACCAGCATATACTAAATTGAAATAGATCATCAAAAGAGAATTCCATATAATATATTTAGTTCATGCAACAGTTTCAATTTTCTATGCAAAGAAATAATTTTTCCTGTATTTTTTAGATGGTTAAATATTAGGCCTTGTTTGGCAAATCAACGATAATAGGCATGGTTAATAATAGATGTATTTTCATGGATTTAATATAAATTTATTTTTAACATTGCTGCCAGTTTGACTCTACTGTGTATATATTCAACAGTATGGAGCAGCCAGATAGTTTATAAAGTTCAGTTAAAAATAAAATGTTCTGTAAAGTATCTGAAAATATGGTATGTGTTTGATGGATTTGATTTTTCATATTCCCACTGATTTTTTTCCTGGTGTTGTTGAACAATCTCTTTCTCTTTTACTTTAGGGTAACACATTAAATTCAAATTAACAAACAGATACATTTTACTATTGGTTGTTACCATCCTAATTCTGAGGTGTAAAATGCGACTTCTTGGGAGCGTCTGTGAAACTCTATGTGCTTTTCCAAAGCTGTGTTTAGAATCTTAGGTGTTATTACTGATGTTTGGTTACTGATGATTCATCCTTCCTGAGGGGGAGAAAATAGGTGCCAATAATGTTGATGGTACTCTGGACTGCACTTGTTAAAATGTTCTCACTTGCAAAACTGAAGCACAAATATGTTTTTATATCCAAGGCAAACAAATTGTGTACAACCAGGCATATTGTGTTTTACTAGGAACTCTAGCTTTGGTTTTTAAAATATCAACACTAATATTAATTTTCTTAAAAAAGATATATATTGGGCAATAAAAGGATATAACTAGTGAAACAAAAAATAGAGCATCTATTTTGATAAAGGAGAGTTGTGTTTGATAAATAAGTGAACAAATCAACTTTTAAGTTCCTCAAACAGATGAAAGTCATCCACTAATGAAGAAATAAGTAAGGTGATGAAAGTTAGAAGAAAGGTACAGCTGAATACTGAAAACACTATTAAATCAGCTACAATAGTCCCATACTATCTATGATTTCCTTTCAGCAATTTCTGCTACCCCTGGTCAACTAAGGTCTGAAAATCAATGAGTATAGTACAAGGTATTTTGAGGAGAAAGAGAGATTATATTCACATAACTTATTATAGTGTGTTGTTATAATTGTTCTCTCATTATTGTTTACCATTGTTAACCTCTTACTTTGTCTAATTTATAAATTAAACTTTATTATGTATATAGGGATATACATGTGTATATTGTACACATAGGAAAAAACAATGTATGTATTTTGTATGTATTTGTATATGTATGTATCTGAAAAACATAGCACATACAGGATTAAGTACTATTCTATCTTTCAGGTATTCACTGAGGGTCTTGAAATATATCCTGTGGATAAAGAAGGACTGCTGTATTGACCTTATTATATTATCCTGGGCTTACAGAAATGCAACATAATTCATATCCCTTTAGAACTGAAATGTATTCTTTTAATACATACACATACACACCAACACACAATTATTTTAGTGAAATGACTCTCTACTTAAGATTCTTAAATCTAGGAGTTAAGAATGAGACAATGGCTTCATAGCAATTTGCAAGGCCAAATTTGATGAGATCAGGCAAAATTTTAGTCAAATAATGTTATCTGGCACTCACAAAATCCTAACATTCATGCTAATTTGTTTGGTTTTGGTTTGTTGGTTGGTTTTAACTAGTATGGTATAGTAAAGGGAATGAAGGAACTGGAGTCAAAAGGCCTAGAGAAGCCATAAAGTTTTTCAGAACCTCAATGTCATTCTCTGTTAAAGAGGAATAATATTTCTCTCCAGTCTGTGTGTCTGTATGTGTGTCTGAAGGCTATATAAAAATGGTAAAGTTTTGTATTATTTGCAATTATCTCAAAAATAAAACAAAACTAATCTTTGGCCATCATCAATGATTTCTTGTTGTATCTGTTTAAAGGAGATAAAATTTCATTATATTAAACACAAGATAATAGTTTTTTAAAAACCAGCAAATTATTTCCATCTGTATAAGTAGATCTTAGTCCTGAACATCAGTTTAGCTTTCTCCAGAATTCTATTGTAAAATGTATTGTGTCTATGAAATTTCCAGCTAATTTCTCATAGTATTTGATCTCTATTGTTGTTAACATTTTAGACTCCTGCAGAGATTTTAACTTCATAGGTGATTAAGGTTTTTTCCTCCAGTTGTTTTGAAAATTTTCTTTTTGTCTTTGGTGTTATATTCTCACTAATTTTCATTTATCATGCATTTAATTTATTGTGCTTCTCAAGTCTTAAGATTCATGACTTTTATCTATTCAGAAACTGTTTAACTATCATTTTTTTTCAAGTACTGACTCACTGATATTCTCTATATGCTATTCTTCTGTGAAATTATAGTATATGTGTGTTGTACCATCTTGTTTTATTGTTTGCATGTCAAAACCTCTTTCCTAACTTCCAAATTTTATCACTCTTTTGCATTCTAAGTAATTTATTGAATTAGATAGTCTCAATTAGTAATTTATCTTTTTAGTTTCTTTAATATTATTTATCTTGTTACTGAGATAGGATAAATAACATAAAAACATGAAATCCTCTTTAATTATTACACAATATTTTTATTTCATTTTGGAAATTCATTTAGTTTTTGATTAACTGCATTTTTTACAGGCTTATTATTTCTAAGGGCCTGATTCTTTTTATTTTTGTATATATTCATTTAAAAACATTCATTTTAGATTATCAATCAAATTTTGTCAAATTTTTGAATCTCTAATATTTTAGTATATTTGCCAAATGAAAAATGTATTCATAGTGAATTTTCTTGGTGTGTTTTGTAGATTTTTATTGTGAGTTCATTTTTAATAGCATTGTTTCTGTGTGGGAATTACATATAGCCTGGATGTGGAATTATCTTTTGAAAGAGGCTTAGTATACCTTTTATGCCAGCAAAATCAAGTATCATCTCTGACTAAAGACCAACTTCATGAGAGTGTTTCAGCATGAGGCTTCCTGGACCACGTGTCTACAGTACATTTTAGATCCCAACATGGGCAAGGCCCATGCCAGAATTTAGATTTTTCATACAGTCTTTTTATTTTCTCTCCTATGTAGGACCTTAGAAAAGACAGATGAGCAGCTTTTCTTAATTTGACCTTCTGCCGTGAGGCAGATTATTTCTTTTCTTTGTTATTATCATTATACTTAAGTTCTGGGATATATGCACAGAACATGCAGGTTTGTTACAAAGGTATACATGTGCCATGGTGGTTTGCTGCATCCATCAACCCGCCGTCTAGGTTTTAAGCCACAGATGCATTAGGAATTTGTTTTAATTCCATTTTCCCCTTGCCCCCCCAACCCCTGACAGGCCCCAGTGTGTGCTGTTCCCCTCCTTGTGTCCAAGTGTTTTCATTGTTCAACTCCCACTTATGAATGAGAACCTGTGCTATTTGGTTTTCCCATTCTTGTGTTAGTTTACTGACAATGATGGTTTCCAGATTCATCCATGTCCCTGCAAAGGACATAAACTCATTCTTTCTTATGGCTGCATAGTATTCCATGGTATATATGTGCCACATTTTCTTTATCCAGTCTGCTACTGATGGCCATTTGGGTTGGTTCCAAGTCTTTGCTATTGTGAATAGTGATGCAATAAATATATGTGTGCATGTGTCTTTATAGTAGAATGATTTACAATCCTTTGGGTATACAGTCAGGACTGGGATTGCTAGGTTACATTTTATTTCTGATTCTAGATCCTCGAGAAATCACCTCACTGTCTTCTACAATGGTTGAACTAATTTACACTCCCACCAACAGTATAAAAGCATTCCCATTTCTCCACATCCTCTCCAGCATCTGTTGTTTTCAGACTTTTTAATGATTGCCATTCTAACTGGGATGAGATGGTATATCATTGTGGTTTTGATTTGTATTTCTCTAATACAAGTGATGATGAGCTTTTGAAAATATGTTTTCTGGCCACATAAATATATACTTTTGATAAGGGTTTGTTCATATCCTTTGCCCAATTTTTGATGTTTTTTTTTTTTCTTGCAAATTGTTTAAGTTCCTTGTAGATTCTGAATATTAGACCTTTGTCAGATGGATACATTGCAAAAATGTTCTCACATTTTGTAGGTTTTCTGTTCATTCTGATGATAGTTTCTTTTGCTGTGAAGAAGCTCTTTATTTTTTTAAATTATTTTATTTTATTTTATTGTACTTTAGGTTCTGGGGTACATGAGCACATCATGCAGGATTGTTGTATAGTTACATACATGGCAATGTGGTTTGCTGCCTCCATTTCCCCATCACCTATATCTGGCATTTCTCCCAATGTTATTCCTCCCTAACCTCCCCACACCCTGCTGTCCCTCCCTTAGCCACCCCCAACAGACTCCAGTGTGTGACGCTCCCCTCCCTGTGTCCACGTGTTTTCATTGTTCAAAACCCACCTATGAGTCAGAACATGCAGTGTTTGATTTTCTGTTCTTGTGTCAGTTTGCAGAGAATGATGGTTTCCAGATTCATCCATGTCCCTACAAAGGATGCAAACTCATCGTTTTTTATGGCTGTATAGTATTCCA
Organism: Sapajus apella; assembly: GCF_009761245.1. NCBI lineage: Eukaryota > Metazoa > Chordata > Mammalia > Primates > Cebidae > Sapajus > Sapajus apella. The sequence goes on from NW_022436985.1 coordinate 17,070,499, forward strand.
TGGTGTATATGTGCCACATTTTCCACATCCAGTCTATCATTGCTGCCCATTTGGGTTGGTTCTAGGTCTTTGCTATTGTAAACAGTGCTGCGATGAACATTCGTGTGCATGTGTCTTTATAATAGAACAATTTATAATCCTTTGAATGTATATCCAATAATGGGATTGCTGAGTCAAATGGTGTTTCTATTTCTAGGTCCTTGAGGAGTTACCACACTGTCTTCCACAGTGGTTGAAATAATTTACACTCCCACCAACAGTGTAAAAGTGTTCCTATTTCTCAACATCTTCTCCAGCATCTGTTGTCTCCAGATCTTTTAATGATCACCATTCTAACTGGCATGAGATGGTATCTCAATGTGGTTTTGATTTGCATTTCTCTAATGACCAGTGATGATTAACATTTTTTCGTATGTTTATTGGCCTCATATATATCTTCTTTTCAGAAGTGTCTGTTCACATCCTTTGCCCAATTTTGAATGGATTTGTTTTTTTCTCGTAAATATGTTTTAGTTCTTTGTAGATTGTGGATATTAACCATTTGTCAGATGGGTAGATTGCAAAAATTTTTTCCCATTCTGAAAAACCAAGGTCCAAATGGGTTCACAGCCAAATTCTACCAGATGTACAAAGAGGAGCTGGTACCACTCCTTCTGAAACTATTCCAAACAATACAAAAAAAAAGGAATCCTTTTCAAATCATTTTAAGAGACCAACATCATCCTGATACCAAAACCTGGCAAAGACTCAACAAAAAAGAAAACTTCATGCCAATATCCATGATGAACCTAGATGCAAATATCTTCAATAAAATACTGGCAAACGGATTGCAACAGCATATCAAAAAGCTTATCCATCATGATCAAGTAGGCTTCATTCCAGGGATGCAAGGCTGGTTCAACATATGCAAGTCTATAAACATAATCCACCACATAAACAGAACCAAAGACAAAAACCACATGATTATTTCAATAGATGCAAAGGTCTTCGACAAAATTCAACAGCCCTTTATGCTAAAAACTCTCAACAAACTAGGTATGGATGGAATGTATCTCAAAATAATAAAAGCTATTTACAACAAACCCACAGCCAATATTATACTGAATGGGCAAAAAATGGAAGCATTCCCTTTGAAATCTGGCAGTAGACAAAGATGCCTTCTCTCACCACTACTATTCAATATAGTATTGGAAGTTCTAGCCAGAGCAATCAGGCAAGAAAAAGAAATAAAGAGTATCCAATTAGGAAAGGAAGAAGTCAAATTGTCTCTATTTGGAGACAACATGATTGTATATTTAGAAGACCCCATTGTCTCAGCCCAAAATCTCCTTAAACTAATAAGCAACTTCAGCAAAGTCTCAGGATAAAAAAATCGATGTGCAGAAATCACAAGCATTTCTATACACCAGTAATAGACAAACAGAGGGTCAAATCAAAAGTGAACTCCCATTCACAATTGCTACAAAGAGAATAAAATACCTAGGAATACAACTAAAAAAAGGATGTAAAGGACCTCTTCAAGGACAGCTCTTTAGTTTATGTAGATTCCATTTGTCAAGCTTGGCTTTTGTTGCCATTGCTTTTGGTATTTTAGTCACAAAGTCTTTGCCCATGCTTATGTCCTGAATGGTATTGCCTAAGTATTCTTTCAGGTTTTTATGGTTTTAGGTCTTACATTTAAGTCTTTAATCAATCTTGAGCTAATTTTTGTGTAAGTGTAAAGTAGGGGCCCAGTTTCACTTTTCTGCATATGACTAGTTAGTTTTCCCAGCACCATTTATTAAATAGGTAATCCTTTCCCCATTGCTTCTTTTTGTCAGGTTTGCCAAATATTAGATGGTTGTAGATGTGTGGCACTATTTTTGAGGCCTCTGTTCTGTTCCATTGGTCTATATCTCTGTTTTGGCACCAATACCACACTGCTTTGGTTACTGTAGCCTTGTAGTATAGAAAAGTCAGGTAGTGTGACACCTCCAGCTTTGTTCTTTTGCTTAGGATTGTCTTGGCTATATGGGCTATTTTTTGGTTCCATATGAAATTTAAAGTAGTTTTTTCCAGTTCTGTGAAGAAAGTCAGTGGTAGTTTGGTGGGAATAGGTTTGAATCTATAAATTACTTTGGGTAGTATGGCCATTTGCACTTATTGATTCTTTCTATCCATGAGAATGGAATATTTTTCCATTTGTTTGTGTCCCCTGTTATTTCCTTGAGCAGTGGTTTGTAGTTCTCATTGAAGAGATCCTTCACATCCCTTGTAAGTTATATTTCTAGGTATTTTATTTTCTTTTTAGCAATTGCGAATGGGAGTTCATTCATGCTTTGGCTGTCTCTTATTGGTGTATAGGAATGCCTGCGATTTTTGCACATTGATTTTTTTTTTTTTAATCCTGAAACTTTGCTGAAGTTGCTTATCAGCTTTAGCAGTTTTTGGGCTGAGAGGATGGGGTTTTCTAAATATAAAATCATGTCATCTGCAAACAGAGACAATTTTACTTCCTCTCTTCCTATTTGACTACCCTTTATTTCTTTCTAGTTTTTATGGCTTGTGTATTTTAATCTAAGGTAAATTATTTCTTCCTTCCATACAAATATATTAATATTTTAGTTTCAAAAAGTATAGTATATTATTGTAGCTAAAGATCAACCATGCTATTAATAACTCCAGGAAGTAATGCATAATTGTGGTTTCTTTAGCAATTCTAAGCAAAATTCCATCGTCTTAGTTTATAAGTTGGCCTTCCTATATTTCTATTTGTATGAAAACAAATACCACAATGGTGACCACCCAGAAGTAAAACACTTTTTACTCAGAGGAAATAAAGTTTTGTTAAACACATTCTCTTATTTATGTTATACTTTTAGACAAATTTAAATAGAAATTTTAAAATAAAATGAAGTTTCCATCAGATTTAATTAGTTCTAAAACATCTGCTTTGAGACAATAAAACCAATTAAAGCACACTTCAGGATCAGGGAAATTTTTAAATGGCATGCCTTTTTGAATGACTGAATTGCTATCAAAATGAGTATTGAAGCAGGAAAAGTTTAAATACATTTATAACAATTTACAAAATAAAGAGTAAGTTGTTCATTAATGATTACCTATTCCTCCTGGGACTTGGCATTCCAGGTATTCCTAAACTTTTCACTTCTCCCAACATATGCTGTCTCTCAGTCTGGGCCATTTCACATGTGACTTTCACTCCCTGGCTTCCCTCCCCATTCATCAACTGAATCCATCCATCAGCTATCAGTTTAAATGTCGTATTGCTTGGGAAAATTTCCCTAGTGATTCTATTGCAAGTGTCTTCTCTCTAAATTTTACCTGTAATTCTCTATAAATTTTATTTTACGTGCTTCTTATATTTGTGTTCTTGAAAAAATTTGAATTTTGAGGAGAAGAGACAGTCTTGTTTAGAACTGTATCTTCAGCAAAATAGCAGTGTGGTTGTTTTGTACTATGCCACGTTAGTTAAACTGAAGCTATGTTTCTCAGGATCTCATGTCTTGTATACTTCCTGGTTAAAGTTAGGTATGAGAAAAATTTGCACAAGACCATCACACTTTGAACGTCCTTGTGGTTACACATGGTGGGAAAGATGCAGAGGTGTGGTAACTCCCAGTTTGTCCTTACTCTCCCTTGCTCTGTGCCCAACTCTTCTTCCTTCCAGAAAGCAATACCTCAGCTTCTTCCATAATTATGTCTAATTCCTATAATGACTCCATTAGTCCATTATTTTCATAGTAGTTCTGCTTTTCTAATCAAATCCTGACTGACACATATAATAATCACTAATGTACTTCTTTTTTCATATTATTTCATACATTTATTTTTAAATGAAGTTGAAAATGCAAATATTGAAAATTAAGGTTAGTGATTTTCTATTAAGTTTTATTAGAGAAAGAGAAATTGAATTAATTTGGCAATTTAAAAAGAGCCTATCTTTATAAAGAGCTTATGAAAAGCATAACATTGGCTAAATCAAAGTCAGCTAAGTAATTTTTTTTTCTGGCTCTGGATACATTTCCAAGACTAGAAAAAAAAGACTTATAAAGAGATTGCCTGCAGCTGTGGACAAACTTCTTTATAACATAATCCCAAATACAAAATTGTTATGATGAGATCTAGAGGTTTACAGAAAAACATGCTTAAGGAAACATAGGTTACTAGGTGAATGAAGTTAAGAAAAATTTGTCTTGGAATTAATTCGGCTACTAAATAAATTCAGTGTAAAAGTTACATAAAATAATAATTATTTCTATTTTTATTAAGTCTGTAAAACTGACATCAAGTAATTTCAGTTTGCTATGTTTACTGGAAAGCCTGGCCTATGCTCTAACAACAACAACAACAACATTTTATATAGAAATAAAATAATGGTGGTATCAAACTTACATGGATATACAATTGTTAATATTACTAATTTGATCTTTTCCTCATTTCTTAACATAGGTGAGAATAGTAATTAGAAGGAGAAAAAGAAACAATAAAGCAAAACAAATAAAAACTTGCTCACATTTTTCTTTCGTGGTTTTTAAGTACAACCATGATGACAATTGCCCGCTGCTCAAAAGTTTGTAATGAGTAGAGAATAAAGTTAAAACTACAACCAGGGCATTTAAGGGTTTCCTTTAATCAGTCCTCAAACTACCACTTTGAGTCTTTTTTCCCATAACATTACCTAATACACATTTTGCCATGTAGTTATTGTACACATTCTGTATCACCTGGTGGACCATGAGTGCCTTGAAGAACAGGTCTATATATTGGTCAGCTTTGTATCCTCTTCAGAGCCTATACACTGTGTCAGTACATCAAAGAGATTTATTATATAAATAAATAGATGTGAAATATGAGATTGAACCATGCTGGAAAAAAATAAGAAGTTTTAGGCATGAGTATTACACAAATCAAGTTTTATGTCTTTTTGTGGCAATCACTAATTTCTTAAATGCACATACTGAAATGTTTTAAATATGTACATATTTATCAGAATAATTTCACTGAACTTCACTATTTCTTTTCCAGGATTAATCTTAAGAATAACAGCTATGATAGTATAAAAAAATCAATAACATTTTTGTGCCATTTTAATATTTAGAGAAATTATTTTGACCAATACAATTTGTCCTGATTTTACCCATATTTAAGAGAGTTTACCTCTGCTTTATGGTCATCTTTGATAATAATACTGTATTTTGCTAGCCTTAGAAAACATAGCTTTACATGATAGATGCACATTTTTTGCCATCAAAGGAATAAACATTTTAATAAACATTTTAATAAAGGGAAATGCTGATCTATCTGTATTAGTATCATTTAGGTCCAAAATGCTGCCATTTAGAATTCCCTTACTATCCTTTATGGTTCTTATGATAAATACGTTATGGAACAGAGGTCTATGAAGAAGTGATAGGGACAGTAGGCTGGGAAATTCTGGGCAGAAGAAAGTGGGTCCCTGGCCAGAGTCCCACTCTCAAGCCTGGAACCATGGCCCAAAGTGACAACATACATCTGTTTTCCCACTCAAACGTTGCCTTTTCCAAAATAACCTGTGGCCCTCCCTTCCCCCATCCTATGCCCATAAAAACCCAGACTCAGCTGGTAAAGAGAGGAGAAGCAGCTGAACATTGGAGACTATGGCTGGCCATTGCAGAGAAGCAGCTTGACTGCAGGGAGACAGCTTTAAGTCATAGCTTCAGAGAGGAGTCTGGCTGGGGATAGCCGGACCCCAGGAGAAGATTACTTTTCCTTTTTGTCCCCTTTTCAGCTCCCCCACCCACTAAGAGCCAGTTTCATCAGCAATATAATTCCCCACATTTACCACCTTCAATTCGTTCATGAGGCCTCATTCCTCTGGATGCTGGACAAGAACTCAGGTGTGGGTGCAAAAGGCTGTCACACTGAACCTCCAGTGAGCTGTTAACACTTAAGCCATCTATATATGGCAAAGTTAAAAGGGCACTGTAACATTTCTTCTGGGGCTTCAGGGGTCACAGGCACAACTGCTCCAGATGCTGCCACAGAGCCTGCATGAAGTTTTGCTCCTGCCAGCTTTCAAAGGTGCTCATCCCAGCTCCTTCACCTGCTCACCTGTGCTCCGCCTCCCACAAGGGGTAGAACATAGCAGGTTCCAGAGAGTGGAGTTTGCCCCCGTTGAATCCAAAGCACCTGGCTATGTCCAGCATCCATGCACTCCAGTTCCCACCCACACAGGAGTCAGAGAAATATCCTGCTTCAGAAGTACCCATTTAGTTCAAATGCAACTGCTTAAATGCAAAAGAAACCTGACTTTGTGAAAAAGAGAGTAATGTTTGACAAGGAAATAATGCTAACGTTAACTTGCTAACATCTAATACCAACTAGACTAACTGACTGAATGATGGAATCATAGCTCTGGTAAGAATCTATAGAAGTCTTCAAGGTATAAAGATTGTCTTGACATTAGCAAGACTATGAAAGAATATAAGTTTGGTATAAATATGCTAGCTATCAGAAAATGTTTTGGATAAATAAATATAAATTAAAACAATATAAATTTTCTACCACAATATCTCTGAAACATTTGTCCCCTTATTTCTTACAAATTTAATGGCTCATATTCATGAGAAAAACAATTTTAAAATTACTCTTTACTGAACTTTGAATATTAAACAATCTTGTGGTTAATAAGACATTTTAAACAATTGAACTTTCAATAGCTATCAAATATCTGATATTTTATTTTCAATTACAATATTGGTTTTCTAAAAAGAAATCTAATTTATCTTATGTGAATTAATAAGGAGAGCCTAAAAGCTGACTTACTGGGACAAATGAAAAATCAAACTTTGACAGGTTGTGATTATAAAAACATAATATTAACTTCCATGTGCAGCTTGCGTGATCTTATTTATTATTCTAAAACTTTTCTCCACATGAAATGGTTAAAATCCAAACCACAGTGTTCACATTCTTGGGGAGGTATCAATATTAGCTTAATGTAATCATGAATGTCAAATAAATTGTTTTGTAAATATCCAATATATTTTAGGAGGCCATTAATTCTATTACAATGATGACAGCATCTACATCTTCAGATCATGTATTATTTAGTACAATATTTTCTCCTTCCTTGGCTTCCCTCCCCATTCATCACCTGCACCTTTTTTTCCTTAAAATATTTCTAATCTTGACCTACCTAGATACTTTATATATGACAGAGGTCAGCAATTTTTTTTTTTGGTAAATGGATAGATAATAAATATTTCAGGCTTTGTGAGCCATATATCTCTATGTCAACTAACTACTCAGTCATTATGGCATAAAAGCATCCATAAATAACTCATAAACAAATGAGTGTGGCTGTGTTCTACTTTAACTTTACATATGGACACGAAATTTGAATCTCATTATTTTTTATGTGTTACAAATATTATTATTCTTTTATTTTTGTTTTGTTTTAAACACTTAAAAATGTAAGAAACATTGTTAGCTTATAGTCTACACATAACCCTAATAAAATAAACAACATTCTTAGCTTGTGGACCACATTTGGCTTGTGGGCAACAGTTTGCCAACCCCAGATATAGGGTATTAAAGAGTCTGTCAACTGATATCAGTTGTTGAAAGGCAGTTTCAAGTTCACTGTTGGTGGTTAGACATAGACAAATAATCTGCTTAAATATATTTTCATTCTTAGAGGAAAAAAAACACAATAATTTTTTTATTATTATTATACTTTAAGTTCTGGGGTGCATGAGCAGATCGTGCAGGATTGTTACATAGGTATACACATGCCATGGTGGTTTGCTGCATCCATCCCCCTGTCACCTACATTAGGTATTTCTCCTAATGATATCCCTTCCCAATCTGCCCAGCCCCTGCTATCCCTTCCTTAGCCCCCTACCCCCGGCAGGTCCCAGTGTGTGATACTCCCTTCCCTGTGTCTATGTGTTCTCATTGTTCAACTCCCACTTATGAGTGAGAACATGCAGTGTTTGATTTTCTGTTCTTGTGTCAGTTTCCTGAGAATTATGGTTTCCAGCTTCATCAATGTTCCTGCTAAGAACATGAACTTATCCTTTTTTTTTTGGCTGTTTAGTATTCCATGGTATATATGTGCCACATTTTCTTTATCCAGCCTATCATTGATGGGCATTTGGGTTGGTATCAAGTCTTTGCTATTGTAAGCAGTGCTGCAACGAATATACGTATGCATGTGCCTTTGTAACAGAACGATTTATAATCCTTTGGATATATGCCCAATAGTGGGATTGCTGGGTCAAACGGTACTTCTATTTCTAGGTCCTTGAGGAATCGCCACACTATCTTCCACAGTGGTCGAACTAATTTACACTCCTACCAACAGTGTAAAAGCATTCCTATTTCTCCACATCCTCTCCAGCATCTGTTGTCTCCAGATTTTTTAATGATTGCCATTCTAGCTGGCGTGAGGTGGTATTTCAATGTGGTTTTGATTTGCATTTCTCTAATGACCAGTGATGATGAGAATTTTTTCATATGTTTGTTGGCTGCATAAATGTCTTCCTTTGAGAAATGTCTGTTCAGATACTTTACCCACTTTTTGATAGAGTTTTTGTTTTTTGTAAGTTTGTTTAAGCTCTTTGTAGATTCTGGAATATTAGCCCTTTGTCAGATGGGTAGATTGCAAAAATTTTTTCCCATTCTGTTGGTTGCCAGTTCACTCTAATGATTGTTTCTTTTGCTGTGCAGAAGCTCTTAAATTTAATTAGATCCCATTTGACTATTTTGGCTTTTGTTGCCACACCATAAGCTTTTATAAATATAAATAAATTCAATGACACTGTGCAAAGGTAACCTGCCAAATATCTAAAACATACTTCCTTCACAAAAAAATAAAAATGGAAAACACTTAGGGTTCAAAAAATTAAAAATAAAATCAGCAAAAAAGAGACTAAACTATTATACTAATTAGTTTTTCTGTTGGAGAATTGTGTGATTCAAGATGGGCACCACTGTTTTCTATATCAAAACTACCTAAATTGTAAAACAAAGGAGTATTGATGGACATTGAAGAGATTAAATTGTGATGGAAAATGAGGGGTCCAACAGCATTTACACACTTTTCCCTTCGTGCCCAAGGAACTGGGTAGCTGATGTTTTCTTAAATACGGAGAAAACAGAGTCCACATATTATAGGTCTCAAATAATTCTTATGCAAGACTCTGGGCAGGATAGTAAGATGGTCCTAACTTACAGTAGCATTTTGTTCCCAAAGGCACCATTAGAAAGGAACAGTGCTGTTTGAGCCAGAATCATTTTTATTTATTCATGAGAAGTGTAAAAATACTTGCTAGTAAAATGAATTAGGTGGATGTTTCTGCTGGCCACAGAATCCTAATGAAACTACACTGCTCCTTGCACAGGAATTACAACTTAGAAAAGAGAATATTTGAGTTTCTTTAGCAGTGACAAAGATTTATCTAGGACTTACCATTAATTGGATTATGTTGAATTTCTACTCTCCTCAAATTCAACAGCCACTTTTATTATCCACTTATTACCCTGAAGGGTAAAGGGCAAATTTAATAGTCAAATGGTAGAATCCTCTAAGAAGTGTTCCATGCATTTGTTCCACATAACTTATGGTCCTCTAATTTCATTCCCAAATTACTTGGTCATAATTTATAATTGAAAACACATTAAGAATAGTTCCTAAGTCAATCAAATGTAATGGGAGGAAGTACTAAATTTTAATGTTTTATAAAGAGCTTAACATTTTTCACTCATATTTTTTTAATTTGTCTTTGTTGTTGTTAGAACTGACTCTGTGGGAGCCAATTTCACATGTGGCTTCACGTATCTTGGTTCTACCACGTCTCCCAAGCAGCAGATCAAATACTGTTATATTCAGATTCTTTCTATAAAAGAATCAGAAAAAAATAGTAGGAAAATAAGACCACTGCCATATAACCTCCACTTCCCTCTTTGTAGTATTACAGATTCTATCTCATTTGAATAATATTCACCTAGTAAGACCTCAGTCTGAACTTTTATTAAACTCCAAATCTCTGGGACAAGATCTCTTGTTGTGTCTTGACAATTAATGACTTAAAAATGAATATCTATTTTTACATAGGAAGTAGGAAAGAACATCGTTTCCACCCTTACAAGAACACTTTCCTTACAAGTTCAGGAAAAGTGTTGTGTTAAACCAATGCGCAAACATGAAACTTTTCCCAAACTCATTGGAGAGTTAAAATCATGAATGAAGTAATCAACATGGAATCTAAGAAAAAAGAGGCATCTCTAGAGACTGAATGCAAGCATTTTCATACCTGTAGCAGAGACAAGGAACTCTTGGAAGAGGAACATTTTTAACAAATTGCTGAAGACTAGGTGTGAGATAGCAAGAGAATATAGAACATTTAGAAACCACAGACACAAGAAAAAAATCATAATTTATACTAATTATCAAGCTCTTTTGGCAAAAAAGACCAATGAGAGTCAGAAAGCCTCCAAAAGTGTGCAAACATATTGGAGTTTAAGAACAACCACTGTAAAAAAAAAAAGGCACAAAATCCTGTGCTGATCCTTCCCCTCATTTTCCCCTTGAAAACCTACTTAGCAGGAAGAATGGAAGTAAAAACACCTATTCTTCCCTTCAGTGAGGGGGAAGAATACATCTATGCCCCATACCCAAATCTAGGGCCAGAGCTGAGTCACTGAGATGGCTCTACATCAACACTCACTGACAAAATGCTTGCCTAAGACCAAGCCTTTATCAGTATAATCAAGAATGTTTCTTTCTCCTACCCAAAGCAGGATAGCAAGCATTAAGTATCAGTGGTCTTGCTCTCAGGAGAGGAATACGAGCTTGCTGGAAGACACTCTAAGACACAGTACAAAGAAAAGACCTAAAGGTGAGGGTAGAGCAGATTTTGAGACAAACCATTTAGGAAAGGAGCTCCCATCCTAAATACGAGGTAATACTACAAAAAGTTGAAGCCTATGGTGCACTAATAATAACTCTCCACACTAAAGGGATAACAGAAGGAAAGGTAACCCATTTCTAGGCGTGAAACCTATTTACTCTTGTTGCTATTGTCCCACACAATATGTTCAATTCACAACAACAACAACCACCACAAGACTGCAAGATACACAAAAAATCAAGAAAAAAACCGCATGGACTGGAGACAAAGCAATCGATAGAAACAGACTCAGATATAACAGTATTGTTTGAAACATCTAACAGTGGATTTATCATTTTTATGATTAATGTATTAAAGACTCTAGTTGAAAAGGTAGAGAACAGGCAGATTTAGGTGGGTAATTTTAGCAGGGAGAAGGAAAACATAAGAAATAATCAAATGGAAATGCTAAAACTAAAACAAACAAACAAATAAACATGGTAACAGAGATGAGAAGTGCCTTCAAATGGTTCCTCATTAAACTTGACATAGCACAGGAAAAAATCAGTGAGCTTGAAAAAAATTCCATTGAAAAGTCCCAAACTGAAGAGCAAAGAGGAGGGAAAAAATAAACAACAAAACATAGCATCCAAAAGATTCAGGTCATTATCAAAGAGTCCAACATATATGTAACATGAACTGTAAAAGGAGTAGAGAAAGAAAACAAATCAGGAAAAATATTGAAGAAATAAATGGCTGAGAATTTTCCAAAATGAATGTCAGATACTAAACCACAAAAAACTCAGAGAACGCCAAGTATAATAGATTAAAACAAAACAAACAAACAAAAAGCCAATATCATATACAAACTGCCAAAACCAAAGACACAGAGAGTCTTGATGACAACCAGAGAAAAAAGGCACATTAGATTCGGAAGAACAAAAATAATAATTAAAGAAGAATTATATAAGACATAAATTATGTAAACCATAAAATAATGAAGTGATATAAATGCTCATAGAAAAAAATTCTATCAATCTAGAATTCTAAAATCAGCCAAAATATTTATAAAAATTAAGGAGAAATAAATACTTTTATAGACAAAAGTAAACAGCAACAATTCATTGCCAGCAGACTTTCACTGTACAAAATATTTTTAAAATTTTTTAGAGCATAAGGAGTATTTTTCCAAGACAAAAACTTAGACCTACACAAATTAACAAAGAAGGCAGAAAATGGAATAAGGGAAGTTATATATAAAATTAATGTTTTTTTTTAATATTTGTATTTGCTTTAAAATACAAATGGTCTAAAGGATAGTATCAGTGTATTATGTGTTATTACATATGAAAAATCGAAATGTATGACAATAATAACACAAGGATGGGAATGAATTTGAAATAATCTCTTGCAAGGTTTTACACTATAGACGAAGTTGCATATTATTTAAAGATGGTCATTAACTTATTAATAATATATATATATATTTTAAAATCTAGTGTAATCACTAGAATAGATTTAAAAGGGATATATAAATGAAAAGCCAACAGTGGAGATAAAATAAAATTATAAAAAACACTTAATTCATACAAAAGAGGCAGAGGAGAGGTACAAAACAATAACAAAAAGCAATTAGTGAGGTCACAGATTTTGGCACATATAAATGAGTAGTAATATTAGTGTAAATGATATAATCACACTATCGGAAAGACTGAGATTGTCAAACAGAAAAAAATGAAAAGCAAAACCCAACTATATAGTGTCTACAGAAAAAGCACACCTTAAGTATAAAGACACAAATATATTGAAAGGAAAAGGAAGAAAAAATACATATATCATGAAAAAATGAAAGATATATATTTGATGGCTGATTAGAGGCAGCTGTGGTCCATGGCACTCATGAAGAGGAACGAAAAGGGGCAAGTGAATTCAGCATCTTCAACTGAAAAATCTAGGTTCTCTCATTGGGACCGATTAGCCAAACAACTCGACCCATGGAGAAGAAAGTGAAGGGGGACAGAGGAGGCAGCCTACCTGGGAGTGGTACAGAGCCAAAGGAACCTCACCCCCAAGCCAAGGGAAGCCATGATTGTGTGACCCCACCTGAGAAACCACACTTCTCTCAAGGATCTTTGCAACAGGCGGATCAGGAGATCCCCTTGTGAGCCTATGGTACCAGGGCCTTGGGTGGATACACAGAGCTGTGTGGAGTCTCTGCAGAGCAGCAGCTCAGGCACACGTAGAAACCCAGGAGTTTTACATACTCTGACCCCAGGATCCCTGGCAATGCAGAAAATACATCCATCCATATCCCCAGGAAACGGCTACCAAGACAGGTCAACATTCAAATTCAGGACATGCAGAGAAACCCAGTAAGATACTTCCCAAGAAAATCCACCCCAACATACATAATCATCAGGTTCTCCAGGTCAAAATGAAAGTAAAAATTGTTTTTCTTTTTTTTTTTTTTTTGAGGCTGAGTCTCGCTCTGTCACCCAGGCTGGAGTGCAGTGGCATGATCTCGGCTCACTGAAACTCCCACCTCCCAGGTTCAAGTGATCCTTCTGCCTCAGCCTCCTGAGTAGCTGGGACTATAGGCGTGTGCCACCATGCCTGGCTATTTTTTTTTTGTATTTGTTTTTAGTAGAGACAGGGTTTCACCATGTTAGCCAGGATGGTCTCAATCTCCTGACCTCGTGTTACAGTCGCCTCGGCCTCTCAAAGTGCTGGGATTACAGGCGTAAGCCACCACACCCGGCTGAAAGTAAAAATGTTAACAGCAGTCAGAGAGAAAGGTCAGGTCATGTACAAAGGGAAACTCATCAGACTAACAGCAGACCCTTCAGTGGAAACCCAGAAAAGAGTGGGGCCAATATTCAACATTCTTAAAGAAAAGAATTTCCAACACAGAATTTTATATTTGGCCAAACCAAACTTCATAAGCAAAGGAGAAATAAGATCATTTCCATATAAGCAAATGTTTAGGGAATTTGTCACCACCAGGCTGGCCTTGCAAGAGCTCTGGAAGGAAGCACTAAATATTGAAAGGAAAAACCATTACCAACCACTACAAAAACACCCTGAAGTACAGAGAGCAGTGACACTATGAAACAACCGCATAAACAAGTCTGCAAAATAATCAGCTGGCATCATGATGACAGAATCAAATTCAAACATAACAATACTAGCCTTAAATATAAATGGTCTGAATTCCTCAATTAAAAGATACAAAATGGCAAGCTAGATAAAGAGTCAAGATTATTCAGTATACTCTTTTCAAGTGACCCATCTCATGTGATAAGACACACATAGGCTCAAAATAAAGAGATGAAAGAAAATTTACCAAGCAAATGGAAAACAAAGAAAAGTAGAGGCTGCAATCCTAGTTTCTGACATAACAGACTTTAAGCCAACAAAAATAATAAAAGACAAAGCAGGGCATTACATAATGGTAAAAGATTGAATTCAACAAGAAGACTTAACTATCCTAACTACATATTCACCCAATACAGTAGCAAATGTTTCCTAAAGCAAGTTCTCAGAGACCTATGACGAAAGTCAGGCTCTTGCACAATAATAGATTTTAACACCCCACTGACAATATTAAACAGATCATACAGACAGAAAATTAGCAAAGATATTAAGGACCTGAACTCAGCTCTGGATCAAATAAACCTTATAGATATCTACAGAACTCTCCATCCTCAAACAATACAATATATATTCTTCTTGGCACCACATGGCACTTACTCTAAAATTGATCACATAATTGGAATTAAATCATTCCTCAGCAAATGCAAAAGAACTGAAATTATAAGAAACAGTCTATCAGACCACAGCACAATCAAATTAGAACTCAGGATTAAGAAATTCACTCAAAACCACACAACTAAAAATTAAACGACTTTCTCCTGAATGACTCATGGGTAAATAATTAAATTAAGGCAGAAATCAAGAAGTTCTTTGAAATTAATGAGAACAAAGAGGAAACATACCAGAATCTCTGAGATGCAGCTAAAGCACTGTTAAGAGGGAAATTTATAGCACTAAATGTCCGCATCAAAAAGCCAGAAAGATCTCAATTAATAATTTAATATCTTAACTAAAAGAACTATAGAACCAAGAGCAAACAAACACCAAAGCTAGCAGAAGAAATAAGATTGGAGCTAAACTGAAGGAGATAGAGACATGAAAAACCCTACAAAAAAATCAGCAAATCCAGGATCTGGTTTTTTGAAAACATTGATGAAATAGATAGACTGTTAGCTGGACTAATAAAGAAGAAAAGAGGGAAAAATCAAATAAACACAATCAGAAATGATAAGGGGGATAGCACCACTGACCCCACAGAAGTACAAACAACCATCACAGAACACTACAAACATAGTTAATCACACCATTAACTAAAATAGGTGTTTTATCTCACACAGTTTATATGTACATCAAGTTTATTATTTTGATTTAAACAATTACTTATGATTGAAGTATGATCCAACTACATAGTCATCTAATAGATGATTATTTATAAACTACTTTAGAATGTATATATTTATAAACTATTTTAGAATGTATATACTTAGAATGTATATATAAATTGTTTGTACATAAGCATCTATTAGATGACTAAGTAGTTGGATCATACTTCAATCATAAGTAATTGTTTAAATCAAAATAATAAACTTGATGTACATATAAACTGTGTGAGATAAAAGACCTATTTTAGTTAATGGTGTGATTTACACATACACCTAGTTAGCCTTCATTTTGTCTAAAATTAACATTATTATCACTCTTAGAAATTTATTCTCATGTGTCAATTTCAATTGGACTATGAATTCTTACTGTGGTAGTGTAACAGAAGTAAGAGAGAAAGAACATATTTAAAAGTAAAAGAAAATATGTTTTGAGAGCCAGGTAGTAGAAATACTAGGTTTTTATGAATTCTTAGAGCTACCTAGTTCCTCTGGACCAGAAGGGATAAAGAGGCACTAAAGACAATTTTCAACTACTTATTTTGGTTAATGAAATTATAACTTTATCATGTTTATTATGCTCATTCTTGTCCCAATCTTGGACTTTGTCATCAATATAAACCAGTAAATATATCATGTCTTTAAATACTCTATCTAAAATTTCAATTTTGTGTTATTTTTAAAAGCACATTGGGTTTTATCTCTCCATATTTTTTCAATTTACAATGTTTGAAATGGTTTTTATTCCCTCCTGGTTACAGATTTATTTTTTGAAATTGTTCTTGTTATCCAATTTTACATGTTAAAATAATATGTAGAAAATTGATACAGTTTGTATATGTGTCCCCATCCAAATCTCATGTTGAATTAAAATCCCCAAGATTGAAGGTGGGGCTTGGTAGGAGGTGATTGGATCATGAGGGCAAATTTCTCACAAATGTTTTAGTACCATGCCCTTGGTGCTGTCCATGTGATAGTGAGGGACCTCTCAAGAGATCTGATCATTTAAAAGTGTGTAGCACCTCCCTCTCCCTCTGTCTTCCTCCTGCTTTCACCATGTGATGTGCCTGCTTCCCCTACCCCTTCTGCCATGATTATAAGTTTCCTGAGGTCTCGCCAGAAGCATATACCGCTATGTTTCCTGTACCACCTGCAAAACCATGAGCCAATTAAACCACTTTCTTAATAAATTACTCAGTCTTAGCAGTCCTACAGCAGAGGGGCCAGACTGTTGGAAGGAAAACTAAGAAACAGAAAGAAATAACTTCATCATCAACAAACTGGACACCCACTCAGGGACCCAATCTGAAAGTCAACAACTATAAAGATGACAGTTGGATAAACCCAGTCTCAAGTATTTCTTTGTAGCAATGCAAGAATTGACCGATACAGAAAATTGTTATCAGGACTAGGGTATTGCTATAAAGATATCTGAAAATGGAGAAGCAGCTTTGGAATTGAGTAACAGACACAGATTGGAAGAGTATAGTGGACTCAGAAGACAGGAAGATAAGGGAAAGTTTTGAACTTTTTAGACATTGGTTAAATGACTGTGGCCAAAATGCTGATAGTGATATACAGTGAAGTCTAGGCTGACAAGGTCTCAGATGGAAATGAAGAATTTACTGGTAACTGGAACAAAGGTCACTCATATTATTTTTTATCAAAAAACTTGGCTGGACTGTGTCCCTGTCCTAGGGATATGTGAAAGTTTGAAACTGAGAGTGATGATTTAGGGTATCTGGTGGAAGATATTTCTAAGCAGCAAAGTGTGGAAGTTGTGGCATGGCTGCTTCTAACAACCTATACTCAGATGCAGGAGCTAAGAAATAAGTTGGATCTTACATTTAAAAGGGAAACATACTGAAAAGTTTGAAAAATATACAGCCTAGCCATGTGACAAGAAAGGAAAAGACTAATTTTGGGGCAGGAATTATATCAGGGTGTGAAGATATGACTTATTGGAGAGTTATTTGAATAACTAAGAAGAAGCCAAGTGCTGATAGGCCAAACAATGGGAAAAAAAATCTTAACAGCATTTCTGAGATCTAAGAGGCAGCTCCTGCCATTGCAGGCTCACAGGGCTAGAAGGACAGAATGGTTTTCTGGACAGTGCTCAGGGCCCTACTGCCCTGTGCAGCTGTGGGACATTGTTCCCTGTATCTCAGCCACTCCAGCTCCAGCCATGGCTCAAAGGGACCCCCCACCAGGTATAGATCCACCTACTGCTTCAGAGAGTGCAAGTTATACACCTTGGTAGCTTCCACATGGTATTAAGCCTGCGGGAGAATGTAAGGGTTGAGGCTTGGAGCCTCCACCTAGATTTCAGAGGGTATATGAAAAAGCCTGGATGTCTAGGCAAAAGAAGCAAGGTGCAGGTAGAACTAGGGAAGTACAGAGGGAAAATGTGGAGCCCCCACACAGAGTCCCCACTGGGGCACTGCCTACTGGAGCTGTGAGAAAGAAGTCATCATCCTCTAGACATCAGAATGGTAGATTCACCAACAGCTTGTATGCTGCACCTGGAAAAGCTGCAGGCACTCAATGCCAGCCTGTGAGAGCAGATTTTGAGGCTGAAAACTGCAAAGCTGGAGGGACAGAGTTGCCCACCATCTTAGAAGCCAAACTCTTGCACCATATTATCCTGGATGTGGGTTATGGAGTCAAAGGAAATTATTTTGGAGTTTTAAGATTTAATGACCGTCCTGGGTTTCACACATGCATGGAGTCCTTAGCCCCTCATTCTTTTGGCCAATTTTCCTCTTTTGCAATGAGAATGTTTACCACATTCCTATAACTCCATTGTATCCCGGAAATAACTAGCTTGTCTTATTTATTTTACAGCCTTACAGGTGGCAGAAACTTGTCATGGTTTAAACGAGACTTTGGACTTCTGAGTTAATACTGGAATGAGTTAAGACTTTGGAGTACTGTTAGAAAGGCATGATTATATTTTTAAATGTGAGGACATAAGATTTGGGAGGGCCCAGGGGCAAAATGATACAGCTTGGATATATGTCCCTGCCCAAATTTCACAATGAATTGTAATCCCCAGGTTTGAAGATGGGGCCTAGCAGGAGATGATTGAATCATGATGGCAGATTTCTCATGAATGTCTCAGTACCATCCACATGGTGCTGTCCGTGCAATAGTGAGTGCCTTCTTGTGAGATGTGGTTGTTTAAAAGTGTGTAGTGCCTCCCAGTCTCTCTGTCTTGCTCCTGCTTTCATCATGTGACAAGTCTATCTCCCCTTTGCCTTCCACCATGATTGTAAGCTTCCTAAGGCCTCCCCAGAAGTAAATGGCATTATGTTTTCTGTACAGGCTGTAGAACCATGAGACAATTAAACCTCTTTCTTTATGAATTACCCAGTCTGAAGTATCTCTTTATAACAACGCAAGGACAGAGTGATGCAAAAATATAACAGTAATTATACTGCAAATACAATGCTTTATTTGAACATATAGAGATAGTTGCAGGAAATAGGAATGTAAGCTGAACTTAAACCAGTGTGATTATGTTTTATGATTATAACAGCATTCTCTTATTTTAAAAAAGTTTTAATAGTTAGCAAAAGTTAGACAATTTAAGTCAGAATATCTGCATGTTTATAACCTTTCACATCCCAGTTCATAATTTAATTTTTAAAACTGAAATACAATAAAAATATTTGTCTCATTTTAAATTAAACTTACATAATTCTTTTGTATTGCAAGCTCTTATTCCAGAATTTCAACAAAGAAGTAAAACTACAGGAAAATATATTGGGGAACATACATTTGGAAAAAATTTTGTGAAACAGCTCATGTATATGCTTATAAGTAAAACAATCTTTAACATAAAATATTTTTAATTGAATATCAGTGCAGAGAGCTTGGTATGTTTCAATGTTACACTGGCATAAATAGCAGCTAAGGACATTATACTTAGCTTACTTCCTGAAAAATTAATTCTATTCATACCTATAATCAGTTATTTAAATTGTCCAGAGCCCTAAAATGCAGCCTACCATCATGTGATAACATATATAAACTTAAGAGTATAAACTCCTTCTACTATGAATCTCTCTCAAATTTATCTGGCTGAAATCCACTCTTTTAGTATTCTAAATGTGCTGAATTGTGTCCTCATCCCCCAAATTCTTATGTTGAAGTCCTAACTCTCAGGACTTCATAAGGTAATAGTACATGGAGATGAGGCCTTTCAAGGGGTAATTTAGATAAAATGGGTTTATATGGGTGCTCTAATTCAAAATAATTCTTTTGCATATAAAAGCAGATTATAACACAGACTTGCACAGAGGAAAGAAGGTGTGAAGATGCTGGAGGAAGACAGTCATATACAAGCTACAGAGAGGGGCCTTAAAATAAACAAACACTGCTAAAATCTTAATCTCAGATTGTAACCTCCAGAATTGAGAAAATAAATTTCTGTGTTTAAAGCCACACGGTCTGTGGTAATTTGTTATAACAGCCCTTGTAAATGAACATGGTACATAGCATACTGTCTTGAGCTAGAGATAGTTGGACTTGAGAATATTATTGGAGACATTGGAGGGCAGAGGTTACTTCTTCCTCTTTCTTTTTGTCTAGCCCATCCTCCTCTTCCTCTTCTTGGTATCTCACAGTTCCCCTTTAGCTCTCAATAAAGTTTAACGAACAAAAATAATAATGAATAAAAATGTTGAAATAAGAACTCTGAAATTTAAAGAAAGCAAAGTGAACAAATAATGGGAATACTTTAAGAAAAGTAAAAGTAAAAATTCAGTGAAAGCTGACTTTTTAATAATTAAATTTTAAAAGAGAAAACTGGAATGACGATTCTCTCTATTTTGAACAAAGTCTCTCACTTTAACTTTTACTAAATGGAAGCATGCTACTTAATAGACTGTATGTTTGAAAATATATCATGCTGCCTGGAAATCCTCATCTTCCATTTCCTCTCCCCTTATTTCTTAGGTCTCCGTTATAAGTTGACAAATAAAAAGTTCACAACTCCTGAAATTCTAAACATGATATTAACTTGCAACATGCTTTATGATTCTGTCTTCCTTGAAGAATAGTTTAAGTAGAGTTTCACAAAATACAAAGCACATTTTGTATCTTGTATCTTCACCATATGATCAAACTAGGATATTAACAAAGTAGTTCACACCTAGGCTGCAGCATTCAACATGATTTAAATCAAATCCAAAGTCTGCCCTGTAAATAAAATTATTGGTTTCAAGCCAAGTTGATAATGAAAAAAATATACAATTAATGACCACTATGCTTTCTTATCTGATAGACAGGTGCACTTTTAATGGTGTTGAAACTTTATGCCTGGATTCCAAGACTGTAAAGCCACAGGTGGATTCCTGTCATATAAGACTCTTGTTCATAGATCTCAGTATTACTATGTATGTCAGGAGCTTCATAATGGCACTGTTTCATCTATAAACCCAGTAATTATATATAATAAGATATATCAGAATGTTACTAGGTCTAACAAGACACAAATATTAAAAGTAAAATCTTCTTATTTAAGTATACAAAGCACTTAGCAATTTATAATCTAGATATATCAAATTAATTTTTTTAAATGCTGTTTTTTATTTTTTCACATTATTTTTAAAGAAAATTCTACAGGGTGGGCTTTTCATTATAATATCATTTTATAAAGTTTGAATGATTTATCATACATTTGCATAAACCATACTACATTAAAAATATACATTAAGAAAAATAAATTGTTGGCCTATGTCATAGTTTGGAATGTATTTAAAGTACAAGTAATAATTTCAAATGAAAGATTTATTTCCCCAAGCTTTACTTTAATAATTGCCAAGATTTATAAATCACTTACCAAGTATCAGGTACTATGATAAGTACTGTGATGGTTAATATTGAGTGACAACTTGATTGGACTGAAGGATGCAAAGTGTAGTTCTTGGGTGTGTCTGTGAGGGTGTTGCCAAAGGAGAGTAACACTTGAGTCAGTGGACTGGGAGAGACAGCCCCACTCTCAATCTGTGTGGGCACTATATAATCAGTTGCCAGTGTGCCTAGAATAAAGTAGGAAGAATAAGAGGGAAATAGCGGACTTGCTGTGTCTTCTGATCTTCATCTTTCTCCTGTGCTGGATGCTTCCTGCCCTCAAACATCAGACTCCAGGTTCTCTGGCCTTTGGATTCTTGAACTTACATCAGTGGTTTGCCAGCCCATCTTGGCACTTTGGCCACAGACTGAAGGCTGCACTGCCAGCTGCCTTAGTTTTGAGGTTTTGGGACTTGGACTGATCTACCACTGGCCTCCTTGCTCCTCAACTTGCAGATGGCCTATCGTGGGACTTTACCTTGTGATCATGTGAGTCAATTCTCCTTAATAAAATAAACTTCCTTTCATATGTACATATATCCTATTAGTTCTGTCTCTCTAAAGAACCCAGAATAACACAAGTATGTTTTTTCTTAATCCTCATAATAGTTCTATTAGATGATTTTTAAAAATTCTTATATACAAGGAATCCAAGACAAAAATAAGTCAAGGAGCTGGAACAGCTATTAGATGGTGTAATGAAGATTCAATTCCAGGCTGTAGATTTCAAAGGTTTATGCCTGCCACTCAACTCAGTACTGCTTCCCAGATATCAAACAGCATGTAGCATTAATATTCATGATTCTCAAACTCTTCAATAAAAGTTTAAAAATATATAGGTGAATATTCTCTTTCTCTTTAATGATGCATACAGTAGACCTCAGGATATACTGATATACTATAAATGTTGCCTATATAATAGTGAAAGAGAAATAGGTAAAGAGAAAAAACCTATCACACCCTCTGAAAAAAATGATGTTCAGAGAGTAAATAGAGAGCACTATGATATTTATCCTGTTGTATTATGTGTACACAGAAGATTACTTTTAACATTGAACTCCAAATTTTTGCCAAGAAAATACAAACCCTGTCTATTGTCACAGTGTGGCAGTTAATACACAGGCTGAACATGTGGGCAAGTGATCAGAACAAACAATCTTTATGTCAGGCCAAAGCCAATCTCAGACCTATAAACAAATAGGGGCAGAATTTTATAGATAATATTGATGAGGAGAAATCTCCTTAAAGAAACAATAAATACTGTACTTCATGAATGTCAATGAGTTCCTAAACAATAGTGGAGATATGAATCTAAAGTGATATTCCAATGTAAATGGGGAAGTGAATAAGCATACCATGATACATTACATCAATTCAATAAAAATGTTTTGAACCAGTATTATGTGTCAAAAAACAAAAATAGCAAGTTCTCATGTTGTTTGCAATCTAGTAGAGAACAGAAGTTCATCTAGGAAAGTGATAAGAATTAAGCTAGAGAAATCTGCAAGGACTAAGTCATGTTTGATTATTTAGGCCACTTTAAGATAATAGGAATTTTTTTATTATCCTAAAGATATGAGGATTATTGCAGGGTTTACACAAGAGAATGACAAGTTAATATTTCCATTCTAGATAGACAATTCTCAAATATGAATTAAAGCTGGAGAATAAAAGTAAGAGGACTAATTAGAGGGCTATTTATGCAATCTATGACTTAAGAGTCTTGAACAAGACAAATATAGTCATGTGTTACTTAAAGACAGGAATAAATTCTGAGAAATGTGACAATAAATAAGAGATACTAAAGAAAAGGTGGGCATAAAGGATTATTACCTCTAACCCAAACTAGAGGCTATATGGTGGTATGATTTACCTGGCTAGAAAACATTAGAGAGTTGTTCATAAGTTCATTTTTGGGCATGTTTGATTTCAGGTGCCTGTGAGACACCTAAATAGAGATATTACTTAGCCATTTGGGTCTGTAAATCAGGAATTCAGAAAGATGTTTGATCTGAAAGTACAAGTAGGTAAGTCATCAGCATACAAATGATACATAAAACCATGAATATTGATAAGAACACCTGAGAAGGAGTAATAGTGAAAAAAGAAGAAAATCTAGGGAAGAGAGCTCTATAAAGTTGCCATTTTAAGTCAGGTATCATAGAATTTGTTAAAAGAACCTGAGAAATATCAAGAAAATCAGGTAAATACTTGCTATGTCAGCGATGACCAGGGCAATACTAATAAACTGCTATGTAGTCAAGTGTGTGGAGAACCACTAAGACATAATGAAGAATTAGAATGTAAACAATGCAAATAACAATAATAAGGAAACCAGGACCAAGATTATTCTCATCAATGTCTGTGGCTGACCACAAAGTCTTCAGGGAAAGGAAAAGTCAAAATTGTTTTTGGAATCCTACTATATAACTCTCTTATACAGTCATGCACCACAAAACAACATTACAATCAGTGATGAACTCCATATATAATGCTGGTCCTGTAAGATTACAGTGAAGCTGAAATACTCTTATTGCGTAGTGATATCGTAGCCAGAGTAGTGCACTGTATTGCTCACATGTTTGTGGTTATGCTAGTGTAAACAAACCTACTGTGCTGCCAGTCATATAGAAGTATAGTACATATAGTTATGTACAGTATGTAGTCCTTGATAATAATAAAGTACTACGTTACTAGTTTATGTGTTTATTATACAGTATGTGCCATATAATGACATTTTAGTCAGTAACAGATCACATGTATGATAAATTTTAAAATATCTCATAAATGGAGACTTCTTACAAAACCAAATTAAGTAGAAAGCAGAAAGGAGAACAGAGAACACTGCATTTCCTTTAGGCTCCTTGCCTATTTCTTCTTGGGTTCAATGCCCAATTTCCATTGAATTTATTCTGGTTACTTTAAAGTTATGGACACAACGGCCAATCCTTAGTATCATGATCACTCAGTCTTATCTAGCTTGTCATATTCTGAAGACCATTTTCTGGTTTCTAGTTAGTTATCCTAATGGACAAGTCTCTGCACACAAGCTTTGAATGGGCTTGATTAGGTTGCTCTTCATAAATTAATTGAAAAACACATTATAAATAAGATTACATAGTATCTCTTGCTATTTTCGCTATCTTCTTAAATAGCAATACATGCAAACAGCTGTCAGCTCCAGTATAAGAGTATTTTCACTATAGGATTAACTATTGTTTGACTGTGAATGCAATTTTTTTTATCAGTTACTCAAGGGTGCAACTAGGACACTAAGGAGCACACCCATCTCTATTCCTGAAAAAGAGAATAAGTCAACCTGATTTATGCAAACCTTTAAATCTGATGAACAAACTAGGAGATACTACTCTAAAAACAGAATAGATTGTTTATTCAGAGAAAGGGTCATAATGCCATTCTAGTGAAACCATATGCAAAATGTTACTTCCCTTAGGATAACACATTTTCCCAAATTAAATATTCCACAACCTAAGTAGACTTACTTCTCAAATCACTCATTTTAAATAATAGATTTTTATTAAAGTTTAGTTTGTGCCCAATTCCTTATATATAGTATCTAATAATAGCTTTAAAAAGCTACTACTTATTAATAGCTTACTATGTCAAGGAAAGTTATCAGAAACTTAGCATTTTCCATTCCTTTAAACCCTTTTGATACCCTCTATAGTAGAAGGTAGCTCTTGGCTTATGAGTAAGCTGGGTCTAGGTAATTAATTTATTTGCCCATGTCCAAAAATTAAATAAGTGGTTGAAATAAGACTCAAATATAGGTCCTTTTTGACCTCTTGATATTCCCAATTCTTTACTTACAGAAAAGCCCTAAGTCCTAAATTGTTTGTATCTTAGAGAGTTTACACCATGATCACCTGAACCCAGAAGGGACTGACAGCCAGAAGACCACGGGAAAAAAAAAATGAATTAGAAAAATCAGGAGACAACAGACACTGGAGAGGATATGGAGAAACAGGAACACTTTTACACTGTTCGTGGGAGTGTAAACTAATTCAACCACTGTGGAAGACAGTGTGGTGATTCCTCAAGGATCCAGAAATAGAAGTACCATTTGACCCAGTAATCCCATTACTGGGTATATACCAAAAGGATTATAAATCATTCTATTATAAAGACACATTCATACATATGTTTATTGCAGCACTGTTCACAACAACAAAGACGTGGAACCAACCCAAATGTCCATCAATGATAGACTGGATAAGTAAGATGTAGCACATATACACCATGGAATACTATGCAGCCATAAAAAAGGATGAGTTCATGTCTTTTGCAGGGACATGGATGAAACTGGAAATCATAATTCTTAGCAAACTAACACAAGAACAGAAAACGAAATACTGCATGTTCTCACTCATAAGTGGGTGTTGAGCAATGAGAAAACACAGACACAGTGAGGGGGACATTGCACACCAGGGCCTGGGGGCTGTGGGACTGGGGTAGGAATGGCAGGTGGTGGGGTATTGGGGAGGGATAGCATTAGGAGAAATACTTAAGGTAGATGACAGGGTGATGGATGCAGCAAACCACCACCACGGCATGTGTATACCTATGCAACAAACCTGTATGTACCCCAGAACTTAAAGCATAATAAATAATTTTTTTAAAAAAAGGAAACTTAAAATAAAAAGAAATTGCATTTCTTGGAATTTCTTATCTCAAGAAACACATCAGACAAATGAAAACATGAAATCCCAACTGGGTTATGTTTTGACCAGCATTCCTCACTAGTACCCCTTAAAACTGTCAATGTTTTCAAAAGCAAGGAAAGTCTGAGAAACTATGACAGCCAAGAGGAGTGTCTAAGGCAACATGATGACTAAATTTAATGATGTATCTTGGATGAGATCCGGAAAGAGAAAAACAGCCTTAGGTAAAAATTTTAGAAATCTAAATAAAGTATGTACTTTAGTTAATGAGTCCACATTGGTTCAATTATTCTGACAAATGTATCATACCAACATAAGATATTAATAATAATGTAAACTGAATTTATGTACTATCTTAACACATTTTCTGTAAATCTAAACCTTTCCTAAAATAAAAAGTTTATTTAAATATTTTTTTAAAAACTACTCTGAAATTTGTTTTTACTAAGACCTTTAAACATAATTCTCAAACTAAATACAATATTTTTGGTGAAGATTTAGCCAAAATGCATGCAATTTTATTTGGTCCATCATATCCATGTGCAATATTTCAAGCTGCAACTTAAATAAAATATGGTTGGTTTGTATCCCATTTGGTATGCTGGTCATCAATAATTAGTAAGATTATTTTTACACACTCTAAGGCATTAGTTTCATACTTTCAGCAAGACATAGCTTTTTACAAGTTCCCTAACTAGTTTCAGTTGGTTTCCTCATGTGTAAAGTGGAGTCAACAATATGTAAGTCACAGGACTGAGGCTAGGACAACATGAGATAATGGTACTAAGCCTAGCGAAGAAAGATCTTATATGTGAACTCTCAAAATATGCTTTTGAACTTTCTCGTTCAAACATCACCAGTTTTTGGGAGTGTGAAACATCAATTTTTTTTTACTCTGTATGTAACAACTCTGAAGACATTCAGAGGGCATGCAGAGTAGATTAGAGTAGATTGGAAACTTTTTTTTTTTTTTTGAGATTTCACTGTAACATGAGTTAAGGCACGTAGTATCTGGACGGATCACAGAACATGAGTATTGACCTTTCACAACAAAGTGATGTGTAGCCACTGCGTGTGAAGATTTGCTGTAATATATATAAGGTACCAACCCACCCTCTTCACCCAGTAAAATAACATTTTGCATAACATTTTAAAAATAAAGTGATGTGTATCTAGATGATTTGGCTTCTTTTAAGTCATAGAACTCTTTTTCTCAAGCTGAGGAAAAATTGAGGCTTGTCATTATTATAAGCAGTGGTTAAATTCTTAACAAACCAATGTACTTCCTATTAACTATTTAAATGATTCCTAAATAATAAATCGTATGCTGGGTAGAGCTCGTGTATTAGTAGGGATTAACAGAGTGACCAACCTTCAAAAAAAAAAAAAGACAAAAATCATAAAAGGTAAGGGAGAGGAGATGTTCACCTGCAGAGAATAAGGCACCCCTTCACATGCAAATTTTGGGGCTGATCCACATTAGTAAAAAATGTACATGAATTTTTCAAAAGTGGAGATGAGTGTCTATCTATCTATTATCCATCATTCCCCTCCCTCCACCCCCAGCACATTTTGTGAGTCATAGAAACACTTGTGGACTGGCTGGTCAGGTTTGGAGGAGAGCTGCAAATGAAGGTACAGAGCACAGCAGGGCTCTTAATCAGGATCTGAGATGATTGTCCTTGGAGTCTTCCTAAGACATTCAGGAAGTGGAAATGCAGTGACAGCCCATCTGTTAAGTTAATTATACTGCTGTCTTGAAAATGAAACAAATTTCTATTATGAAGAAACTGCCATAGTGTTTTCCTACCCTTTTATCTTTTTGAAAATAGAAAACATTCAATCCATCTAACATGAATTATATAAGTAATGTTATCATGTGCCTTTAAAAGATACATGAAATTATCTAATCTATAGTTTACAGCGAAGTACACAGATATTATCTTTGCAGAAAACTCACATCTGTAAAGAGTTGCAAATACATTAAATTAAATCTCCTGAGGAACAGTCTGGATCCATATTTATAATCTGGCAACAATCATGTTTACTACAAATGATGAAAAAGACCACTTGTGTTATACGTGTAGGCATGAAAGATCTTTAGATGCATTTTCTTTTCTTATTTTTTTTTAATTACTTTAAGTTCTGGGATACATGTGCAGAATGTGCAGGTTTGCTACATAGGTATACATTTGCTATGGTGGTTTGCTGCTCCAATCAACCTGTCATCTAGGTTTTAAGCCCCACATGCATTAGGTATTTGTCCTAATAAGTGCATTTTCTTTTATGGCTTCTGGCATGTGGCAAATGAAGTCATATTTTATAGATTTCAGTTCTACTCATTCTCAGATATCTACTATTCTCAAATATCTAAATATTGTTCATTCTGAGCAGCTGAATGGTAGTCTCTTTGCAAGAGCTGTACTGAGAATGCAAGAAACTAGTATTTGAACAGCAAGTCATCATATATTGTGCATTTAAGATTTAATATTTTTATATTTACAGTCATTTATTCACATATATTAATCACCACCATCAAATATATTTCCAACTTTATCAGATGTCAAAATCTAACTACAAATCATATGACCTATCTGTGTGATGTGTGTATACATATGTATCTATAGAAAATAATATATATACACATATATATAAATTTATCTACTATGATGTTTAAATTTTTTCTTCCTCCTACTTTTTTGTTATTGTCTAGCAACAAATAATAGACAGTTTCTCATTTAAAGATGGGGATCTTTAAGTCATAGGCCTACAAATAGTTTTGCTAAATGTTTCTGTGCTATGTGTGATCTAAGTTTGTTACTTTAGCATCTACATGCCAGGTTACAGGGTTAGTGAAATTTAAGGAATTATATACAATCAGAACCGTTAATGTATAATGAAGCCTCACTTATGACCACACATGACAGCATGTTAACTTATTGAAGTCAAGTATACTCATAAATTTCAATGCATGTTGCATAGTCATTTTTAATAAAAAAAAATGAACCTTGGGCAAGAATGTAGATTTTCTCTACAAAGGAGGAATAAAAATGCTTTGATCTATCTATACATATGTTATCAAAAATTAATATTTACTATTTCCTCGTGTGTTTTTAATCAAAATTTCACAAAATGGAAAGTTAGAAGTGTGGTTTCGTTTTTAAGGGCAATATTCAACTCTTGTATGATGGTGAAAAGTAGAAAATTCTGTCTTGTCTGAGGACTTTACCAGTTGCCTGGACTTGAGAAAGAAACCTAATGACTTAAACCCAACTCCTTCCTAGAAATAAAAGTAAAACTTGACTGTTTGCTATTAAATACTTGACAATCTACCTCAAAAAATCCTAATACTTTAATAAGTATTAACAAAATAATGCTTGAAAAAGTGGCTTGAACATTTCTATGCATGAAATAGATTATTATGTAACATAAATGCATTAGGTATATATACATGCATATACTTGTATAATTTTTTTCTTTTCTTTTTTTTGGTTTAGATGGAGTTTCACTCTTGTTACCCAGGCTGGAGTTCAATGGTACAATCTTGGCTCACTGTAACCTCCGCCTCCCAGGTTCAAGCGATTCTCTTGCCTCAGACTCCTGAGTAGCTGAGATTACAGGCTCCCACCACCATGACCAGCTATTTTTTTTTTTTTTTTACTTTTATTTTCAGTAGAGATGGGTTTTCACCATGTTGGCCAGGCTGCTCTCGAACTCCTAACCTCAGGTGATCCACCTGTTTTGGCCTCCCAAAGTGCTGGGATTACAGGCATGAGCCACCATCCCTGGCCTACTTGTACAACTTTTGATTACATATAAGAAAAATATTAAAATTAACAATTAGCTGCACAATCAGGTTGAGTCAACTATAAATGTGGTTAGACCAACCTAGTTAACAATATCTTCTAGGATAAATTTTTTTACATACACAGTACTGTCCACATACATATCTGAATCACCTTTTCTTACATGAAGTATTGAGACAAATGGATTGCTGAAGCGAGTTGCATTCACTGTAAGATCTAACATTGCCTCTGCTTCAGGAGAGACAGTCTTGAATCCTTGAAGTGACCCTTCCCCCATCTCTCCCACAATGGCCATGCAGGGCAGATAATTAGTGTACTTTTGGGATAGAGAGCATAGCAAATGGGGGACCTTACACTGAACTCAGTGCTGCCCTGACACACTAGAGAATAAAGCTGTGCTGGGCTCAGGAAGTGCCTTTACATGGAGGGAGCATTTGGATTAGCCCTAGCCAAACAGAAATCATCCATCCCAGTGACTGGAACTTGAATTTCTCAACAAGGCTCACCACCAGAGGCTGAATTGTTCTGTTCTCTTTGGTAAACTTGAAAGGCAGTCTAGGACACAAGGACTGCAATTCCTAAGCAATTACTAGTGCTATACTGGGTTAGAGCCAATGGACTAGAGTAGCATGTGACCCAGCGAGACATTAGCTGGCATGGCTAAGGGAATACTTGCATTGTCCCTGCCCCAACCCCAGGCACTATAGCTAACAGAAATTAAAGTTACTCTTTTCTTCTGATTAGGAAAGGGAGAGCAAAGAGTAAATAGGACTTTGTCTTGCATCTTTGACACCAGCTCAGCTACAGCAGGATACAGCACTTGGCAGAGTCATGAGGCCCCCATTCCAGGCCCTAGCTCCTAGATGGCATTTGAAGACACACCTTGAGCCAAATGAGAACCCACTACCTTGAAGGGAGGGACTCAGTCCTTGCAGGATTCATCGCTTGTTGACTAAAGAACCCTTGTCCGGGAGGCTGAGGTGGGAGAATTGCTTGAACCCAGGAGATGGAGGTTAGAGTCAGCTGAGATTGCTCCACTGCACTCCAGCCGGGGTGACAGAGTGAGACTCCATCTCAAAAAACAAACAAACAACAAAAACCCTTGTCCCTGAATAACCAGCAGCAATACCCAGGGAGTATGCTGTGGACCACGGGCTCTGAGACATGCTCTGTTCTAGAGTGAAACAGCACATTCAAAACTGTGGTGGCTATAGTGAAAGACTCCTGTTTGAGATAAGCAGAAGGAAAAGTCACGGGGATTTTTTCTTGTACCTTGGATATCAGCTAGGCCATAGGGGTACAGTGCAACAGGCAAGCTCTTGGGGTCACCAAGTCCAGGTCTGGGCTCTTGGATAGCATTTTTGGACCTGTACTAGACCAGAAGGGACCTGCCAGCTCTGAAGGGTGAATCCCAGGACTGGCAGCATTCACCACTAGCTGATGGAGGAGCTCTCTGCTTTAAGTAAACATCGGTGGTGGCCTGGAAGGTCCCCCCATGGACTGGTCATGGTAATGGCCACCAGGAGAGGTCACTTTATCTTTGGAAAGAAAAGAGAAGAGCAGAAAGGACTTTGCATTGTCATTTGTGTGCCAGCTTAGCCACAACAGAATAAACAGCAGGTAAATCGCTAAGATTTTTAACTCCAATTCCTGGCTCCCAAACAGCTTCTCTGGACATGTCCATGGCCTGGGGGAACTCACTACCCTGAAGCGCAGGGCCCTGGCAAAGCCCAGTGCTCATCTGACTCCATGTCTGACCCAGTGCAGTCCCAGTGGTGATGGCCACAGGATACTTGCATGGTCACATGCCCAGTTCCAGGTGGATCAGCACACACAGAGAGATTCTTTGGGAGAAAGGGAAAAGAATGAGAGTCTCTGGCTGGTAATCCAGGGAATTCTTCCAGGTCTTATTCAAAAGCACGAAAGCAGTACCTCTGCAAGTCTGCAAAACTCAGAGTGTTACTGGGCTTGGAGCCTGAGTCCCTTCAAATACGTGGAAAGGCCTCCTAAGGAAGGACAGACACAAACAAGCTCAGACAGTAACGACTACAACAAATCCTAACTTTTCAATGTCCAGATACCAACAAACATTTACAAGTGTCAACACCATCCAGAAAAACATGACCTTACCAAATGAACTAAATAAGCCATCAGGGAACAATCTTGGAGAAAAAGCATTCTATGACCTTTCAGACAGAGAATTCAAAATAGCTGTCTTGAGGACGCTTAAAGAAATTCAAGATAACACAGAGAAGAAATTCAGAATGCTATCAGATACATTTAACAAAGACATTAAATAAAGACAATAAAGCAGAAATCCTAGAATTTAAAAATGCAACTGATGTAATGAAGAATGTATCAGTTTCTTAATAGCAGAATTGAATAAATAGAAAAGAGAAATAGCTTGAATAAAAGATATTTTAATATATACAGTCAGAGGAGACAAAAGAAAAAAGAATAAAAAACAATGAAGCACACCTACAATATCTAGAAAATAGCCTCAAAAGTGCAAATGTAAGAGTTCTTGGCCTTCAAGAGGAAAGAAAGGGGTAGAAAGTTTTTTTCAAAAGGAAAACAGAGAACGTCCTTAACCTAGAGAAATATACCAACATTCAAGGAAAAGAAGCTTATAGAACACCACACAGATTTAACCCAAAGAAGACTACCTCAAGGAAAACTAAATTTCCAAAGATCTAGGATAAATAAAGGATCTTAAAAGTAGCAAGATAAAATAAACAAATAACAAATAATGGAACTCTAATATATCTGGCAGCATCCTTTTCACTGGGGACCTTATAGGCTAACAGAAAGTGGCATGACATATTTAAAGTGCTGAAGGGAAAAAAATACTTTTACTCTGGAATAGTATATCCAGTGAAAATATCCTTCAAACATCAATAAATAATTTCCAAGATAAACAATAGCTGAGGGATTTCATCAATACTAGACCTGACCTACAAGAAAGGCAAAAGAGAGTTCATATATCAGAAAGAAAATGATGCTAATGAGCAAGAATAAATCATCTGAAGATTCAAAATGCCCTGGTAATAGTAAGTACATTGAAAACACAGAATAGTATAACACTGTAACATGTTGTGCAAACTATTCTTGACTTAAGTAGACAGACTAAAGGAGAAACCAATCAAAACCAGTAACTAAAACAACTTTTCAAGACATGGACAGTACAACAAGACATAAAGAGAAAGAAGAAAAAGTTAAAAAGCAGGGGATGAAACCAAAGTATAATGTTTTATCAGCTTTGTTTTTACATGTTTGTTTGTTTGTTTATGCAATTAGGGTTAAGTTGCCATCATTTCAAAATAATAAGTTATAAGATAGTACCTCAAGTAACCTCAAACCGAAAAATCAATTAGTATTCTATAATGAGCTATTATAACTCACTAACTTATAATAAAAAGTTATAAGATAGTACCT
Organism: Sapajus apella; assembly: GCF_009761245.1. Classification (NCBI taxonomy): domain Eukaryota; kingdom Metazoa; phylum Chordata; class Mammalia; order Primates; family Cebidae; genus Sapajus; species Sapajus apella. The sequence goes on from NW_022436985.1 coordinate 17,103,627, forward strand.
GCAAGCTTTATTTTGCTATCTGTTTTCTGGTTGTTGCCGTTAGGTTCAAAGCACTCTTGCCAACTCTTAACACCATGGCAATAATTAAAAGGTGTAATTAATGAAATGTTGCAAGGTAATAGAGGCTCTCAAAACTGTTTTGGCATCTTCTCTTCCTTCTTTCCTTTCTTCTTGGTATTCCTTTTAGTGAACATTAACACAGTTTTAGAAACAAGTGATAATGAAAACATAACATACCAAAATCTATGGGATACAGGAAAACCAATACTAAAAGGATCTTTTATAACTATACGTGTCCACTTTTAGAAACTTTCAACAACTTATGAGTTAATGAGTTGTTATTGAAGTATTCCAATGGATACACATACAAAAAAATAACATAAAACAAGAAATTAAAGTATAACACCAGAGAAAATTAAAAAGAAAATAAATAAAAATCCAGTTTTTTTTCCAGATGTCTTTAGGTTGTTGTTATTGTAAGTTATAACTCATTAACTTATAATAATGAGTTATAAGATAGTATCTACAAGCTGGGAAAATAGAATATACATATCTAGAATAAAAAAACTTGACTGCTATCTCTTGTCACATACAAAAATCAAATCAATTGATTATAGAGATAAATCTAAGACCTCAAACTATGAAACTCCTATATAAAACACTGGGGAAACTCTCCAGGACATTGACCTGAGGAATAGTTCCTTGAATAATATTCCACAAGCACAGGCAAAGCAAAAATGGACAAATGGGATCACATCAAGTTAAAAAGTTTCTGCATAGCAAAGGAAACAATCAACAAAGTGAAGAGACAACCCACAGAGGAGAACCTATTTGCAAACTACCCATCTGACAAGTAATTAATAACCAGAATATATAAGGAGCTCAAACAACTCTATAGAAAAAAATCTAATAATATGATTTAAAAATGAGCAAAACATTTGAATACACATTTCTCAAAAGAAGTCATACAAATGGCAAGCAGGCATATGAAAAGGTGTTCAACATCACTGATCATCGGAGAAATGCAAATCAAAACTACAATGAGATATTATCTCTCCTCAGTTAAAATAGCATTTATCCAAAAGTCAGGGAATAGAAAATGCTGGTGAGGATGTGGAGAAAAGGAAATGCACATACTGTTGGTGGGAATATATATTAATACAACTACTATGGACAACAGTATGGAGTTTCCTTAAAAGACTAAAAATAGGAAGGGCGCAGTGGCTCACACCTGTAATCACAGTGCTTTGGGAGGCTGAGGTGGGTGGATCAAGAGGTCAGGAGTTTGAGACCAGCCTGGACAACTGAGTGAAACCCCATCTCTACTAAAAATACAAAAATGAGTTAAGCATGGTAACATGTGCCTGCAGTCCCAGCTACTCAGGAGGCTGAGACAGGAGAATCACTTGAATCTGGAAGGTAGAGGTTGCAGTGAGCCAAGATCATGCCACTGCACTACAGCTTAGGCAACAGAGCAAGACTTAGTCTCAAAAAAAAATAAAAATAAAAATAAAAATAGAGCTATTGTACAATTTACCAATCCCACTGTTTGGTTTATATCCAAAAGAAAAGACATTGGTACATCAAAGAGATATCTGTACTGCCATGTTTGTTATGGCACTGTTCACAATAGCTAAGATTTGAAAGCAATCTAAGTGTCCATCAACAGATGAATGGATACGGAAAATGTAGTACTTATACACAATAAAGTACTATTCAGTCATACAAAATAATAGAGTCGAACATTTGCAACAACATAAATGGAACAAGAGGTCATTATGTTAAGTAAAATAAGACAGCCGTGGAAAGACAAACACCACTCATTATTACATATTTGTGGGATCCATAAATTGAAAGAATTGTAGTCATGGAGATTGAGATTAGAGGGATGGTTACAGAGGCTGGGAAAAGTAGTGAGAGGCAGAGAGTGGGATAAAGTAAGAAAGGTTAATGAGTACAAAAAGAAAGAAAGAATGAATAAGACCTATTATTTGACAGAACAAGTGACTATAGTTAATAATAATTTAATTGTACATTTTAAAACTAAAAGAGTAGAACTGGATTGTTTGTAACACAATGGATAAATGCTTCATGTGATGGATACCCAATTTTCCATGATGTAACTACTATGCATTGCATACCTGTACCAAAATATCTCATGTACCCCATAAATATATACACCAGCTATTAATGCATAAATATTAAAAATAAAAAAATTTAAGAGTGCTATTTAGATACCTCTTACTTTATTCCCTGTTTAATGTCCTATGTTAAGCTGAGACAACATTAGGTTTTCGTTAAAATTGGCATACATTAAAAGAGCAACTTAGTAGTTCATTAAAAGTTTATTTGCATGCTTTTACCAGTTTTAAGTCACAGCCAATATCCATTCATAGGCTTTCAGTTTTAGTTCAAGTTGGTAGATATATGTAGACCTCAAAATTATTATAAATTTTTATATTATTACCTCAAAATTGTGGCCACATATAGATGATAAGCAACAGTACTATACCAGTGTGAGCACAATTTATACACGTGTATATTCCTGATAGTTTTGATGATGATCTATGCCAAGCACATTGTTAAGGTTTATATCATCAAAAGTTAGAAAACACCGCTAAATTTATTTTCACAGCTCTTGGCAGATAATGAAAATTTATATTGAAGTTTTTCCTTTTTGCTTCCTTTTCTAAATAACATCGTTGAGGGTCTATTACATAACAGAATCTTTTCTAGTACAAGGAATAGATACTTGTACTAGAGCCCAAGTTTAGAGGGATGGATACAGAAAAGAATGTAGAAAATAACAATGTCATGTGATAAATACTTAGTGTGGAGGACACAGGAAAGTGTGTTAAGCAAGACTTCCCTGGAGGAAATAACTGATCTTGAAGAGAGGAATTTGTGAGGGAAAGAAGAGAAAGATAAGGACCATTAGAGACAATCGCTTTTCAGCTTCTAAAAGCCAAATTGGAAAAATTGGAATTAAAGAATTAAAGAATTCAAAAAAAGTATTCAAAAGAATTTCTCTCCAGTTGCTATTTTTTTCTAAGTAGATAGAAACTCAGATACATTTTCTACCTAATCCTTGTATGTGACAGCCCTATCTTTTGTGTTTTCAGTCAAAAGTTAAGATAATTTCTTAATTATTAAAAATCAAAGGAATCAAGGTTAACGTGTAATGGAAGAATAGTTGTTCTATGCATCTGGAAAGAGCGAACAGAAACTCATGGCTTAAAGTGTGTGATTCTTAAAGCTAACTTCCAGAGTATCTATGGCTTTTCTCCAAATAAACAGCAAGATTTATGAGGGAAAACCATGAAATTGAATCATTTCCTTCATATACTCTACCCTTTCTGGACTATTTCCAATTGGATTGGTATTTTTCCTGTTTAGATTGTCTGCACTCAAAACACACAACACCGTGTGTGTGTGTGTGTGTGTGTGTGTGTGTGTGTGTGTGTGAATGCAGGGAAATCTTTGCATTGAACTTTTAAGGAGAAATAGTCTATAATAAGAACAAAAGTTTATGGACACTTTTAGAAACAGGGCAATTAAGGGTTGTATCTTATACAAACACATGATAAACTGATAAATTAAAAATTATGAATTATAAAAACAAATCAGTGCCATGTTGAGGGTTGATGAAATTTTTTTTAATCAAGGATTTTCTAGGATTCTGTACCTAGAAAATGAACAGGTAATAATCATGACATTATGAGAAAAGGCATGAATAGCTGATAAAAATCAACTCTGCCAAAGACTTCCATAGTTTAGGCTAATAAACTTAAAAATGTGAGGTCACATACTATTTGACTATGGTGAAATCAGGGAATTTTTTTCTTACCATTGGCAATTTGAGCTTGTCGTGGCATACTAAATGAGAGACAGAAGAGAGGAAGAGGGCTGGCGGGCAGATTGAGTAGAACTGGTAACAACCAGTGGTAAGGGGATTAAGTGAAAAAAATAAAAACACATTAAGAAACAACTGCACATGCACCCATTAAAGCCTGATAATGGCCAGTGGGCCCGATGGAAACCAGAATGCTTGACTCCTTCTAATTTGAAAGTTATTTCACAAGCTATTATTGTGCATTTCCACATGCATGCCTCCGTTTTTATCATCAGTGGAGGTTTCAAGGAAAAATTGCCAAGAGGCATTTTTTAAATGCAGAAGATCTGGTGATTTTACTGTGCCTGTTTTTGTTTACTCACATGTTCTATATTAACATTCATTTTAGCAACATGGAACCCTCTTGTGCCAGCTTCAGTATATGAGTTGATCTGGTATTTTAAAATTTTCCTCAGAAGTTAAAATAAGTAAGATTTTCCTTTATATTTTCCAAAAGGAATAGTAGGTTTCATCTTTAAAAATATACTCAGACAAAACAGACACATAGAATGAGGTATCATGTTTGTGAGTCTCTGTGTCTCTCAAATAATAACTATGTATAATAAAAGGATATTGCAAAAATAGTATTGAGTACATTAATGCAGAGGAGGTCCTAGTTACCTCCTCAGGAAGTCATCAGAGGAAGTAGTAAACGGGAAGATGAAAGGCATGTGCAAAGGCAAGATAAAATGAAATAGCAGTGTCTGTGGGAATTTCCAAATAGTTCAACATTTTAGCAGTATAATTAAGCTAATGGCAGCCAGTGCATTGCAAAGAGGCACAATGGTTGTGAAGAATAACATACAGTTATCTATTGCCTCAAATTACCTCAAAATTTAGCAGTTTAAAACAGCAAACATCTATTATCTCACAGTTTCTGTGAGTCAAGACTCTGGACCCTACTTAGGCTACTTTTGTCTCAAGGTCTCTCGTGAGACTGTAGTCAAGCCATTGGGCAAGGCTGCAGGCGTCTCAAGGCTTGACTGGGAGTGAAGAATCCACTTCACAGCTCACTGAAATAGAACTTTGTTTTGAATGAAACTTTTTTTTATCAGCTTAGCTGGTAGCCAATGTGCCCAGCAGCCACCAGAGGCCCTAATGAAAGAGCACCAGCAAGGGATTCACCTGCATGGGTCTATTTGGGAGCCTTGCCTCCATGAGTAGGATTTCAGGCATGGCCTCAATGACACAACCACAATGTTTTCTGTGCTTACAGACCCTGGGGGATACACTGCATGCTCGGAGAACACACATACACACACACACACACACACACACACAGAGATAGAGAGAGAGAGAGAGAGAAAGAGAGAGAGACTGAGAGAGGTCAGAGAGCACAGGCAGGGAGAGAGAGAAGGAACCTGTGGAGCAATGCCTCCATTGGGTCCAGGACATTATGGGTTTAAAACAAGTAGGCACTTGTTCCAGGAGTCATGATGTGACTGAGAGTTGGTCCTTGTAAGTTTCCACGCAAATGTCTGAATGGTCTATTTGAAGGAAGCAGCAAAAAAGCAGAGCTCCCAGCATGCTTAGAAAGATATCTCTAAGTTTTAATCTCTGGCCTTCAGCTGGAGACATCTAGGTGGGGTATAGTTTTGGAAACTGTATCAAGATAAACTTATATTTAAAAATAGATGCTAGAGCATCATAAGATTATAAGCACTCACCACAGCCTGTTCCAAAAGGTGCTCATTACATGGCAGCATACTTCTCTCAGGATGAGTGCCCTAAGAGAGTGCCCAAGAAAGAAGCCACAGGCTTTTTATAATTCAGTATCAAGAATGACATACCATTATTTCTCCTGTAATCTATTTGTTAGAAGCAAGTCACAAAGTCCAGCTCACTCAAGGGAATGGGATTACCTAAATGCATGAATATAGTAGGAGGTGTGGACCACTGAGAGCCATCTTAGAGGCTGCCTATAACAAACACATGTGAATCTATTTTCAGGCATGGGCTAAGATAGAACTGTTGAGGTTGTGGAATTGGCAACCAAAGGAGTATAGAGCTGGCAATTGTGTAAGTCAAAGCTTACACACATAACCTTAACTACTGCTTCGCCTAAGAGAGCAAACTGGTGGCCTCAATTGTATGGATGACTAGAAAATCTATGAAGGCTTCTTGAACACACCCTGAACTACAGATATTTACTTGGGGTAGAAAAGCAAGATGCATCTCCATTTTTTTTTTTTTTTTTTTTTTGTAAACTCAACCTTACAGGGGAAAAAGACAAGTCAGCAACAGCAATCTTCAATCTTCTTTATTATTATTATACTTTAAGTTCTGAGATACATGTGCAGAACGTGTGGGTTTGTTACATAGATATACACGAACCATGTTGTTTTGCTGCACCCATCAACCTGTCATCTACATTAGGTATTTCTCCTAATGCTATATCTCCCCCAGCCTTCCTACTCCCACCAGGTCCTGGTGTGTGATGTTCCCCTTCCTGTGTCCATCTGTTCTCATTTTTCAACTCTCACTTGTGAGTTGGAACATGTGGTGTTTGGTTTCCTGTTGCTGTGTTAGTTGGCAGAGAATGATGGTTTCCACCTTCATCTATGTCCTGCAAAGGACATGAACCCATTCTTTTTTATGGCTGCATAGTATTCCATGGTGTATATGTGCCACATTTTCTTTATCCAGTCTATTATTGATGGGCTTTGGGTTGGTTCCAAGTCTTTTCTATTTTGAACAGTGCTGCAGCAATAAACATACATATATTTACATATGTCTTTATAGTAGAATGACTTATAATCCTTTGGATATATGCCCAGTAATGGGATTGCTGGTCAAATAACCCTATCAAAAAGTGGACAAAGGATATGAACATATACTTCTCAAAAGAAGACATTTATGCAGCCAAAAAACATATGAAAAAAAAGCTTATCTTCACTGGTCATTAGAGAAATGCAAATCAAAACCACAATGAGATACCATACCATCTCATGCCAGCTAGAATGGTGATCATTAAAAAGTCAGGAAACAACAGATACTGGAGAGGATGTGGAGAAATAGGGATGATTTTATGCTGTTGTGAGTGTAAATTAATTCAACCATAGTGGAAGACAGTGTGGTGATTCCTCAAGGATCTAGAACCAGAAATACCATTTGACTCTGCAATCTTTTTTTCCTCTAAGAAACTTAATCTTGGTTAATCAAATTCAGTTCACTTGATCATAGGAGAAAGAAGTGGCCCTGGCCAAGCATGGTGGCTCTTGCCTGTAATCCCAGCACTTTTGGAGGCTGAGGTGGACGGATCACCTGAGGTCAGCAGTTGTAGCCCAGCATGGACAACATAGTGAAACCCTGTCTCTACTAAAATTCAAAAATTAGCCAGATTTGGTGGTGTATGACAGTAATCCCACCTACTCAGAAGGCTGAGGCAGGAGGATCGCTCGAACCTAGGTGGCAGAGGTTGCAGTGAGCCAAGAGTAAGCCACTGCACTCCAGCCTGGGGTGCAGAGCAAGATTCTGTCACAAAAAAGAAGGTAAGGTAAGGTAAGGTAAGGTAAGGTAAGGTAAGGTAAGGTAAGGTAAGGTAAGGCAAGGCAAGGGAAGGGAAGGGAAGGGAAGGCAAGGGAAGGGAAGGGAAGGGAAGAAGAGAACGGGACCTCTTTTTGTTGTTTGCTGGTTGTGGGGAGCTTTCAGGTATTGCATCTTTTAAAAACTGATGATACCATTGGTGCAAAGGGTAAAGCAAAACATAGACAGGTAGGCACAATCCAGTGAAGATAGGCTTCCTTTCTCACACTAAGGAGCTCTAAAGAGGTCATGACATAGAGACCACATTGACAGAGTCCACATTGACAGCAACGGAGAGAGAGACTGGGTTGGATAGTATGCGGTTAGGATAACTGTCTTATCAAGTCCTCAGTTTGGGGACTAGTGCAGGAACTAAGATATAGGCAGGAAAGACAGTGAGAAAATATAATTCAAATATTTTTAAAAAGCAAAATGAATGGGACATGGTGATTGACTGAACATAAGGTGTGCAGAACGAAAGAGGGGTGAGGTTAGTTTCCAGGCTTCTAGATTAGTTGATAAGATTATTTTGGGAATATAGAAGAAAATACAAGCTCATAATAAATGATATTAGAAAAAAATAAATAGAGATTGTGGCCCTGAATAGTTTCATACAGGCAAAAGAAAATGGAAAAAGAATTAAAAATAAATTGTACTACAGGAAAAAGTATGTAAAAAAACCCCAGAAAATATATTTCATAACATTCTCCAGTCTACTGTGTTTTTGTTGTTGTTGTTTTACAGTACTTTTTAGCGTATTATTTCTTTGTCTTTAGAAATATGAGAAGTGTTAATCAAAGTTTTGTGGACATGCAATTAAAGAAAAAAGCTCTAAAATTATTTTTTTAAAAAGAGTATAAGTTTTGAAACATAAGGGGATAGAAAAAGGATATTGTGCAACAAATCGCATTAGTTGATAAATGACTTACTGAGCTTTGACAATGGAAATACTGAGGATCATTTCTTTTCCAAACTCAGTTGGAAAACATTTTTGTTATTAATTTTGAAATTGCAATGTTTTAGAGGAAAAAACCTGACATCTGTAGAAATTATGTTTTTATTATTCATTTAATTTATAATTGAATCTAGATATTCTTTGACTGCAAAACAAATAAATAATATGGAATCTCAATTTTAATTTATATTAATATATTTATAAATATCATAGTTAAAAATATTAACATTACTATTGCTTCATAATAGTATGAATAATTTCCTAATATATATTACCAAATAGTTCATATTTGTTTTCTAGACTCTTTCCTGGAAAATATTTTGCTTTTCAATGAAAGCCAAGTGTCATAAATCTAGAATTAGGGTCAGAAATCTCTGTCCCAAATATAATGACAGAATATGTTTGAGCAACATCTTGAAATGAGCACCTTAGTAATAACAATAATAATATTTATAGCTATAACAATAGTTAATAGATATCATTTATTTAATTCTTACTAGTAACTGACAGTATTTTATGCTTTAAATGTGCATTATTTTCTTTACTTCTTGACATTCCTATATAGTATAATTATAAGCCCTCTTTAAAAATAAGGAACCCAAGGGCCTTGTCTCCACAAGAGAGCTAGTGGTGGAATCAAGATTTGAATTCAGCTAGTCCGGCTCAAGAGTTCATTTCTCTTGACCACCCTTACATGGTTTTCATACATTTGCTGCCCTGAAGCCAATAACACATGATTATAGCATGTAAATGAATACAATTTATATTCTATACTCTTCTCACTTTTAGAAGAGTTAAGTGAATAACAGACTATTTAAATAACTTCATGAAGGTATTCTAGCTTTTAAAACATATTATAATAGTAATTTTGTAATATTACTATTATATAAATAGTAAACTAGTAAGTAAAATATTCCATAAGGAAAAGAGGAACATGCACGTAGATACCTTCACTAAATGACCTGGAATTCTGGGCTATGTCATATTTTACTAGTGAGCTGAAATAAAATATTTTTTCTAGAAAGGATACATAGACGTTCTTTCATATTGAAAGGAAATATTTTTCCTAAAACATTTAAATGTTATCTTGGAACATATAGGACATTGCCCCAACTCCCGCTGATCTATTTTCTTTTATTTATTTTTTTACTTTATTTTTGCTGGAATGCTGGGGTTGGATGGGGTGTGAAAAGAGGAAATCTTATGAAGATTTTTTTCTGAACTAAATTAGTGAACTAAAAGAAAAACATTAATCATGGAAAGTATTCCTAGATGAGAAAACACCAATTGATAAACACATACCTGTATCCAACTGATTATATAATATCTCATGGGTGTTGTGGTAATGCTGCAAAAACACGATATGTATCTTTGAAATATCAGATTTAATTTAAATCAATTTCAAGCCAACTACTTTATTCTACCATTGGTGAGTAAAACAGTCAGTCCCCACAATGTTTAAGTTAGTGAAGAAATGGAAAATCAGGGAAAGAACATATGTTAGTGTTGATTTGCTCTGCATGTGAAATGCCAAAAGCATTACAAAGACAGATAGCTCATAACACATTTCAGCACCAGTGAAGTATGGAAAAAAAGTTCATCTCTTCTTGATACAGTTTGTTTTCCTTTCCATTCTTAACCACTATTTGATGGTTACTGATTCAAATTTGAACACAGGTTGTACAAATATATTTGTTTTACTTTTATTTTAAATGAATTTACATAACTATAAGCACAAAATGAATTTATTTGGAGGCTTTTAAAGAGATATCTTTTTCTTTCTTTTAATGGGTTAAATTTAGCAAATATCAATGACCATTTAATAGGGCAATTTTTTTAAAAGGCAAAAACCACAAAACTCAAATGCTGAAAATTATAGGCATCTTTAGTATAGAAATTGTAATGTTATCATTCTAATTGCGTTATAGAGGAAAAGCTTAAGCTTCTGGTCAAATATGACAGCTTAAACAAATTCATTTACCTCTACTCTCTCTGGAAAGTCTAAAACAATATCAGTAAAGAAATAAAGATGATATAAACTCATAAGGGCAATGAGACCAGGGGAAGAAGTAGTGAAGAGGAAAGAAATCCACAAAACTATAAAACAGATTGTTGGCCATGACCACTAATTAATAGAGGAGAAAAAAATATTGAAGCCCAAATGTCCTCTACAGAGGTGAAAGAAAATTAGAAAACGCACCAGGTACCTGTATGTGCCAGTGAAGTGGGGGCTGACATCAGAATTTGTAAAAATCTGTATGACGAACAGTTAGAAATGCCTTCTATTCCCTCCTTAGCTTTGGCACACAGGAAAGTGTCCCCTACCACTACAAAAGTTTAATGAAGTTGAAGCACACAGAGTCTGAAACTCAGATACCAGTCAAGCATGAGGATCAGATACCATATTAAAAACAAAACCATAAAGGGGAAAACCTACAAACAGGAATGTCTGAATTAGAAGACCAGCACCTTTTTCTACTAGCTACCAGGCTATCAATGAGATTTGTAACTGCATCCCCTTTATACTCAATGCGGATAGATTAGAGCAGTCCTTGTTGGTGAAACTGATCTATGAAGAGAAAGCATCTGACGTTTCCAGGGGTGGTTGCCTAACTAATTCCATGCTTCTTCTTTCAGTACCCCTATGGTGAGATCCACCTTTGGAAAAGTCAGACGCAGGGTTAGAGATCTCCCATGAACTTTTCAGAGCTTTCTCTTAAACAACCAGGTATCACTAGACATTTGAAGGAAGTGTTTAACATGAAACAAAGATGATTAAAAAGCCAAGAAAAGAAAGTGATTCACAGGAAATGTAATCAATGAAGAAAAAAATAGAAATTTTACATATTTCTCCATAGACATGTGAAATTAATATCCTCAAACTATTAAGAGAAAGTCATTCATTTAGAATATAAGAAAGCAGGCTGGGTGTGGTGGCTCATGCTTGTCTGTAATCCCAGCACTTGGGAGGCCAAGATGGCTGGGTCACCTGACGTCAGGAGTTTGAGACCAGCCTCACCAACATGATAAAACCCCATTTGTACTAAAAATACAAAAAAAAAAAAAAAAGAAAAAAAAAAAAAAAAGAAATTGTCCAGGCGTGGTGGTGCATGCCTGTAGTCCTAGCCAGCTATTCGGAAGGCTGAGGCAGGAGAATTGCTTGAACCTAGGAGGCAGAGGTTGCAGTGAACTGAGATCGCACCACCACTGCACTTCAGCCTGGGCAACAGAGTGAGACTCCAAAAAAAAAAAAAAAAAAAAAAAACGAAAGAAAGCAAATTAATAAATAATAGCAGAAATATTCAGAAAGTTATTGGAGGTAGTAGTGTATCAATGGTGGGCAATGGAAGTGACTTTCTGAGGGTGCAGGAAATAAGGGGATATACATTGTATATAGACAATTAAAAAATTATAAAACCAACTTAAAAACCTGCTTTTTTTTTTTTTTTTTTTTCTGAGACGGAGTTTCGCTCTTGTTACCCAGGCTGGAATGCAATGGCGCGATCTCGGCTCGTAACCTCCGCCTCCTGGGTTCAGGCAATTCTCCTGCCTCAGGCTCCTGAGTAGCTGGGATTACAGGCACGCGCCACCATGCCCAGCTGATTTTTTTGTATTTTTAGTAGAGACGGGGTTTCACCATGTTGACCAGGATGGTCTCGAATTTTTGACCTCGTGATCCACCCTCCTCGGCCTCCCAAAGTGCTGGGATTACAGGCGTGAGCCACCGCGCCCGGCAAAAACCTGCTTTTTATTGTTATCATGAGCCATCAATTCCAAAAAAAAGTCAATGATACAATATTCTTACCTATAAAAAGCCTTAGTTCATCTAACTCTAAACAGTGGCTACAGTTGCTTTGAGTTTTATTAATGTATACAAAAGCTCCAAATTAGTACATTTTAAAAATTATTTATTTTTTAAGTGTACTAATTTGCAGCTTTTGAATACATTGTTAACTTTAATAAACACTGAATTCTATATGGAAGTTATGGAAGAAATCCCAATTGTACAGTTTGCTTCTGACATGTGCCGCTCTGCTACATTCATTCATCTTACATATAAACTCAAGTTCTGCTTTTTCTCTTATCATTATTTCCTCCACCTCAAATTCATAATTAAATCCAGAAATATTCTGAAAGTTTTACCAAATATAATACAAATTTATAGTAAAATTTATGATGAATATATTTTAGTGATGTTTCTAATTGTCACATTCAAAATAGAAATATTAGAAAGCTACTAGAGTTTAATCCAAGGAAACAAAGACAGGGACAGTATAATATTTTCTGGAATTTATTGTGAAGTACAATTTTCATGTTTTAATTGTTATTTCCCTCATTGTTTCTTATCTTGCATAATTTTTCTTCCTGTCTCCATTTTTCTTGGTGAAATCAACTGTTTATTTGATTAAATTCTTCATAACAAAATAATTTTGAATTATTAATTAGGTGGACTATGTTTCTATTGTCTACCTCACTGATCTCTACTTTTATATTTTATACTTCCTCCCTTTTTTAATCTAGGTTTTGTTGGTGTAGATATTTAATTCATTTATCCATTTTATTCTTACAATTTAGCAGGTATAATTAACATACAACAAAATACACACATATTTAAAGTGTATAGCTTAAATTCTACTCATACAATTATCACAATAAAAATAATAAATATAACAATTACCCCAAGAGTTATCTTGTTTCTTTTTCTTTCTATGTAATGTATCTTTCTCCCACGTTTTCGCAACCCCTTATCCTGAGACAACCACAGATACAGTTTCTTTGTAGATTAGTTTGCATTTTTTAAAATTTTATATAATTTAATTTTATAATTGAAATAATCTGTGAACTCATTTATCTGGTTTCTTTTACTCAGCATAATCATTTGATGATTCATCATGTTGTAACATGTATCAACAATTCATTTATTTTTTTCTACATAATATTTTACTGCTTTTTAAAAATCATTTAGCCTATTGATGTACATTTGTATTGTTTCCAGTTTGGGGCTATTATGAATAATGCTCCAATAAACATTTATGTACAAATAATTGTATGAGCATATATTTTTTATTTCTCTTGGGTAACTAGGGATAGAGTGCCTAGGTAATATGGTAAGTGCATGTTTAACCTTTTAAAAAACTGTCAAAAAAGCTCACCTAAGTAATTGTACCATTTTATAATCCCATTAGCAGTATATGAGAGTTCCAGGCCTTCCACAGCCTTGTCAACAGGTGGTATGGTCAGGTTTGTTTATTTTAGACATTTTAATAGGAATGTACTAGTATTGCACTGCGGTTTTCACTTGGACTTCTCTAATGTCTAGTGATGTTGAGTATCTTTTCAAATGTTTATTTACCATCCATCTACCTTCTTTGGTAAAGTGTCTGTTCAAACCCGGTCCTACTTTTATTTTGGATTTTATTTTCTAATCATTGAATTTTGAGAGTTTTAAAAGTATTTTAACAGATATATGCTTTGAAAGTTTTTTCCTAGCTTGTGGCTTCCCTTTCATTCTACTAAGAATGTGTTTTGAAGAACAGACATTCTTGATTTTAAATAAAGTCCAGTTTATCAAGCTTTCTTCTATGGATTCTTTTTTTTTTTTTTTTTTTTTTGGTGGAGTTTTGCTCTTGTCCAGGCTGGAATGCAATGGCACAACCTCTGTCTCCCGGGTTCAATCAATTCTCCTGCCTCAGTCTTCCAAGTAGCTGGGATTACAGACATGCAGCACCACATCCAGCTAATTTTGTATTTTTAGTAGAGATGGGTTTTCACCATATTGGTCATGCTGGTCTCAAACTCCTGACCTCAGGTGATTCACCTGCCTCAGCCTCCTAAAGCCCTGGGATACAGGTATGAGCCACCGTGCCTTGCCAGATTATTTTCTATATATGATAAAATTATTTTTGCTTTAAACAGGACATTACATGTTACAGATATTTCAATAATTTTTAAAGGTCTTTCTGTTTACCAATGTAGTTACCATTTCTGGTGTTCTTCATTCCTTTGTTTAGATTTGGATTCTATCTGGTATAATTTACGTTTTGCTTGAGTGACATCTTTAACAGGTTTTATAGTGCAGGAATGTTGAAGTATTTTAATGTTTGTATATTTGACAATATATTTTGTCTTTTTTCTTGAAATACATAATTTTGTTGGGTAAAGAATTCTAGGTTGACAGTTTTTTTCTTTTTGGTCTTTAAAGATATGGCACCACAGTTTTCTAACTTGCATAATTTCCTACCAAAATTTGCCTTAACCTTGTTTCTCTGTATATATTTTCCCTTCCCTCTCTTATTTCTCTTAAAATTTTTTTATTTATCACTAGTTTTAAGTAATTTGATGTTGATGTGAATAATGGGGTGAATTGAGTCCCCCCCCAAAATTCATATGTTGAAGTCCTAATCCCTGCTACCTCAAAAATATGATTGTATTTGGAGATAGAGTCTTTTAAGAGGTAATTAGGTTAAAATGGGGTCATTAGGAGCCCTGACCTAATGCAACAGGTGCTCTTATAAGATGAGGAAATGAAGACACACAAAGCTACAGAGGGAAGACCATGTTAAGACATGTGATATAAGCCAAATAGAGAACCCTCAAAATCAACTGGCTACTGGTTTAATCTCAAACATGTAGCTTTCTAAAATTGTGAGAAAATAAATTTCTTTCGTTTAAGCCATGCAGTCTGTGATATTTTGTTATGACACTACTAGAAAACTAATACAACATCCCTTGATGTATTTTGCTTATGTTTCTAACATTTGGCATTCGCTGAGATTCTTGGACTTCCATCAAATTTGAAAATTTTCAGCTATTATTTCTTCTTTCGTCTCCTACCTTTCCTTTCTGTATTCAAATGATATGTATATTAGGTTGCTTGAAATTATCTCCTAGTTCATTGATAGTGTATACAATTTCTTTATTCTTTTCTCTCTGTGTTTAATGGTTGAAAATTTGACTGCTAATTCTTGAGTGATTATTTTTCTTTAATATTTACCCTACTATTAGCCATATCTGGTGTATTTTTCATTTGCAACATTGTAGTTTCTATCTCTAGAATTTCAATTTGGGTCATTTAAAAACTATCTTCTAATTCTTTACTTGCCACATTTAGTCTTTCATCTAATTTCTGAACATATGGAATACAGGTATAAAAACTCTTAATATCATTGATCATTCATTCTACCATCTTTATCAATTTTGTGTTTGATTTCATTGATTTTTCTCCTCATTCAGTGGAATTTATTATGGGTAACATGTTCCTGTTTCTCTGTATTCCCAACAATTTCTAAAAATTTGTAAATTTTATATTTTAGGCACTTGATTTTTTTTATTCCTTTAAATATCCTTGAGAGCCTTATTCTTGGACATGGTAAGATCACTTATAAATAGTTTTATCCATTCAGGTCTTACTTTTAAGTTTAGGTGGGGCTAAAGCAACATTTAGTCTAGGATTAATTTTCTCCTCTTGAGGCAAAACCCCTCTGAGTACTGTAATGTTCTGTGAACTATGAGATTTTTCACTCTAGTTGGTGACCATGCGTTGACTTTAACAATTATTCCTTCTCATCCTTTCAGATAACCCATTGTCCCCTGCTCCAGGTAAGTTGTTCACATGTATCACCAATACTCAGCTCAATACTTTGCAGGGTCCTTTTCAGATCTCTGCTGCTTTTTCTCTGTGAAGTTTACCCTTCTTAAGTATACTTCTCATTGACAATAGATGCCTTCACCTTCCTATACTGAATGTTCCACCTCTTCAACTCAAGGAGACTTCAGGGCTCTCCCTGGTTTCCTCCATCCTCACTGAATCCTAGAAACATTTTCCAGACAATAATCTGGGACAATCACAGGGCTTATATGGTTTGTTTCCCATCTCTCAGGGACTAGTGTCCTTTGTTTTCTGACACTGAATGTCACGATAACATTTGTTTTATCCAGTTTATTTTTTTTAAACAAGATATAGAGTTTTATTAGGGGTTTACACACAAAGGAGGCAGTCCAGTGGCTGTGGGCTAGACAGAAGTGCCTTACATATAGAAACGGTACAGTGATGGTGGGCTGGACAAGACATTGATGGTGTGCTGGACAAAGCATCTCACAAACAGTCCAGTGGTGGCAGGCTGGACAATATATTTGCTTTATCTACACTGCAGTGGTGGTGTGCTGGATAAAAACACATGCCAAGTAATGCAGCCCAGGCAGGAAAACTGCAACTGCTGCAAAGAACATGAAGTTTATATAGCATTTTCTTTCTTTTTCAAAATAGAAAATATTTTTAATTTAATAAGATTAAAACACAACACATCAGAATTTATGGGATGTAGCTAATGTAGAACTGGCAAGGATGTGGAACTCACATTGTAAATGGGAATACAAATAGTACAGTCATTTTGGGAAACCGTTTGGTAGTTTTCTATAAAGTTAAACATGGACATACCATAAGACCCAAGAGAAACAAAAATGTCAACATGGAATAATGCACTTGAGTTTATCTTGAAAACTGTTGTCACTAAGATTCTTTCTTTCTTTCCTTTTTTTAAAAAACTTATTTTACGTTCAGTTTGTTATATAGATTTACTCACATCATTGGGGTTTGTTGTAAAGATTATTACGTCACCCAGGTACTAGGCTTAGTATCTGATATTTTTCTGATCCTTTTCCTTCCACCTTCTACCCTCCAGTGGGTCTCATTGTCTGTTGTTTCCTTCTATTTGTCCATGAGTTCTCATCATTTAGCTCCCAATTATAAGTAAGAATGTGATATTTGGTTTTCTGTTCCTTCATTACTTTGCTAAGAATGATGACCCCCCAGCTTCATCTATGTTTCTGCAAAGGACATGATGTTCTTTTTTATCGCAGCATAGTATTTCATGGTGTATATGTACCACATTTTCTTTCTCCAACCTGACATCAGTTCTTTGAATTTTCCTCTAATTACTGTTTAAATATATGTTGTTGGTCCTAATATGTAGTATTTTTATTATCATTTGTTTAGTAATCCTTTAATTTTAGTTTGTTTTTCCCTTTTTACATGAGAGTTAATGATTTTTTTAATTTTTAATTTACTGATGAAAAAGCTTTTTAGAATTTGATCAGTCATTTCCAATTGTATTGCTTTGTGATTGGAGAGTTATTGTAATACTTTATGAAAGTTACAAATGCTTTATTTGTGACCTAATATATTATCAACTTTTTAAATAGTAGTATAGTTTTTGTTTTATTTTTATATTTGTCTTCACCTCCAACGTTTTGCAAATCTTCTCTCTACTTTTATTAAACACTCTAAATTTCTACTACCATTAATTATCTACTCTTGACAATTGTTCCAAAATACTATACAGAGGCACAATTCCCACATGTTTGCACTGGTGAAATAATAGTGATAAGCACATTGTTCATCAGAGAAATCCTTTCCCCTACATCTGTGGAATCTTCAATTCACCAAAAATATATTTAATATAATTGGATACCAAAGATGCCAGATCGAAGGCCTGATCCTTGACTCAGAAGGAACATGGTACTCTCCCATGTTTTTCCTTCCCTGAGGTTTGCTAGAATGTCCCATGATTTTGCTTCCATTTTTCAAGAACAGTGTTGCAAAGACTCACTATTGCCATGCTGTATTACTCAAAATTCCTGTAGAGCCTACTCAGAAAAACTATACTGACGATCCCTAATAACAAGAATGTGTATCATCTTCATCTTTCCCTGTTCTTTCTTACCTTTATCTGAGCCATAAAGATTCTGGCTTAAAACGGCTAGTAGGACATTACTATTACTAATTATAAAACCACAGGAGAAGCAAGAGAAAAATAATAGATACCAAAAAGTTAATATACATTATAATTGTAAAACTAAAAATGATTATAAAATTATAGTGACTAAAAATGAAAAGGTCTTTGTGAAATAGGAAGAGTTAAATGTTTCAACTAGCACACATCTGCACATTTAATATTTTATAAAAGCGTAACTTTACAACTAAGAGGATGACATGACAATTAGGCTAATTTTCCTGCATTTTTTACTTGCACAAAATGGTGATAAAAAGGTCAACCTTGTTGGGCTGTTGATAAAATTAGAACTAATGAATGTAAAACATTCTTGACACATAGCAGGTACTGAATATGAAGTCATTCTTGTTTTCATAATTATTACTTCATTCTCATATAAAGAGGTATTGTAATTTTTTGAAACAATCATCCTGAGACATAAATAACTTAAAGTCCTGTCTAGCATACATTTGGGGGGAAATGCAGGATGTTAGATATTTTTTCTACCAGTAATTGGAAAGAAAACTAGTAGTCATGTGTGATTTCTGCTGACCTGAGTTTATTTCCAGCAACAGCGGTCACAACAAAGCATTCAAATATGACTTTGTATATCTCAAATGTCATGAGAGAAGCTAGAACTATACAAGAGAAAATCATTGCCAGACGTTCTGGTTCTCTTCTCTTATTTAAAAACAGCCAAACTCAACTCATCCTTCAGTTTTCTGCTTAAACATGCCTTAAACAGACCATCCCTTTTAGGGTAGGTCAGATACTCTTCTAAATGGTCCTATGCCACCGCCTCAGTTAACCCTATCATAGTATTCATCACATTTTTTTCATAGTTATTTTGTGGTTATTTCTTCCTGACATACTGAAAACTTCATAAACAAGAAAAAACGTATCTGTCATGTTCACTGATGTAGCCTCAGCCCTGAGCAATTGTTTTACGCAACATTGGTTATTCAATAAATATTAAATAAATGAGTAGGTAAATGAACAAATTTCTCAAATAGTTGTGCAGATTTAAATTTCAGGCCAGAAACAGCTCTAGAACTTGTGTCTGAAGTAGACACCAGAAAATTTGCAAACACATTCCTTCAAGGTTTTGAATAGGTTGCAATTCCAGGGCAACCTCTCTATCCCTGACAATCCCCACAGACCACCAGAAATCTTCTGAATTGGCACTGCTTTAGAATCAGCTAGGGCTTCCTAATCCATAGCTATATTCAGATTTAACTAAGCTAGTTTTAAAGAAGTACCTATGTAACACGATAAAAGTCAGGTGCTTTATCATGTAATTTCACTCAGTGATACAAACTTTAATGGGGCAGGATGCTTATTTTCATTATAAGTAAAGAAGTAGGCAATAAAATATACCACAGCTAGAGCCAAATCATGTAGCTTGTTAATGGAAGAACAAGGATGCATATAAACGTAACGTAAGCTTGCACGTTGGGAGTGAATATTTTGAGACAAGACACATATGATTGTGTGTTTTTGCATGAGTGTATCATGTGTCATCAATGAACTCAACTGAAGTCGAAATTGATCTGTCTTATAGGCTATATTAGGATATATCTTACAAAATATATTAGGATATATACAGAATACATCAGCGTTATCGTTATTGGCATTCACTTGCTGTCAGGCAATAGATTATGTATATCTTCTACACCTCATTTTTCTCATCTGCAAAGTGAAAATACTATGTGCCTTGTTTCTCTCATGTGCTCAAGGAAAGAGCAAGCAAGATATCCACATGGAAGTCACATTGCAATAATAAAGCACTTCAACATTTTAAAAAGATTGTTAATACAGTTATCCCTATTTTCTTACCCTGTACTTATTTTAGTAAGCAAGCTTTGTCTTCTTCTTTATTTGCATTTGTGGGTTTATAGCTTGTAGGTGACTACTTCTGATTTCTTTCAATTCTATAAGCATTATCCTAGTAAGTTTGAAGGATTATTTTCAGATTTAGGCATATTGAACATCAAATGGGATTCCCAGAAAAATAACAATTGCTTACACTGAAAGTTTGCTTTTCCATGGTTACCATTAAAATGAGGGCAAATACCATTAAAATGTTTGATGAAAACAATATTGCATTTGATTTTTGAATGCTGCCCTTCATTTACCATCATTGCAGCTCTTTTTTTTTTTTTTTTTTTTGTTTTTTTTTGAGACGGAGTTTCACTCTTGTTACCCAGGCTGGAGTGCAATGGCGCGATTTCGGCTCACCGCAACTTCCGCCTCCTGGGTTCAGGCAATTCTCCTGCCTCAGCCTCCTGAGTAGCAGGGATTACAGGCACGCGCCACCATGCCCAGCTAATTTTTTTTTGTAGTTTTTTAGTAGAGACGGGGTTTCACCGTGTTGACCAGGATGGTCTCGATCTTTTGACCTCGTGATCCACCCGCCTCGGCCTCCCAAAGTGCTGGGATTACAGGCGTGAGCCACCGCGCCCGGCCTCATTGCAGCTCTTAATTGGAAACTTCCATTGATAAAACGGTGGTAATAAATGTGAACTGTCTTAAAAATTATCAAATTCCATCAAATGGCCAATAGCAGTTTGTTACAAAGACTTTGTGCTTTACTCATATAGTCAATATTTATGAGAAGATACATTTAAAAGAAAAATGTACATTTCAAATATTTAAAATCAGTTTTTATTTGTTTTTGAATAAATTTTTTATTTCTAAAAAGCACATACTCTAATGTTAACTAAATTGACGAGGAATTGAATATATTTCTTTGATAACACAAAGTGTAGACCCATTTTGGTCTTTCAGAAGTGCAATATTTATGACAACCCTCAGGAAATTAAAAGGTTTGCAATTACCACATCAGAAACAAGAAAAAAAAAATACTGCCATCACAAAACAAAACAAACCTTTTTGTGGAAAGTATTGCTTGATCTCTTATTATCAGCAGCAAAACTAAACAAACCTTTTTTGTGGAAAGTATTTCTTGATCTGTTATTATCAGCAGCAAATAGACCTAAGCATTGCCAGAATTCATAGGGAAATTAACATATCTGAGGTAAGCCAACTTGTCATTTTCTCCCTCTCTAAAACTTAACAAGGTTGGTTTATATGGAGGCAGCAAAATGCTTTGTGTTTCTTTACTATGTTCCACCCAAATCACATAGCCAAGTTTCAGAACCATTATGTTTATATAGTGAACTTCAAACACCTATTTCCTAATTTGGACTGATCAGAACATCTTCAAAACATCTGCCCAACTTGGTACTCTGCCCAGGAAGTCTAATAACTTTTGAGAAGAGAAACTAAGATTTATTGGGTAAGACAGGGAACTACCTGGAAAATTATGAGGTTTTAGTAAGACTATCGGTACTCCTAAACGTGCCAAGAGTCAGCCCTGTGGAATGCAGTAAGTACTCTAGGCAGCTTTAACATAAACTCGTTGATTAAATGCAATTATAAGAAATTGTCATGTGTCAGAATTGATATATTTTCCTGGAATAACATACAAAATAGTCAATGTCCAAAGTATGATTAGTAGGTTTCCAAAACTGGCTCAATTTTCCTACATGGTATGGTCTGGAAGTAATGGGAAATTCTGCTTTCTCCTTTCTCAAAACTCTATCTCCTTTCTAAGTTCGGGGATGCTTACAATTTTGCTTTCCAAACAACTTTTGTAGTTTCCAAAGAGAAAGAGCGTATAGCAAGTTAAGGGTATGATGAAAAAAAACTAAAAACTAAAAAACTAAATTACTGCCAATGTTAAAGGAGAGCATTTTCCTTGATGGGTTCAACATGACTCCAGGTCTATCCTCAAAGTTTCAGACTTAGAAATTTGATTTGTTGGCATTCTGGAAGTGAATTTGTCTCTTAGAAATTGACTCACATTAACCAAAGTTCATGGAGATACAATGGATAAAACCAGACAATATTTTAAGGATTAGCACTGAGAACTGTAACTGCTTATGTATTTGGGTACTTCATTCTTTACCCAGAGCATTTTCTCCAGGCAATCTAACCACAATGCAAGTCAGAGTATATCAGAAGTTGAATAAGACTATTTACTGTATGATTTAAATATTTAAATTCATCATCTCAAATGACCGTTGAAAAACTGGAGTTAGTCCTTTCACGAAGCAGCCCTTCCCAGGTATTCTGGAAGCTTCCCTCTCTTTTCCTCTGTACTCTCTATAGCCCACACGTCATAGAAAAATATCCTCTAGAAGGAGTATCTATAGGGTCACTAACAAGCATTGCTTTTCAAATCAGTTTCTCAAATAACTCTTTCCTCAAGAAATGAGACAACATTAAATTACAGATAGCTCAGGCAGAAGGATAAAATTCAATAAGGAATAAAGATGAAGCAGGAAGTGCTGAAGATACATACATACATATATATATATATATTCTACTATCTCATAAGTTTAATAGGGTCTGCTCTGTGGCATATGTCTACTTGGGTATCAGCAGTCTCCTTCCTGGAGTTTGAATTTAAATGACTCATTAAAATGACAGTAAACAGGAAGTTAGATGTCTCTATGAAGCAAATGCAAAAGAGCCACGAGTCCATTTACTTTCATTCTTTTAGGAGGGACTTTTTTCAATTATTATTCTGAAATAATAATTTATTTAATATAAATTATATAAAAATAATAAAATAAAAAAATAAAGACTATTACTTTCTTACCTTAGTGAAGTTAAAGTTACAAATTAAATACGCTTGGTTGCACAGCAGAGTGAATAAGGCTCTAGCTCTAAAGAAGATCTGGATTTGAGTCTCACCTCATCCACTGCTTAGTTGTGTGACTTTCTCTAAACATGGGGATAATGAAAGCACCTAACTCACAATGTTGTAGTAAGGGTTGCATTGGAGCACGTAAAGTGCTTGGCAGAATGCCTGGTGTATAATAAATGCTCCATAAATTCTGGTGGCTACTGATGTTGCCACTGATATAACCATTGTTGCTATTGGTGATGGCTTTGTGGGATTCCTCTAGTAGCCTCCCACATTATAGAAAGCAATTTATTTTCTATGGAATATGATGGAATAAGAACAGCTTAGTTCAGACCATCGTTGTCTATTGCCTGGCCTCATACTGTAAAGGTTGATAGTTCTCAAAACTGCAGGCAGCAGTCTGCTGCACAGCTGGATGCGCAATTTTCTGGACTGCAACTCTTCAATGGCCTTCTACAGGGGTTCAATTGAGGTAAAAGAGTTCAACTTTTGTCCAACTCTCCAGCTTCTTTTCTTTCCCCTTCCTCTTTTTAGTTTATGCTCCGTTAACACAAACCTCCTGAGAGGCTTTCCATACCGTGCCCTTTCTCACCTACATGCTGCTGTTTCTCTGCTCTGTTAGAATGCCCTCTCACGTCCAGTCTATTAGGTTAACTCCTACATACCCTGGAATGGTTAGTTTTTACACTACCTTTTGATCTCTTAATTCAATGATTGGCTCACCACTGTTCCCAGCACCCAGTACACTGCTTGGTATACTGCATGCTGTCAAAAATAAATGAACAAAAGAATAGTCCTTTGACAGGGTTCTGATAGAGCACCCACTAAGAGAGATGAGGAAATAGAGACACAAAGAAGTCTCCATTTGCAAGTTTGAAGCAAAATATTGGTTGCATTATCAAAAACAGTCTTCAGATATATAAATATGGAAACTTACAGTATAATTTTTGTGAAATCTAAAAGTCAACACACCATTCACTGATTAGTTGAATTAATCCAGTTATTACGGAAGGGGGAAACATATGAATTCATTTCTATATGTGATTTTTAAAAGGCTTTGGACACATTATAATATACTGAGTTGTTGATTTGAAAGCTAAGAGTTTACTCATCTTAGTAAAGAAAATAATTTAAAACTATTAATTATGGATTATACAATTAGTCATCATTGTTGACTTACACATTTAATTCGCTCAAGCCAAAACAAGATTTTTCATTTAGCCAGCACTACAAGCTCAAGCTAGTAGCTAAGAAATTAAATTTGCCATTGTTAGTCTTTGTCATGCTTCATGTTATCACACACAACCTGGAACTGGAATTCGTACTTATCTGAAGTTTTTGTCGACACTTGAGGTAAATGAAGCTAATCTGCTTTATCCCAGCTGTACTGGCTTTGTAATATTAATAGTAACACTTCTTTTTCTCGGTATGCTAACCAGTTGTAATTCAGATGGTGCTTAAGGAGAAGATGCTGAGAAGGAATGGTTCTGAGGAGAGTATGGCTGTTGGTCAGCAGCCAAATGCCTTAAATACATGATTCGGCATGTTGTTAGTGGCTTGTACCATTAACCTTCAAGAAGTTTACCGCATAACCATGGCCTCAGCATCTGTAAACTCACCAGATGCTTAGCTTAATTACACTTTTGAGATACATGCATTTGGCAATACATCATGATCTGGGTAGGTATTGCTTCCTAGCAGCTAACATTAGAAAATAACCAGGAAGGAGGCTTCATTTTAGAAATGCAAGCAAAGGACGCAATCTTTAAACGCTGAGATGATAACTCAAACAGCACATTTTGATCTGTCTTAAAAGAGCAGAAGCATTTCATAGAACGTCTATTCCCCAGCGTTTGGGTGAAGTGTCTCTTAAACCTATTGGATGGCCTAATCTTGAAGTTGCCTCATTTGATGAATGGAAGCAACTCATTTCTCCAGCATAATTAGAAAATATGGTACTCTGGATGAGAACCTCTTTCAGATAACTCAATTTTTTTTAAATAGCAATAGTAAATGACAGCATAACAAAGCATGGTGTAATGGAAAGAATGTCAGCCTTGGTTCCCACTGTGTAATGGAAAGAATGTCAGCCTTGGTTCCCATTAGGTGGGAATTAGGACCCTGGCCTTGCTATTCATAAACTATGTGCCCTAAGACAAGTCACTCAACATTTCTTAGCCCCCGTTTCCTTCTCTCTAAAATAAATATAATGTTATCTACCTGTCAGGTCCATGACTACACCAACTGTCATGCCTAGGGCCAGGCTCCAGCCCGTACTGAGGTCCAAGGGGAGTGTGTGGATAAGCAGATAGTGAAAGAACACTTGGGGGGCTGTAGGCAGGTGAAAGATGATTTTATTCAGCAGCAGCTCTTAGCAGCTTACTTAAAACTAGTTCTCTCACACTGTCCGCCTTGTCTCAGCTGTCTGCTCCAGCTCTGTGGCTCCTCTCAGCAGCTCATTCACACTAGCTTTCTCACAGTTTACCTTGTCATGGCTGTTTAGTCCAGTGTCGCCCACATATAGCTGCACAGCCAGCTCTCTCCTGCTTTCAGGGTCAGCAGCTTAACTCTTGCTCTCTCTGGGAACGAGGGGAGCCATGCATGCCCTGGTTCCCTGCTCTCCATCTTTGCAGATGGCTCTATCTCTCTCTTTCTGGGTACAAGTGCACCTGTACGGTGTCAGCAGGGTAATTATACATTTTACAGACAATAGAGGCTTAGAGCCAAATGATGAGTCTTCCCATGTTATGGCTACATGGCTGTGATAACAAGTGGAGTTATATGCCTGTGCTCTAAACTTGCTGAGTCACTCTGGATGTTTACCTGGGCCTATTCTTGACCAAAGCACAGCCATGTTCCTTATATTATCCTTTAAAGTTGTTTTGAGGGTTAGATATTTGTTTGTGAAGTCCCAGGCATGTAAAAGGATCCTAATGATTAGCCAGTATCACTGTTCATTGTATCATTATTTGTGCAGTCTGACTGAATTTTAGAGTGAGTGAAAAATGTTAGTAGAGTGAGAGGCAGAGAAATTTCAAGCTCAAATGCTGTCAGGGCTGAAGTGAGTGAGTGAGTAAGGGGATAAAGGATGAAGTAGTTGAAACACTGGTGGAATCAGGAAATGCATGCTCTCTCTTTAGGATTTTGGATTCAAAATCTTTTAAACATTGTGAACCAAAAAAAAAAAAAAAAAAGTCTCATTTCTGGTATGTGAATTTGTCCCAGACCATCAATCTGTAATGCTTGATAGTCCAACTTCCTTTTTTTTTTTTTTTTTAAGAAAGTCCACGTTCAGAGAGACTGTTGTTACTTGTTCTAATCACTCAGCCATTTAATGGCAGAACTGACATCAAATCTGTCTCTCAGCATATTTACTTGAGCTTTCTTCTTTCTATCAAAAACTTGTCTTTTTTTCTGGCAACCTTTCTGGAATTCTTAGGGAAGAAATCTAATTTTCTTTTCTGGTTTTTGCATGTTGCTTTCCTTGGACCAAGTTGATCCTATTATCCTCTGACATGCTGGCCAATGAGAAAACAAATGCGTTTACCTGCCTTCACTCTGGGTCTTTAAATATTAAGGCTCAGAAGAAATCCTCTCCTAGTTCATATTTCTGATTTTTCAAGTATGGAGACAACTGGTTACAGAACTTTCTTCCCCTTTGAACCTCAATTTCTAATTCTACATACTTTCTTTCAGCTGCATTTGCTAGTATTATTCCCACTTTATGAATGAATAAATTGAGGCATACAGATAATAAGCAGCTTGCCCAAGGTCACACAGCTTTAAGACTTAGAACTGGCTCTAGAGTCCATGCTTTTAGCTATTAGATTCTTCTATCTCTTGAAATTCATATTATTTTTTAAAAAGTGTTAAGTTAAAATAATTTTAAAGCAAATGAGAGGTTCTATTTTTTATTAGCCGGAATATCCTTACCATCTCCCTCTTTTCCTAAGATATGCTTTATGCTCCCACAGTGTGGAAGTAAAGTCCCCTTTTTGTGCACTGAAGCTAACATCAGTGAAATCAAGAACACTGTGCAAGGTGTTGACTTAAAAAAACAAACTTCTTGTGCAACCAGTCTGTTCCACACTGTGCCTAGTGACCTCAAGGACCTGATCTGTGTTTGTGTTACATTTTATCTAGTTTATGGATGACAGAACAGTGTGAGCCTTTGCTGAATCAGATTGTCCAGCATCTGAACTCCTAGGGGGTAGGTGAAGCATTGGTTCATTCAGGTTGATACAGCAGTTCAAACTTAGGAAGAAATGTGCTCAATAAAGGTTCTTAAACATAGCATTAATGATTTATATCAAGCAGAGAGAAGCACTTTTTAACTGTGATTCCAACAACCCTGATATTTAATCCAGATTATTTATATGTATTACAGGCTTATACTTGTTTGCAACCTTGACAAATTTTTTTTTGTCTTTATACTTTACAACAGGATGATTTGCTTTCATTTACTCATACAACAGCAAAGATGTAAGCCAAAATGTCTTTCAAAGAAGCCACATCCTTTACAAATGTAAAACATGTGGATGAATAAAACAGCTAAACTCTGAAAAGAAAAATGAGTTGAGCTACTGACTAATACCTTATTGCAAAAGGGTTTTCACTATAGGAATATGTTTGTCTTAGTTTTAACATTTATTGGGCTTGTTTTGATTTAGCATGCTTTTTTCAACTACTGAGAAAAGTTGAAGTATTAATAACCACAGTATTTGTAATAGTAAAAATTGAGCTGACATTTATTTAGTGTAACCTTTACAGTTTTAATATGATAGTCTACAGATTGGATGACAAACTAAACATACTCTGGTTCCCTATATTAATCTTTAAATATGTCCTTTTTTACACTTGTAAACAATGCTTATAGTCATCAATTTTAATATTTTGAGTTGTACTTTTGCTTATTGGTAACTAAAAGTTTACATTTGAGGGCATTTTTTCATAATGCATCAGCTTTAAATTTTATTTGCCTTTATCTACATTATTATTTGCATTGTTTTTATGGGTGAGTGATCATAAGCAGAGGGAGTTTATAGTATGACAACTCTGAAAATTGTCCAAGTGATTCTTTCCATTGAAAGCTGTTTGAACAAATGCATATGTACTCACTTTCATATGTTAAAATATTAACATCAAAGGTGCTTTTTCATAAATATTTTAACACTAACTTAAAATATAATCTTAGCAAACTTTCTAAGAAAAATACCAACCAATATCCTTTTCCAATTGAATTTATATCTTAAGAGATTAATTTAACTGGAAATCATACATTGAAGCAAGGAAAGAAAATGCCAGGCATCACGTGGAATGTTGGACTCAGTTTTACTTACTTTAAGTAAAGCATGATGAATCTGGAATGTATTTACATAAAGAGCAAAAGGAAAAGGAATGCCTCTGTTTCTTACTAGGGTTAAACTCTTATCTAGGTGGTCTGCAAAGAAACAAAGATCTAAGAATGTGAAGCATAATCAGTCCTTTACTAGTCATCCCCAAAGGAAGAATTGATTGCAATCTATTAGGGAAATAATTATGTATTCATATACTGGTCAAAGTATAAAAATTAAAATAAATGAGTAACTTAACTTGAAAGCATGCCAAGAGTTGAGCTTTCTGTTGAACTAATGCAGCCTGGATATTCTAGTGAAGTTGCTGGTTCCTGATTTCTATTGATACTGGCTCCCGATTTTCTAATTTAGAACTAAATGTCAAGCTTGCACTAATTGTTCCTCATGGTTGAGAATGGAAAGTTCCTGATCTGTGTTGATTGCACCTTCAGAAAGTCCTTCATCCGATTCCTGAATTTTCCTGCCTCCAAAGAATTAATCTGATTCGTCACAGCTAGAATTGATGTGACAAATGGGTACATATGCAAGACTACTTTCCTGAACGACAATGGAATACTCACTTACCCCAATTTTGTGTTTGCTACACAGATAATTATAATTTAGCTACATGTATAAATCACTTACTGAAGATTTAAAATATTCAAAGTTGAAAATAATGGGATTACTGCCTACATAAGAGACATAAATTCAATAAAGTTAAATGAAATATTTGGTATACTAAAATTGATTTTTTATGCCTGAGACCAGAAGAATGAGAAGAAGCATTATGAAATAACAAAATACTCGGCAAGGTGAGATATTGAGCTACCTTGTGTATGCCCTAAAAATAAACAATATTAAAAGTCAAAGCCAATGATAATTAGGGCATGGTCTAAAGTAGAGGCCATCTAAATGTCAAAGTGATCAAACTGAATTATAAGAAATTATAAAGACTATCAAGATAGAAATATATGATGAAGTGCACCTGGTGTGCTAGTTGAGAACACTGCTAAAATGGCTGACTAATCATTGTGGCTAAAAGGAAACAAGTTAGGTACAAATGAGGTTAAAGATATGATATAGTTTGAAGAAAAAACTGGAGGCTGCCTATGGCAAGAACAACCAAAATTAATGACTATCAGTAGGTGGAATTTGAAAATACAGAAGTTTTTTTTACAAATTTGATCTTCCTGGAGATGAAGGAGTTCCGAATGACACATGGCACAGCCTTGCAAGTGGGTAACTGCCACAGTTTGACAGGGAAACTTATAAGAGCTGAGTAGAACAAGACATTGTGAGATGACATTAAGATTGTCATTAGTGTAATGTTGAGGTTACTTAAATATGATAATAGGTGAAAAGAAAAACGCATGAGTTTGCTATGAAAGTACTTGGGAAGTTATGCAGATTCATTTGCATCTTTCTTTAACCATTTAACATATGTTGAGTCCCTTCTACTTTTCAACAACACTAAATCAAGTGCTAGAAATAGCCAAGTGTCTTAGAAATAAATTGTGATACACACACACACACACACACACACACACACACACACACCCCATAGACTACTATGCAGCTATAATAAGGAACAAAATAATGGCATTTGTGGAAACTTGGATTAAACTGGAGACCATTATTTTAAGTGGAGCAACTCAGGAATGGAAAACCAAACATCCTATGTTCTCACTCATTAGTAGGAACTAAGCTGTGAGGATGTAAAAAGCATAAGAATGATACAATGAACTTTGGAGACTTGAGGGAAAGGATAGGAGAGATAAAAGACTACAAATTGTGTACAATGTATACTGTTCAGGTGATGGGTGCACCACAGTCTTGCAAATCACCGGTAAAAAACTTACTCATGTAACCAAATACCACCACCTGTTTTCCACAAACCTCTGTAAATAAAATAAAAAATAAAATAAAATAAAGATGGAGACCACATTGACCTGTGAATAACATGGATATCAAAAGAGGCTCACACAAACTTAATTCTCATAACTCTCAGTTTCATATGGAATTTAATTGAATAAAATTACCAATTTATCTAATTTTCATTTAAAAATAAATAGATTATATATTTACCACCATCAGACAATGACCTTTATGAAACATCTCCTCATTTACAGAAGAACTGCAGGACTTATCTAGATTTTTTTTAAAGTTAATCTTAATTGGAATTAGTAATCAGAATCCAAACTCAATCTATTTTTCTTTTTTAGCCAAATATATTTATCCAAACTATATTGCTTCTAACAGTGAAAGTGATTAATTTTTGTGAATCTACCAGTCTCCTGGAAATCATGGTTTCTATTAAACAGTAATAACAACTAAAGAGGATATCAGGGAATAAAATATTTCATAGTTTTCTTTCTTTATTCAGTCAACATTTTCTGAATACCAAGTATGTGCTAGGCACAGTGAAAGATGTAGGATATATAAACATGAATAAGATTTAAAGTCTTTATTTTGAAAGTTCGTGTTCAAATCACTGGAGAGAGATTCAAACATGTAATCCGGAATAGGCTGGAATATAGTAATATTGAAGCTACAAGGAAACTGCTGTAGAAGGAGCAACTAAATCTGTTAGGGGAGTCAGGGAAAGATTTATAGAATAGGTGGTAATAAAGGTGAGTCTTAAATGATATAGGTGGAAGATTTCAGAGAGAAAGGAAATGTAAGAATCTTTTAGGTAGAGAGGACATAAACATGTATGTACAGTCATGGAATGCTGATGGGCCATTAAAAGTTTACTGAGTGAAGAAAAATATAGTTTGGCATAAACCACTCGTTGAAGAAATGGACCATCTTGGTTGGTGGTAGATGGTAATGATATGGTCAATGACTTCCTCAAACGTAAATCTATGATATCATCCCTTACTTAAAACTCTTTAATAGCTTATATTTACAGTTAGAGTATATCTAACTTCCTTTTGAAGTGTGCAATGCTCTGAATAGCCTTTCTTTCTCTCCTCATCTTGCAACACTTTTTTTAATACCCAATACTACATGTCACAAATTTAACTAATATTTACTGAACAAGTGTAACACATATGCTGGGAATACTGCAGTACATGAAATCAGCCCTGCTTCAGAATCTTTGTATACATTGCTCCCCTTAGTTGAAGTACTCATCCTTCCATTCATTGAATGAATACCTTTTCTCATCATTTAGATCACAGCGTCTGTGTTCACCATAGGAAAGAATTTCCTGTACATTTAATATAATGGAGACCCTGATTATATCCTCTTTTTCAATTCCTTGCTTGTTTCTTCCCACTAGATTGCAAGCTCCAGAAAGAAATATTTTTGCCTATTTTGTTCACTGTTATATCTATAATAACTAGTCCACTATCTTGTCCAGAGAAAGGAATTCAATAAGTGTTTTGAATGAATGAATAGCATTAACCACAACTTATAAATATTTTGCATTTGTTTTTATTTTACTTAATTTTATTATTTGCCTTCCAAACCAGAGTGTGAGCTCATCAGAGCAGGAACTTAGTCTTTCTCATTCACCCTCTGCCTTCCCACTGTGACTAACACAGTGTCTGGCATATAACACGTGCTAAACATTTATTTAATTAAAGAATGGAAATAAATGGAGAATTAAGTATTTAGGAAAGATGAAGAAACCATACTAAAATAGGAAATTCATGGAGAAGGGTACGGTCATTTGTTTGGTTTTATTAGCTACTTAGAGATAATGAAGAAATTAGTTCAGTTTGGACATGTTAAGCTTGACAGTCCATGTAAGTTTGGAATATGACACTGAAGAGAGAGTTCAAAATTCCTTAAGAGTAGTCATGAGTCTTCAGTGTTTGTAAATTGAAATCCTGTGAGTGAATAATATCTGAGAAAATCATGATGTATACTCTTCTCAAAATGGAGGTCAAAAAAATAAGAATGGACAACAGTTATTTTGGATTATTTTATTGAAGAATACCCTGATATTGTGATGTTAAATTTTTCTTAGGAGAGTTTAATATTAATAATAATGCAGAACTGTGATACATGTAGTCTACCAGTTTCATTTTCAACCTTATCATTTTGCAAATAGGGGAAAAAAACGAGTTTATTGATGGATTCTCACCAACAAACTTCCTATTCCACTTTTATAGGCCCACTTTTGGCCTATTATATATATGTACACACATAAAATTACATAACTTCTAAATCTACTACCAAATAATATTTTCAAAAATTGAGATTAATTGCTAGAAAATTCTATGTGTGCTGAAATTTCAAGAGCATGAAATTTATAATTGAACTTAACTAACATAAGGGCTAAAGATATATAGACAAGCAATGGCTAAAAGAGAATGACAAAGCCAGGAAAATCATATAGACATTCATTCCTAGTAAGGGTGCTATGTAGCCAGCCCTATATATGACATCACACTAAAACAAGCACCAAAATATATAGACTATCACTAGCATGGTTCCATAGAAAATTTCATAAAGTGAGGAGTGAATGAGTGTGGTGTGGATGGCAAAATTTTCTTGTGAAGGGACAAATAGTAAATATTTTACATTTACTGGGTTAAGAGGCAAAATTATGGATATTATGTAGGTAATTAACAAGAGAAGAAAAGAAATTTCATGTTGAAGAAATTCAAATGATAATAATTATACAATTCACTTTTTTCTAATACAGATCTACTAATAACAAGAATGTAATTCTTTGTTTTTTCAAAATAATATTTTGCTTAATTAGGGTTTAAATATATTGTCATCTATCATCAAAATAATGTTTCGCTGTTAATTCTGATCTGAAATGAGATTTTTACATATGTCATATTTGACAATATTTTTTCACACAGATATTGTCAAATACTTATGACAGTTTACAAGAATACAATTTTAATTGAGCATTTTTTTTTTTTTTGCTTGGAAGGCATTTACAGAATTCTATTACATTCTTCTCTTGATATTTTCCTTTTAGCCTGTCATTACATTGCAGAGTAATTATTTCCAATTGAAGGTTATGAAAGACTTTCTCTATTGCACAGCTAAGTGGATTTTTAAGTATAGAAATTTCCTTTGTACTTGAACTGAAGCTTGAAAAACACTACCTGGATCTGTAGTTAGAATTTGGAAAATATAGCCATGGCAAATGTGAATGGAAATGAATATCTTGCCTTTCATTTCACCTTCTACTGCACAGAAAGTATATGAAGTACTTTGACTTACTTGTGTGTAATAGGTAGAATTGTAAGATGACTCCCAAGATCTCCACCCCGGAATGTACACTTTGTATAGTCCCTAAGCCTGTAACTAGGATAGCGTTTTTTTTTTGTTTGTTTGTTTTTTTTTTTGAGACGGAATTTCGCTCTTGTTACCCAGGCTGGAGTGCAATGGCGCGATCTCGGCTCACCGCAACCTCCGCCTCCCGGTTTCAGGCAATTCTCCTGCCTCAGCCTCCTGAGTAGCTGGGATTACAGGCACGCGCCACCATGCCCAGCTGATTTTTTTGTATTTTTAGTAGAGACGGGGTTTCACCATGTTGACCAGGATGGTCTCGAATTTTTGACTTCGTGATCCACCCGGCTCGGCCTCCCAAAATGCTGGGATTACAGGAGGATAGCTTTTAATGCCATGATTAGATCTTGCCCCATGAGCCCTTTAAATTTGGTCTGGAGTTCAGAGACGGTGAAAATCAGAGATTCTAGTCATAAGAAGGATTTGATTTATCGCTGTTGGCCTGAAGATGGAGAGGACCATGTGGAAGAAATGTTGACAAATTTTAGAAGCTCAGAGTGGCCTCTGGCTAACAGCCAGCAAGGAAATTTGGTTTTCTGTCCTACAACTAAAAATAATTGAATCCTGCCAACAAGAATGAACTTGGGGGTGGGTTTTCCCCAGCCCCTCCGTATGAGAACTCAGCCTGGCTGACACCTTTATTTCAGCATACGGAACTGTGAGCTAATAAATGAGTATTATTTTAAGCTGCCATGTTTATGGTAATTTGTTATACAGCAATAAAAGATCAATGTGTTTGGTTTAAACAATTTTGTAAATTGTTGTTAACATGAATTTACTACAGTAAAAAATTTCATATACAAGCACTATTTTGTTTGTGAGTTTATGTTGAATCCATCAGGACATATTATCAAGTCTGAAGCAAAGCTGATTTCTAAAATAATTTGGTATTTTAAAATTGTTGGGGGCTGTTCTTCTTGCTGAGAAAAATTTCAGTCTCATCTCTGAGTGTAAAAATTATAATAAATCTTGACCACTGCTAATCTATGGAATGACTATATTATAAGGCAACCCATGATATTCTATTTCCAACAAAAATTTATGGATGGTTAAGGCATAAGGGTAAATAATGTTTACTATTGACACTTTTGGACCATTAGACTCAATTATTTTCTACAAAATTCCTAGTGAAAAACAATAAACACCTTTTTATTTTCATAAGTTTTGTAAATTTGTAAAACTAATCATCTCTGTTGTGTATGTATTTTCACTATCCGTTGTAACACCTTGGCTGATTCCACTTTGGGTTGTACCGAATTACTGTTTCCTCAAATTCAAAACTTTCTTGCCTGTAGTTGTTCCATGTAGACTATTTATAGGTACTAATGCTTCAATCAGTTTATACTCAAGATTGACCCTTCAAACAACTGAGCAGTATTGGTAACATTTATTGGTTTATCAAGAGTCACAGAAACTGCTATATGGCACTTGCCTTGTTTTTCAATTGATTACTGCTGTTGCTGTCAACATTCTTGATTCTTTGGGCAACATTTTTTTTTTTTTTTTTTTTTTTTTTTCACAAAAAGGCTAATAGTCTTAAACATATTTATTTTCTCTGAACAAATTTCCTCAGCTGCTGCAATCAAACCCATGAGTCAATTAACTCAACATTGACAAATGTCTTTCCTTGTTTAACTAACAAATGAGTAATGCAGAAACTTCGGTTACATCCTCATTTCACTTTTGACTCATGTGAAGAAATTCTGCTATAATAAGACACACCACTTGTAAATTTTAAATACTTTCTGATTATTGCTTTCTTATAGATTGCAACACTGTGATGAGTGCTTAGGTGGTGATATTCATGTTGACATATGCTGTATTACTTTAGCATGACTATAATGTCACTGCATAATAAACATGTTTTGCTTATGTTGTGTTATGACTATGTATGGCACTTTAAACATTGCAGAATTATAATTGTGTCAACTGATGGATACCGCACTTATCACTATTGAGAAGAAATGAAAGCACCAGACACAGTCTCTGCAGTGGTTTCTTTGCCATTAAAGTGCATAAACAGCCATAGATACACAAACAGATGAGCATGGCTGTGTTTTAATACAACTTTATTTATGGACACTGAAATTGGAAAATAATTTTCATGTGTTATAAAATACTCTTCTTTTGATTATTTCTTAACCATTTCAAACAGTCTCAGCTCATGAGTCCTACAAAAATAGATATCAGAACAGACTTGGCCCACAGGCCATGATAGTATTCCAGCCCCTGTTCTAAAGCTTAGATATTTCACACTTGAAGGCAAAAGAAGTCTGGGTTATTGGTCAGGGTCCCCATGTGTTACCATAGACTTGAGATTAAAGATAAATCTGGAAAGACACAAAATCTTATTTTCAGAAAAAGCACTTTGCTTAAGCCTTGATGCAAGAGGATACAAGAGTCTAATAGTCCTATGTAGTCTTCATTGGCAACTTGAGGCAGTGTTCCCTGGTGTGTCATCCATGAATCAAGCACTTTGTGGGGAATGGGGTGGTACTTATAAATGTATGTTCATGCCTACCTCCAATTTTATTTCATTAGGAACCTAAACTTTTAATAAATGATCCAGTTAATTCTTATGTATACGAAAGTTCAAGAGCAATTTTCTTAAGCTAGAGATACTTTGGTAGGTTTTTATAAATGACCAAATCAATATTTCATGGTCATGCATGAAACCAGAGGTGCCCATATATATACATATATATATATATAATCATATACTGAAATGTCAAAACCGACTGGCATAAACCAACTCGATAAATATCACACTAACAAATTGGTACTAAGACAAAGGGAAACTAGAAAAATCAGTGTATATGTATGCTAAAACATACATCACACATATAGAAATATATACATATACACTCACATACACACATAACTTTTTGTCTCTCAGTAGGAAATAGTTTAACATACCTACAAAATTTGAGTAATTTTCACCTTATAATTATTCTGGCTATAATTTCATATATCAATATCTATGATAATCAGATGTTTGTATGTTGGGAAAGTATTAGAAGAAAGGTGGAAAATAATTTTAAATCGGAGTTAAATTCATATTTTATCCCTCAAAATCCTTTCCTTTGATTTCTTTGAAGCTTTGAGGTTTATTCTAGCTGAATAGGCCAACATTTAATGTAAGTGGTTCTTTTTTTTTTTTTTTAATTTAATACTTAGACAATACAGGGGTTCTGGAACATCCTCATTTGTTTTAATTAAAACTTTCAATGTTTAGGATATGTTTGCATAAACCCAACTCTCAAATATAAGAAAATATTTAGCAAAATATTAAGCAAAATAATCATTGCTTAATACATAGCAGAGACCACAGACTAACAAAGGGCAAAAATGATGTCAAGTTTTTAGAGTGCATCTAGGTATACTTGCTTATAAAAGCCTACATTGGAAGTCAAATTGGCATTATAAAGGAAGTATAATCTGAATTTAGAGCATTCCATAGCAGCCAGTTAATGATAACATACATATTACCATACCTTAACATATACACTTCAACACATTTGAGAAGCTTGTACTCATTTAAAAAGAAAGATGTGGCTGGGCACTGTGGCTCATACCTGTAATCCCAGCACTTTGGGAGACTGAAGCGGGAGGATCACCTGAGGTCAGGAGTTGAAGACCAGCCTGACCAACATGGTGAAACCCCATCTCCACTAAAAATTAAAAATTAGCCAGGTGTGGTGGCACAGGCCTGTAGTTCCAGCTACAGAGGCTGAGGTAGGAGAATCGCTTGAACCCAGGAGGCGGAGGTTGCAGTGAACCGAGATTGCGCTGCCGCACTCCAGCCTGGGCACTCCATCAAAAAAAAAATTGCAAGATTTATTACATAATCAATATTGCAGCAGTAGCAGAAATTTTTACAATTCAAAAAAATTAAAAATTTCACTACATTAAATAAATATTCGTATGCTCCCCAGTTAAAATACACTCATTATTTTCACTGTTAACAGTCATAGTGGAGATAAAACTTCACATCCTGCATTAATCACAACTGTGTTCCATGTCACCTCCTTATCATTGTAAAGGTCATTTATAGTAACAGCGTTAAGTAAATTCTAATTATATTCATCAGTCTCCAATTGTTAGATAATTAGGTTGCTTGCTGATTTTTAAATTTAAAAATTGCATTCAAGCAACAACTAACTAGAAGGCAACCAGTCCAGTGTTCCCCACCATTAGGTGGAGACTGGGGTTAAATAGAAGATGGCTTTCCCTGTTAGATCAATAGACCAGTTCTGTTCCCACTCCTCCTACTCAGCAGTTAGTACGTTACTGATAACGGAACAGAATTGTTCAAACTCCTTTTCCTCTTTTCTTGGACACATGACCAGATTAAAGTTTCTCATACAATTAGATTTGGCCACATGACAGGGTTCTGGATGATGGGACATTAGCTTAAGCAATGTGCAACATTTTTAGGCTAGCTCATATGTATATTTAATCATACCTACCCACCAACATCCATGATCTTCATTCTTGCATTGAAAGGAAACTACTATACCACCCTGGCAGCCATGTGATAAAGAGGTCAGAGATTCCATTAACATGGGTCCCTGAATCACTAAGTGAAACAGAGTGTCGCCCACTTTTCAATAATCTAGAATTGCTCAGGGGCATTTTGTAAGAAATAAACTTCTGGTTGTTTAAGCAATTAGAAATGTTGGGTGTGAATTTATTTCAGCAGTTACTATTATATTATTAAATGTAATTAGAGATACACGCAAATAGAAGATTGTGTTTTTCTCTCCTTTCCAAGGCAAAACTGCTAGCACTTTTGTCTCTCCAGGCCTGCACTACTCCTGATTTTATTGTTATCAGCAGTTTCTACTTTAGCCTATAGTAAAAGCCTAAGGGTATTAGCTCTATGCTCTCCTCTCCATACAAAATGTGGCTGAGCCTTACCCAATTTCTAGTATCACATCTAAAATGGTAAGAATGATCATTTAACACTGTAGGCCCAGTTCTAAATTGACAACTTACATAATACAAAAATCAAATATATCAACATTTATAAAACAGAATACATTAGAGTTGTCTGAAACCTCCAAAAGTGATTGCTACTTTGCAGACATAGTTCTATCTAGAATAGTCAGAGCTGGTATTATGTTAGATTGTTTTGGCAACCAATATTTATTCATTTTATTACAATTAAATGCAAAGAAAAGAATGTTGCTTCTGCAAATTTCAGGAATGTTTGCTCTTTTGCCAGTGATAACATTGACATATAATTATGCACATTATCTGCTCTATCTATTATGAACTTAACCATAAAGTAACTGTAAAATTACATCACATGGTATTCTTAGGTATGAACAAAATATGAGATTTCTTAAATGCAACGTGCATCATCTCTGTATGTATCTAATCTTAAGTAGGTCTTCAATTTAACTCTGCATTCCTTAAATTCATCTGACAGCCGATCTTATTTCCTGTGATAGCTCCTCCAGACTTTTCTACTCTTCTACAGTGACCATCCCCAACCCTGCATTTCTCATTTTCAGCATTTGATATTACTGAGATGATGCAGACCATCATACACGAGTTGCTCAAATTCTTTGGCTTTCCCTCATCTTTATCTTCATTTATATATTTACTACTCTTACTTTCCACAGCATATGAATAACTTTCCATCAGCTCTTTCCAGCCTTGTCATATGCCTCCTGTAATCTAAATACACACCCATTCTTACTCTTGACTCCATGTATTTCTGTCTCCTCCAGTTTTTTTCTATCAGACCTCCTCTTTTTACCAGCACATGCAATTTTCTCCTCTATCAATTTCTTTTTCTCATTCTGAAGCAAGATTCTACATATCCATAAAGACCAAAAAATGAAATAAAGAAAATCATCCCCAAGGCTTCTCAATGTCATCTCATCTTTCTCCTCCTTTTCACAAATATTTAAAAGGAAAACTATACTTTCTTTCCTTCCCCAGACACTGGTTTCTTAATTATTCTTAATCTAAATAAGAAGTAGACTGGAAATTGTCAGCTGAAGATGAGCTAAGACATAGAAATAGAAGCGCAAAGGCAGGATGATGTAAAAGGATGACACACTTGGAGGAAAACATTTATGTTGGATGGTAAACTTGTGTATTTTCAGGGGAAGAATAAGAGAAAGGGCTGGAAAAGTAGAATATGATATTTTACAGAGGGCTCTGAATAGCAAGAACTGCACGATATTCAGTGCTTTCATTGAAATTATTTTATTTTATTTTATTTGCAGAGACAAGTGAACATTTATTTTTGTACCTTTCCTCCCATGTATATTTCAAGTCTTTTTCACAACAAGGCCCCAGGAATCTCCAGATTCACTTAGGTCCCTGGGCTTGTCCACTGCTGCAGGATTCTTAGGGAGCCTTGTACAAATGCTAGAGTTACTCAGTTACCAACATTAAACCCTAGGATAGGAGATGCAGCAAAGCAGGACTCCTTCCTCCATGGAATGTGCTGATTTCAGACGAGGGGGCAGCCAATGTAGAAAACGTCATAATATTTCCCTTGGAACTGGACTCTGATGAGAGGTGCTTACCATAAACATAAGCTACTGTTTTTTCTTTTCTTTTTTGAGACAGCTTCACTCTTGTTGCCCAGGCTAGAATGCAATGGTGCGATCTTGGCTCACCACCACCTCAGCCTCCCAATTTCAAGTGATTCTCCTGTCTCAGCCTCCTGAGTAGCTGGGATTACAGGCATGAGCCACCACACCTTGCTAATTTTTGTAGTTTTAGTAGAGATAGGGTTTCGCTATCTTGGTCAGGCTGGTCTTGAACTCCCAACATTAGGTGATCTGCCCTCCTCGGCTTCCCAAAGTACTGGGATTATGGGCATGAGCCACTGCACCCAGCCAGCTACTGTCTTTTCTTTGACCCTTCCTTTCTGGTTTTTGAAGATAAAGCAGGAAATAATCTTCTCTAAAGATACTTGATACAAAGTCTCCAAAACCGAAAAACACATGCTTCCACTTCATTTATAAAAATTTATTGCAGTTTGGCACCTGGGTCTAGTTCAGCTGGCCAATGAGCTAATTGATATGTTCACCCCAAGAGCCAGGTGTGCCCATCTCCTTAAGGAAGACCACTCTACTTCTGGTAGCATGATGGGCCACTGAGAGGTGGAAAGGGTGCAAGAACTATGCGATCTCCTGGAAATGCTTCCCTGGGAAGGCAATTTCATGAATGAGGTCTTCCAATCAAATCACACAAAAATTCCCCAGGTGGTCCTCGGTCACCGTGTTGTCTGTCAGAGGGATGGTCTTATTATTGACCTTGGCTTGTCTATGTTTCAAATTGAATTCCCAGATAGACTTCAGATTTGGAAGTCCCCTGGTCACATAAGGTTCCACTATACACAGCATTTTTAAATTCTGGGGGGTGATTTTTACAAAGACACCACAAAAAATTTTTTTAGGTGAAGACTTGCAATGGTTTTCTGCATCAGTAAACTCACGCCATCAATCCTTTCGATGTGTACAACAGAGGCCAAGGAATGTTTATCTGGCAATTCCAAGGTGTGAGGTTTCACTTCTAGTCGTCTGACATGCACCTTGTCATGTGTCTGCCGCCAGGAATCATGTAAGAATGATTCCAGTTGCTTAAACCTGGGCCCTTTTCCTTTCTTCTGCTTCTTCTTTGCCAAAAGTGCCTGCTTTGCCTGGGTTGCTTTGAGGGCTTGATAAGTCTTCCTCTTTTTCAGGAGATTTTCTGGAACCAAAGGGATTTTTCTTTGCTCTTGCTCTGCCATCTTTCCAGTGTAGCCTATTTATTTATTTTTTGAGATGGAGTCTCACTCTGTCACCCAGGCTGGAGTGCAGTGGCCTGATCTTTGATCCCTGCAACTTCTGCCTCCAGGGTTCAAGCAATTCTCCTACCTCAGCCTCCTGAGTAGCTGGGAATACAGGTGCTTGCCTGGCTAATTTTTTGTATTTTTAGTAGAGACAGGGTTACCGTGTTAGCAAGGATGGTCTTGATCTCCTGACCTTGTGATCCTCCCACCTTGGCCTCCCAAAGTGCTGGGATTACATGCCTGAACCACTGTGTCTGGCCCATTGCAATTATTTTTAAGCAAACAAATACTTCACAATCTTTAACACCACCAAATATAAGCAGAAACAATTTAAAATCAGAAAAATATATAACAGAGACCCAGCTACTCTTCTCAGTTCCACCTCCTAGTCTTTGGCTCTATTTTGTCTCTTCCTATGACTGTACATTTCTGCCTTTAAAGCAAATCCAATGATCAATGTCCTATTACACTATGATATACTTCACAGCTTTATTTGTCACTATCAGAATGAAGATTTACACATACTATATTTGACATAGCATATGACAGGCAGTGAATACAAATATGAATGTGTGAATAAGTCATTAATAAAGGAAATTCCGGTTAAAAGCATGATAAATAACTGCTTACCATTACTTCTAAGATTTCCTATGGGCTTTTTGAGATATCATCCTTTCTCAAGGTT
Organism: Sapajus apella; assembly: GCF_009761245.1. Classification (NCBI taxonomy): domain Eukaryota; kingdom Metazoa; phylum Chordata; class Mammalia; order Primates; family Cebidae; genus Sapajus; species Sapajus apella. Next base: position 17,145,564 of record NW_022436985.1, read on the forward strand.
TCTGTGATTATAATAGGGAGCTTCCTGAGTTGCTAATTCACCCTTATAAACAGATGTGCTCTTTTAGGAGGTAAATGTATATGATTGTCACTGATCCTTTCAAGCTTTTGATATATAATGGTATTTATGCAGTTATGATGTGTAATGGCATTTCATGTCCCTATTGAAGCAAGTTATGGCAGACCTAATATGTACACAACTACGTGCAGGAAATGAAAAGCTTACTGTGTGCCAGACATTGTTATATAGGCTTTATATTTACTAACTTTTTAAATTTGTAAAACAAAAAAGGGTGGCCCAGAGAAGTCAAGAGTTTGGACAAAGGCCATATAAGTAGTGAGTGTAAAACACAGGTGAGTATCAGGCTCATTCTCTTATTATGGCATCATTTGGGCCATTCCTAGGGCACCGAAAGTATCCACATGTATATATAAAAATTGTTTTAAATTTTAAATCCAGTAAAAATAATTCATGCAGATAAGAAAGGCAAGGAGCGCTTTCACAAAAATGCCACCATTTAAGGGAAAGTTATCAGAGAAAAGAGATACTATACTTTTCCCCAATAATAAACTACTTGGGTTAGTTTACCTGCTGTCAGGTTAGAAATCAGGTGACATTGCTCTCTACTAACTAAACAGGTACTAATTTTTTTTTTCTTTATAGTAGGGAAGGTCCAAGATAAGTTATGGACTGCAGACTCCAGAGGGACAAATGGAAATTGAAATTTCCCCTGCAAATATCGGAGACTGGCCAGGCATGGTGGCTCATGCCTATAATCCCAGCACTTTGGGAGGCCAAGGTGGGTGGATCACCTGAAGTCAGGAGTTCGAGACCAGCCTAGCCAACATGGTGAAACCCTGTCTGTACTAAAAATATAAAAATTAGCCGGGCGTGGTGGTGGGTGCCTGTAATCCCAGCTACTTGGATGGCTGAGGCCGGAGAATTGCTTGAACCCAGGAGGCAAGGGTTGCAGTGAGCTGAGATCCTGCCACTGCACTCTTGTCTGGGCAACAAGAGCAAGGCTGTCTCAAAAACAAACAAACAAATAACAAATATCAGGCACCTGAGAAAGAAGAGAGAAGAGCAAAGAGAGAGGCAGAAGTAAAAACTAATTTCATAGACATCTACATGAATATTTCTATAAGTTTCTATAGATATTTCAATGTATATACAGGTCTTGCCTTCCAACAGTTTAATTTAAGGCCAGCCTTATTTCTTAATACTTTGATTCTTGGTCACAAGGAAGATGCTAGTATTCTGCACAAAAGAAAGGATATGAACAGAGACTTCTCAAAAGAAGACATTTTTGCAGCCAACAAACACATGAAAAAAAGCTCATCATCACTGGTCATTAGAGAAATGCAAATCAAAACCACATTGAGATACTATCTCCTGCCAGTTAGAATGGCAATCATTAAAAAATCTGGAGACAACAGATGCTGGAGAAGATGTGGAGAAATAGGAACACTTTTACACTGTTGGTGGGAGTGTAAACTAGTTCAACCACTGTAGAAGATGATGTAGCTATTCCTCAGGGATATAGAACTAGAAATACCATTTGATCCAGCAATCTCATTACTGGGTATATACCCAAAGGATTATAAAACATTCAATTATAAAAACACATGCACACGTATGTTTATTGTGGCACTATTTACAATAGCAAAGACTTGGAACCAATCCAAATGCCTGTCAATGATAGACTGGATAATGTGGCACATACATACCATGGAATACTATGCAGCCATAAAAAAGGATGAGTTCATGTCCTTTGCAAGGACGTGGATGAAGCTGGAAACCATCATTCTCAGCAAATTGACATAAGAACAGAAAAACAAACATCACATGTTCTCCCTCCTAAGTGGGTTTTGAGCAATGAGAACACATGGACACAGGGAGGGGAACATCACACACTGGAGCCCGCCAGTGGGTGGAGGGACTAGGGGAGGGATAGCATGGGGTGGGAGTATTGGGGAGGGATAACATTAGGAGAAATACCTAATGTAGATGACAGGGGGATGGATGCAGCCAACCACCATGGCACATGTATACCTATGTATCAAACCTGCACAATCTGCAAATGTACCCCAGAACTTAAAAGTATAATAAAAAAGAAAAGAAAAAGATGTGCTCATTATCAGAGTCATTTCAATAATCTAGGGGCTATATTAGCACATCATTGTCTTTAAGAAGATCTATAGGCCACGCTAGGTTATTCTCTTCATCAGTCTTTCAGACACCAGCATTTCAGCTGAGGTAATAGCTTATTAGTTACAGAGACTAGTAGGGTCAGCAGATCCAGGTTCAAATAAAGAGAGATTTCAGTTTATTGAACAAAAAAATCCTGTAGATGCTACCTGAGGTTACAATTTAGCAAGCAAGAAGCCATTAACTTCTTTATTAAATAGACATATGCTATGTATATGATAAGGGGGAAGTGGAGATTCCTCTCCAGTCTCACTAAGTCAAGACAGGGTCATGGAAGGTGAAATAGAATCAAATAAGAAAGAGACAGCTCAGTATATGAAGAGCTGGAGGTTGATTTCTCTGAAGGATGGCATTAGCACAGCTTATTTCCATGATATCTTTCCAGAAAGTTAAGCATTTTTTCTTCCAGTATGTCATGTTTTCCAAGTACTACAGAAATACTCCATGATTCAGAATACAGACTCGATTGGAATTGTTTTGAGTTTTTCTGACATTTGTTACATGATACAAGATTTTAAACCTTGCTACTAATTAACTAGAATGAAATGCTTAACATAAGCTCATTTTATTGAGAACCCATATGCTTACTTTTAAAAATACAAAATATGTAGTATTTGCAGAGACACATTCTTTTACTTAGCAGAAATATGTCATATAGATGACGGGGAGATGAATGCAGCAAACCATTGTTTGTGTGTGTGAGGCAAGAGAGCCAGGAAGTAATATTCAATAAAATTTCGGAATTTACCCAAGTAGCAATAATTTTAAAAGGGATAAATATAAATAGTTGTATGGTCTTATCTGAGCACAGTGTTCTAGAATGACCTAATCTTCACCACAGGCATGCAGATTAATATGCACTGACAGCAGCATTTCATACATTTGGTAAGGTATTTATCTGCATTCCACTTAAGAAACAGCTCAGTGTCATATGTAAAAGCAGAGAGATCATTTATTTCTTTGCATTTCCAAGAGAAATGTTCCGTGCCATAGGATTCTTTAAAGGATAAATGTCTTTTTAAGAGGCAAATCAAAACAAATAAGCTGTGTATAGATCTATGAAATACATGTCAAAAGAGTTTATAAAAATGAATATTTACAAATATTGAACTGTCTCCTCTGTATTGTGTTAAAGTGGGTAATGAAAACTTCCTAACCTTGTGATCTAGTTGAGTAATTGAAAAAAGCTGAGATTTTTGAAAGGATATTATAAAAATAAATCTATTTATGCATGTCTTCTGCATCACTGTAGAGTTCTTTCCACCTCACCTCATTTTCCCACCTGTTTGGAAAGATATGTTCTGGCAGAGTATCTAGGACTTAATATCATTCCTAACCAAATTCAAATTGAATTCCAGCCTCATAACATCAAATCTCTGGGAGATAAAACCTGGCCACATACAAAGAACATAAACTGTTCCTTTACAAGATGGCAGGTATCTGGCATATGATTTGGGTTTTATTTAAACAAGCTGATTAGCAGTATCACATTGGCAAGTTCATTGTTTATAATCATTCTATTTCATTTGCCTATAAAAAGTGAAAGCACACATTTTGTTTTATAAGCCTGGTATGAATCAATAGGGATTTTTCCACCTCAAGAAAATACTGCAGACCTAAAAGCAAGAAGGAAAAAGGATAAGTGCAAGAGATTTTAAAGCCCACCAACAATGCTGTAAGAAGAAAATTTCTGCTAACAATTACACCATTAACCACACTCGAATTTCTGTGGGAAAAATAATAGAGACACCAATAAATCTCACTGGATTTCCTACCTAAAACCAGTGTAGATGAATGGACTCACATCAGACTAGGCTCTCAATAAGAAAAAAAAAAAAAAAAAAAAAAGATTATTACTTTTAAATAGCACTCCTTGCCAAAAGAGTCTTAGCACTTTCTCAAGAAAACCAACACATTTATTTTTGAAAAAGTAAGTAATTAAACTTGTTTGCTGATTGGTGTTTGACAACTGAATGTTTGAATTCAGATATTTTTAGTACAAATAATGTCATTTTTACATCCACAAGGCTGTTTTCTATATCCTCTCACTCAGTATCTTCTCTTCTAACCCAACCCAACAATTCTTAAACCATATCCTCAACTATTTGATGTTCTTGATTTTTCCATTTGTGTTCTCAATTCTAATGTTTTTAAGATCCTTTTTTTTTTTAACATCTTTATGCTTTTTTTTCAAAGTATGGAAGGAGGCAATGTCTGTATCACTCAGCTTAAGTTTCTATTGCAAATATGATTGAAGCATGGAAATAACTCATCAGAATTTAATATTAGATACATCCTTTTGGAAGGATTAGAAAAGAGATTGGAAATAACTAGAAGCAAAGAGTATAGCCGTCATCTAAGTGAGAAAATTATAATTTGAAGAGATCTATTTGATACGTAAATAGTACTTAAAAAGAACAGAATTTGGTACTAACCCATTAACGGAAGTGAAGAAAAATGAGAAGTTAAAGGTGGTTGCCATCTTTCTGATCACCATGTTGAACTCACTACAGTAAGGTAGTTAAATATTCCAAAGCCAGAATACTAGCCTTTACTACTTCCTAGCTGTGTGACCTTGGGTAAGTTACTTATACTTTTTCTTTATCAAATAATATTAATAATTATTATTTCATAGGAATTTTGTGAACATTGAGTTAATATTTGTGACTACACTTAACAATGAATGGCATTTAATAAACATGTAGTAAGTTTTAGTTACCGCTTTTGTACTTTGTAATTAATATCATAATACTTATTGTTTCAATATAGTCAAGTTACAAGCCATAATTTCAATTTTGACATCTGTGTTAGGTAAATGCTAGCATTTCTTAATTTTCCATCTTTCAGCTATGATACTGGCAATTTTTTGTCTTATTTGGTATTATTTCAATTTAACCAGATTGGCTTGGGCTTTTCAAAAACATGAATATTTATCCTTGGTTTGACTGATTAATCTAATCCTTGGTTTGATTGATTAATAACTTATTTTCTTCATAATATACATTAAAGTTACCTAAAATGTACCTAAAATTAAAAGGTTTTCCTCATGCCACCCCAAATTATCTTGGGTGTCACTTTGTTTAGACACATCTTGGGATATACTATCCCATGTCATGTTAGCTCACATGAAATTAGAGGACCAAATTGAAAGTTGGATGGCAGCAGCCATAAATCTTACCCTTGGCTGCCTTGATTATGCTAAATCTAATTATTATGATCACTCTTATATTTCACCATGGTCCCAAGCTGCTATTCCAAAAATCTAAGAGATGGCCGTGATCAAACCCAGGTAGTCCCCACTACCATCACCTGCTGAGGCTTCGCCTAAAGTTTATAGGCCCAGAACACCAATCCAAAAGATTAGGAATAATTGATTCTCACTTAATTCTGTATTTTGCTATTGTTGCTTTGTTTAGTTTGTTTCTTTGTTTAGGAATCAGGGTATTAGTGGCTCCAGTATCTGTCTGAATAGACTGGGAAAGGTGAGGCATTAGGGTTATAAGAGTAGCAGGGATCTAAAAAACACCCAAAACAATGACTGTACAAACACACTTGCTTCTAAAATTATCTTTAAACCCTACACTAGTCTATAAAGAAATTCAACCTATTTGAGGTTTATTTACCAAGGATCTCTAATTCTTTCACAAAGATTTTTTAAAATATATATATGTAGATTGCAGAATTTTTTTTCAAAGTTTTGTAGACACAGTGTCTCACTATGTGTCCGGGGCTGGTCTCGTACTCCTAGGTTCAAGCAATCCCCCTGCCTTGGCCTCCCAAGGTGCTGGGATTACAGGCATGAGCCACTGTTCTCAGAAGAAATAACTCTTAAGAAATGACTTTTTTTTTTTCAAAGATTTAACTGCTTGATTAAAATCTTTACAAAAATATTAGACCTTTATATGTCTCAAGTGCATTGAACATATTTTTCATTGACAAAAGAATCTGATCCTAATTGCTTATCTATGCATAAAGATCACATATGATTTGCTTCTGACTACTTCCTCAACTTCGTTTCACTCTATTCTTCCCGGCATGCATCACTGTCCAAGCACATTGGATTTAGTATTCTTCACACACCTTAAGTTCATTTATGCCTCCAGATCTTCACACTTCCCATTGTTCTTCTAGCCATTCAGACTTCACCTCAATGTCACTGTCTCAGAGAAGCCAATCATCCTTTGAATGTTGTCCCTCACTCATTATCACACACCCTGTTTTTATTCCTTTTTACATTTATCACATGAAATCACCAAGTTTTTAAAATATTTATGTGTTTATTGTCTGTCTCCTTGAGTAGAACACAAATTATGTAAAAACAGTATTTTTACTATTGTGCACTTTATTCATTTTCATTTTATTTATTTTATTTTTTATTTTTCTGTCTCTTATTGGTATTTCATTGCCATCTGTCACTTTTAAAAGGGTGTTTATTCTTTTAAACTGCAGAAAGACCATACTTATTCTTCATAAACATAACTTCTTTTCCTGTAGATTCTCTGAACAAATGACTCATTTAAAATTAGTATATTTAAGGCATAGTGGACTAAATTCTACTTCTTTTTTAAAAATTCTACATATGAGAAGCTTTAGTCTGTTTATCCCCAAGATTTTATAGTATTTAAGACAATAGCTGGGTACTGTGGCTCATGCCTGTAATCCCAGCACTTTAAGAGGGCAAGGCAGGCAGGTTGATTGAGCCCAGGAGTTTGAGAGAAGCCTGGGCAACATAGTGAGACCTCATCCCTATAAAAAATACAAAAATTAGTCTGATGTCTTGGTGCATGCCAGTAGCCTGAGGTGGGAGGATGACTTGAGCCTCGGAGGTTAAGTCTGCAGTGAGCTGTGATCATTCCACTGTACTGCACTCCAGCCTGGGCAACAGAGCAAGACACCATCTCAACTCAAAAACAAACAAACAAACAAAAAAGATAAGGATAAGATCACAAGATCCTCAGTATTTTCTACTGTGCAGAGCATATGTGGTCTACATTGGTTGATTTCTGATACAGTCCATTGTAGCTATACAAAAGAAGAGGCTCATTTTAGGATGTAGTGGTAGGAAACAATACAAACAATATTTATACAAATGCCCACATCCATTTGGGTCTCATTCTCCTTCAAAAACAACAACAACAACATGTAGATGAATAGGACACAGCTTTGTCCCATCTGGATAGTGAAGGTGTCTGCTGAGAATGGCAATCAGACTTCACACTGAACTATCTGTGAGAAAGCTGCTTCTGGAATAAGATTAGTAGAAAGAAGCTAGGTGGTCAAAGACTAAATTAAACAATAAGGGTTTAGCAGTCCATAAATAATCACCAGACTTTACCTGGAAGACATGATAATGGAACTGATTTTCTAATATATTCAGAAGTAGCCAAAACAATCCACGCCAGCTATTATTTAACAACGTATCAAATCTTTATCCAAACGTAGGATGAGACGTGGACTTAATATAGAAATACTATAAATACTATCCTGTCCCCAAATATGGAAGCCATCTATATATTTGTATTTTCTTGGCTTTCATACCTACTTAATGTTTTAAAATGATGCTATCATGAGGCATGCCCAAATACCACAGAGTGCAAAGGGTTTCTTAGAAAACCCTAATGATTTGGTCACTGCTGGCACAAGTGTACTCCAAAAAATCTGGCTCCTGCATCTAACAAAAATTCAAGTTATAGAGACTCATCTAAGCCATGAAAATGAAGCTTTTATTGCTGTTTTGAACTCCCAAATTTATAATATATTCGTTCTGCACAATTCAATCACAGTAATTTTTTTCAAAGCATAAAATTTAAGACACATTCAAAAGAAAACTAGCAATTTCACCTTAATTCATTCTGTAAATAATTTGAAATATTTTAAGAATTGAAAATACACTTCTGCCCACAATTGACATTTAAAGATAATTAAATACAATTATTCCTATTGAAAGCCGAAACATTTGAAAGAGAGCTGTTGCCAAGTTAGAAATTCAAGATATCAATTAAATACCATTTTATTCTGGCAAATAACAACTGAACTCATAAACACTATACAGACATTGGCAACTCTTCTGCACACCTGTTACTGCATACTATAATGTTTAATTAATCAGAGTATTTAGTAAGTCATTTGAAATTGTTAGTAATCAAAGTTGAGAGCAGAATATAGATATATATTGTCCTTTCTTACTGAAAAAACATTACCATATATAAACAACTGGTGACCAGCATTTGGCCTTGCAAAGTAAGAATTATAGCATAGACTTGACTCTCAGTCAGGTGGCATGGATGTTGAGCTTTTGCTTTTCTTTAGAATTGGCAGGAAAAGCCTGTCTTGTGAGACGTATGTATTGACCTCAAAGGGTGAAATGCAGGGTACTATTTACTCAGGTGAAAAAATACAAAGCTTCATGTGTTGTTCAATGGGGATCAAACAAAGAAGACTCCAAAGAATGTACTGTATGTGTGACTTTCAGAAATTGACTGTTGCATTTCCAATATTAAACTGTAAGCCAGAAATACCAAAAGTTTTAGGGTAGTAGCAATTTTATACATGATAATTTTTCAAATAGAAGATTTTTATAATGTTTTTACATAAACAATAGGGAAATCATAGGAATGATTTCCTCGATGTCCTAATTAGGCTTTTTATGAAAGCCATAAGGGTAATAATCTACTGAGTTGAATGAATAACTTTTACAATTCTTATTGGAAAATTTCTTTTTTTTTAAATTGTACTTTAGATTCTGGGGTACATGTGCAGATCATGCAGGATTGTTGCATAGGTACCTACATGGCAAGCTGGTTTGCTGCCTTCATCCCCCCATCACCTGTATCTGGTATTTCTCCCCACGTTATCCTTCCCCAGCCTTCCCACTCCCCCGCTGCCCCTTCTCTAGCTCCCCACAACTGACCACAGTGTGTGATGCTCCCCTCCCTGTGTCCATGTGTTCTAATTATTCAACACCCACCTATGAGTGAGAACATGCCGTGTTTGGTTTTCTGTTCTTGTGTCAGTTTGCCAAGAATGATGGTTTCCAGATTCATTCATGTCCCTATGAAGGACACAAACTCATCTTTTTTTATGGCTGCATAGTATTCCATTAGTATTCCATGGCATGTATGTGCCATATTTTCTTTATCCAGTCTATCATTGATGGACATTTGGGTTGTAAAATTTCTTTTTTTTCCCCATGTATTTATTTTATTGCATTTTAGGTTTTCGGGTACATATGAAGAACATGCAAGATTGTTGCATAGGAACACACGTGGCAGTGTGATTTGCTGCCTTCCTCCCCATCACCTACATCTGACATCTCTCCCCTTGCTATCTCTCCCCAGCTCCCCACCCCCCACTGTCCCTTCCCTATTTCCCCCCAACTGACCCCAGTGTGTAGTGCTCCACTCTCTGTGTCCATGTGTTCTCATTGTTCAACACCCGCCTATGAGTGAGAACATGCGGTGTTTGATCTTCTGCTCTTCTGTCAGTTTGCTGAGAATGATGGTTTCCAGGTTCATCCATGTCCCTACAAAGGACACAAACTCATCGTTTTTGATGGCTGCATAATATTCCATGGTGTATATGTGCCACATTTTCCCTATCCAGTCTATCATTGATGGGCATTTGGGTTGGTTCCAGGTCTTTGCTATTGTAAACAGTGCCGCTATGAACATTCGTGTGCATGTGACCTTATAGTAGAACAATTTGTAATCCTTTGGATATATACCCAGTAATGGGATTGCTGGGTCAAATGGAATTTCTATTTCTATGTCCTTGAGGAATCGCCACACTGTCTTCCACAATGGTTGAACTAATTTACACTCCCACCAACAGTGCAAAAGTGTTCCTATTTCTCCACATCCTCTCCAGCATCTGTTGTCTCCAGATTTTTTAATGATCACCATTCTAACTGGCGTGAGATGGTATCTCAATGTAGTTTTGATTTGCATTTCTCTGATGACCAGTGATGATGAGCATTTTTTCATATGTTTATTGGCCTCATGTATGTCTTCTTTTGTAAAGTATCTGTTCATATCCTTTGCCCACTTTTGAATGGGCTTGTTAGTTTTTTTTCTTGTAAATCTGTTTTAGTTCTTTGTAAATTCTGGATATCAGCCCTTTGTCATATGGGTAAACTGCAAAAATTTTTTCCCATTCTGTTGGTTGCCGATTCACTCTAATGACTGTTTCTTTTGCTGTGCAGAAGCTGTGGAGTTTGATTAGGTCCCATTTGTCTATTTTGGCTTTCGTTGTCAATGCTTTTGGTGTTTTGGTCATGAAGTCCTTGCCTACGCCTATGTCCTGAATGGTTTTGCCTAGATTTTCTTCTAGGGTTTTTATGGTGTTAGGTCTTACGTTTAAGTCTTTAATCCATCTGTAGGTAATTTTAGTGTAAGGTGTCAGGAAGGGGTCCAGTTTCTGCTTTCTGCACATGGCTAGCCAGTTTTCCCAACACCATTTATTGAACAGGGAATCCTTTCCCCATTGCTTGTTTTTGTCTGGTTTGTCAAAGATCAGATGGTTGTAGATACGTTGTGATGCCTCCAAGACCTCTGTTCTGTTCCATTGGTCTATATCTCCGTTTTGATAACAGTACCATGCTATTTTGATTACTGTAGCCTTGTAGTATAGTTTGAAGTCTGGTAGTGTGATGCCTCCCACTTTGTTCTTTTTGCTTAGAATTGACTTGGCTATGCGGGCTCTCTTTTGGTTGCATTTGAAGATTAAGGTGATTTTTTCCAGTTCTGTGAAGAAGGTCATTGGTAGCTTGCTGGGGATAGCATTGAATCTGTAAATTACTTTGGGCAGTATGGCCATTTTCACGATATTGATTCTTCCTAACCATGAACATGGAATGTTTCTCCATCTGTTTGTGTCCTCTCTTATTTTGTTCAGCAGTGGCTTGTAGTTCTCCTTGAAGAGGTCCTTTACGTTCCTTGTTAGTTGTATTCCTAGGTATTTTATTCTCTTCGTGGCAATTGTGAATGGAAGTTTGTTCTTGATTTGGCTCTCTTTAAGTCTATTATTGGTGTATAGGAATGCATGTGATTTCTGCACATTGATTTTGTATCCTGAGGCTCTACTGAACTTGCTTATCAGTTTCGGGAGATTTGGGGCTGAGACGATAGGGTCTTCTAGATATACAATCATGTCATCTGCAAATAGAGACAATTTGACTTCTTCCTTTCCTATGTGAATGCCCTTTATTTCTTTTTCTTGCCTGATTGCTCTGGCTAGAACTTCTAGTACTATATTAATAGGAGTGGTGAGAGCGGGCATCCTTGTCTGGTGCCACATTTCAAGGGTAAAATTTCTAATGATGGAAGCTAATGCTCTATGTTGTAGACAGCCTTCAGATGAATAAAAATGGTCACTAAATTCTATGATATCAATCTGATCAGATTGTCATCAACAAATTATTTACAAAGCATGTACATGCTTACTCAGTGTTGGATATAAGACCCAAACCCTGATCTCAAAAGAATTTACAACTGCAATGGCTCACCTCAGTGTAAATTCTCCCTGTTTATCTATAAAACTTTGTACAACTGCAATTTTAGCTAGCAATTTTATCTTCCATGGGTCTCAGTTTTCTTATTTATAAAATGAGGACATTATGATAGATTATTTACAAAGCTCCTGTTAGGTATGAAATTCTGAGATACCATAAAAAATAATTGCAAGAGTTATCCTGAGTGGTAAAGCTGGGGTTTGACCTGGGAGTGTGAAATATGGGGATTTAATAAACAGAAATAAGGGAGGAGCACATTCCAGGGAAGTGGAATTGAGTGAGCTCAGGTTAGAGGTGAGAAGTCTTGTGATGAGATGGACTGACTTGAGTGGAGACTCACATTGGAGATCAGTAGGACAGAAAGTTGGCTGGTAAGTTGGGCCAGATGGTGGAATGACTTGAATGTTTAGCTGAGGGTTCAGGTTTTATTTAAGAGGGAAAAGTGTTTTCTAAGGAAGAATAGTAACATTTGCAAAGTATTTGCCATTGGAATTTATAAGACTGGCATATATAGTTATGTCACAGGGAATACATCTAATTTGAAAGCTATAGGAAAGTAAGAACAGGTATATAAAGAACAGTAGTCAGGAGGTTTCAGCTGGAAGTATAAAGGAAGAAACAGAAATGTTATACCATGCACATGCCACCAAATCACTGTGCTGTAGTTTTTACATGCATCTTTGGCAGGAATTTGTCCATATTTTCATTCTACAAGACAAGTGCTTCACATCACAGGAGAAAATCTAGGCTCAAGAAAGGCCATCCTCCTGGTGAAGCACCAAAGAAAGACTAATAATTATATTCTACCAAAATTTTCCAGTTCCTTGGAATTTGGGGCTGCATTCATGCACTGCCGCTATACTGTTAACCTCACAGTTGATCAACAACAGTAAAACACGTGAAAATATGAGAACTGGGGCAACATTTCTATATTTAGCAGGATTTTTATAAATATAATAAATGGAAAAATTGTTTAGTTCTCCTGATGTTTTGAAGAAGTCAGAGAAAAATACTTGCAACACAAATGAAAACATTTTTTTTTTAACTTAGACTCAAAAAAGAGAAAAAGCAAGCACAGAAATCTAGAGAAGCACAATCAACCAAGGGGCCTGACACTCTCTGAGCCAAAGGCTCCTCCTCCCTGCTGCTGCTCTCTAAGCCATCTTTTCATCATAGACATAAGTCAGGAAATAATAGCATCTCGGTGTGAGAATGACCAGAATGAACTCATGAGCAATTCCCACTCATCAGTAGAAGATTATGAAATGTATATTTCACTAAATAGGGCAACAATGTAAAGAGTTAGGGTTTGATTCTAATAGCATTAAATTTTTTTTCATTAACGTTCCCATGGATTTATTTAATCTTCAATATGTATGCTATACTTGGCTGGTCAGTGTAAATTTTCAATTAAATTGTGAAAATGGTTCTTAGCATGTTACCTCTGGGATTCTTTTTCTAACTCAGTTCCCAAAAGAAGATGAAAAATATTAAGAACCTGAATCATTCGTTTTTACTTGTGCCAGATACACTATGTAGATCCCATGGCAGGCATATTTAATGAGGGAGTCAATTTCTGCCTCAGCCTAATTTGGCCTTTCCCAGTGTCCAATATGTTTCTTTCAAATGAACTGGTCCATGGGGAGCTTCAAAAAGTCAGGGTGTGTGAAGAGAAGGAACAGGAAAAAAATTCAGCATTATGACAGTTTTCTGCAAGCTTTAGTTTTTACAAAGTTATGTCAATTGAACTCCCTGGTTTAAACTAACCAGAGCATAGGCACCTTAATTAATCAAAAAATTCCCCTTAATATCAATCCGCTCGCTCTCTCTCACCCACCCCCACCCCACACACAACCATTCCACTGTGGAGTAACATATTTCTGCATTGTCCTGCATATGGTTTAAATTAGCACCTGCAGAGTTCAGTTATTAAATGAAAAACAGCTCTTTACTTGACCTACAGAGTTTTTGTATACAAGAACCTATCCAACAGCATTATGTCTGCCCTTATCAGATGTGTGTGGTATGACATAATGAATGTAACACTTCAGTGCAATTGGCAAGATTTCAATTCTCAAGTGCAGGGTCACATTTCCCTGTGCATTGTTTTGAAAGCAGACATTATGCATTGGGTAGCTAATGTTGAAGCCCTGGATTTTTCCCTCGGAGATCTCAAACCAAATCTGAGAAACTAGTAACCCAGATTTACTAACAGTCAAAAAATATATTCACTGAGCAAGAGCTTCTTGGAATAAGTGATGAAAGCTCCAGAGAAATGTGAGGTAAATGTGTGGGGCCAAGCCCAAGAGTCTCTTTTATCTGAAAATTGTTAATGAATGATAGCATTACATAGAGTATTTAATTCTGAATTTAAGAATAAGTTTCCTGTTTGTTGTCTTAATAAAGCAGCATCCAGAGTCAAATTTTCAATAAATTTTCTAATATATTTAAATTGTATGTAATTATACAAAATAATACATATCAACATTATTGTACTGTTTTTATAAAGTTTACTATTTTTTTATTTCTAAGTTTTAAAAATTTATTAGCCTTTAAAATGGGACAAACATAATATACACATATGTCTGAAGTTCCTGGGCTTAACAAACAGAGATACATTGTTTTGGGACTATGTAAGTAGGCTTGAGAATGTACAGAAAAGTGTACATTTTTTAAATTTTTGCTCTGGAAAGGAAAAGGATGACATTGGCTATAATAGGAGATTTTAATGATGCAAATGATTAGTATTCCTGGCAAATAGTGGTTACATTGTATCCATTCACTAAAGAACCCACAAAAAAAATAAATTTTAGAACTAAGCCTAGTTTAGATACTATAATGACTCTTTGATTCTAATGAATTAAACCAGTATTTAATAGGTAGAAGTATTTCTTAAAATAGTCATCTCAGAGTAAATGCCAAATAAAAACAAACAAACAAAAAAGTCTTAAGATGTTCTTAAACAAAGAACAATGGTCACATACACCTGAAAGCTTACATTCCAATTAATTAGTGTAGAACAGAATGAATATAATCTATTTGGCAAAAATTTAGATATGGACAACTGTAATAGGCAAGAATAGGCTTATCTCTCATGTAAACCTACACTTGAATCAACAGGGACTTTAGTTTAGAAAGTACAATTTTAAATATACAGAATTGAAGTCTATAAGATCCTGAAAGTTACTGAAATGGATTTATCCACCAAATAATAAGGTACTAAAAGTAATATACGCTCAAACTCAAAAAAGTTTTATAATACAGAAAATGAAATGCACTAATTTCTTTGATAACACACAAGCATTTTAAAACAAATATGTATTAAGCATCTGCTGTAGAAATATGTACTGTATAAATAGTACATGCTTGATAAATATTTCAAAACATTGTTAATATATCAAATCCAATTATATCTCCAGAAATCCAAAAACCACACACAGGTAAAACATGTATAAGCGTACTGATTTCCAAAGCTTGTGCTATTCCTATTTTCAAAAACTAGTGTTATTAAAGGGTTACAAGATACTTTGAGAAGTTAAGTAGTAAACATATGGAACACATTAAGAGTTAAACTAAAAATATAAATATGTGCAAGAGATATTTTATTAAATTTGGCATTAATGGATCTATAATAGGTCCTGAAAGAAGATAGAGATTTTCCAGGTGTACCTGTAAGTTTTCTGTTATCAAATAAATATCAGACTCCCCTGTTAAACATCTCTTGGAAATGACAGAATAAAAAAATATTATATTGAATAATCAAAACAAACTTATGCAGAACTTGTGACATTATGAAAGTTTACATATCTGGTATAGATGTTGCTACCAAAAAGCATAAGAACCTGTAGAGATTTAAGAACTGAATAAATTAATTAACACACCTGTATAGAGGAGAATGCATTGGGGTACTTTCTGAGATGTTTTCTTGCTTTGTGAATCAATAATTGTTTATAGATTATTCACATTTACATTGTATTCTGCAAAATTTTCCCCTTCCCACTACCATCACCACATCAGTCCATAGAATAGCAAATTCATTCTTATCTTAAGATAGAAGTGTTACAGAAGAAAAGCAGAAAGAGTTTGACAAAATCTGTGGACCAGATGAAGAAAAAATGGGATTAATAAGAGGTAATACAATACCTATTAATCAATGTCCCTTATAGTATGTTGAATGATGAATTGATATAGCAATTGGGAAGCTTCCTGGAAAAAGACCTCAGGGCTCTGCTTGGCACCAATCTGTTCGACATTTTTATCTATAATCAGGATGATGCCACTCTGAAGGTATTATCCAATGGTAGGTTTCAAGAGCTAGGAAGAATTTTTAATATGTAGGATGACAGAAACAAGACTGGAAGGATGCCAATGAGTCAAAATGATAGAATGAAACTTGAAGAATGAAATCTAAGAGGAACAGGCATTAAATTTTGCCTTTGGTCTTAAAATAAAGGGTATAAGATCTAGCCTACTAAAAGCAGTAAAAATGTGACTTTGGGAAAAGAAACCTAGCCTTCTAAGTATCTGTTCCTTTATATATGTGATGGGGGCAAGAGTAAGGTTTTTACAAAAAATAAAAAATAAATGTGCTATGCACATGGAATGTGCACTGCTTAGAATTTAGTAGGGGCTGGAAAAAATTTAGCTACTGTTCTTATTAATATATCTTGTAGGTGATAATTAAAACCTACCAAATATCATTGTAACTTCATGACAAACTATCAAAGTAAAACACAATAACAAGTACCGTGTGCTGTTCAATAGGACACATTGTTTCTCTTCTAATTATTAAAATTATATTACTATTAAGAATATAGAATGTTTGTAATATTATGGATCTTTTCAGAAAAAAAAACACAATTTTGAGAGTGGAAACATGAACTCAGCATCAAGTCTGGGTTTTAAACACCCCAAAACAAGAAACAGATGAGAGAACATGTATTTATAAAGCAATTTAATGAAGTTAAATTTTCATTATCTGTAAGATAGGAAATTTAAGTGATTTATTCCAATGCCTCAAACTCATATTAAATATTTTATTGACAAGAGATTGAAGCATTTCCATATTTTGATGATCTTAATAATACCTACTATTGATTAAGAAATTATTTTATGCAAAATCTTGTACTTGAGGCCTTCATTAAATATTCATCAAATGCTAACTTCAAGTCAAGAGTTAGTCTTAGGTAATCTGGAAAGAAAATATCAGTTCTCCATAATTAAGTTTTCCTGATACTTCATTTTCTGCTAAACCCTTCTATACCCCAATATTCTCCCTTATCTTCTCATTTTTATTTGAAATAAAAAGTTACACCTGTTAATTTGTTAATGTAAGGTTGATTCTTTGTCTCAAGCATATTTGCTTTTACCAACAACTAAAATTTCAAAAAATTAAAACCTAAAAACTCAAAGCAAAAAGGTGAACCTATCAAACCTGTGTTGTTTGTCCAATTTTCCAAAAATGATTCCACCATGCAGTCATTGCAATTCTATCAATATGTTTTATCCATCAAACACATGAAAAGGTGTTACTATAAAGGAGTCAAATCCACTGCATTATGAAGGACAAATTGTGATATTTGCTAATTAAGTTCATAAATTAAGGTAAAATAAAGTGTAGCCGATAAATTTGAGAAATCTGATCAACAGATGGGACATATTTAATAGCCCAAACTATCCATCATATATTTGGAGTAAAGAAAAAATATTAACAATTATTAAAACTACATTTTTCAGGCAACATGCTTCTACTTTTAACACTATGTTATAAATTAAAATTAAAATTGGATCTATGATTTCTGAATCTTTTGTAACAGTGTATTTAAAACTGACTTCTTTTTTTTTTCAATATAGAATTTGACGGCTTTTTAAATGTTGCAGAAAAATGTCTTCATTTTCTTACTTTCCTGCCTTACAACAAAGACCCCAAACTGAACAAATTCAAGGAATAGAATACAAGAAAAAAAATATACATCTTCTCTTTATTTTCTTTCTTTCATTTTTTAATTTTTCTTTTTTGTAGATATATGTTGCCCAGGTTGGTCTTGAACTCCTGTCCTCAAGCAATCCTCCTACCTTGGCCTCCCAAAGTGCTGAAATTACAGTATTGGGCCATCATGCCCAGCCAAAAATTAAGCATTTTTCTAAGCCCCCTAATGAGATTTATACCTTAGGATGAAAAATAAAACATTCAAGAATCAACCTAATGCATGTAACAAAACTGACGGACCAGTTAGGTAGTTGTTACGTAACCCAGTGCTTGAAAGGGCTTCCTTTTTTTGTTTTCATAATCTCCATTCTAGAATTTTTGTCCCTTAATAGGTTACTAAACAAAATTTTGTTCCTGTTGTTTCAGAATTTAGCCAGAGATTTGACACTGAAGATAATAGTTGAACAGTATTCCTGTTATCACTTTTTTTTTTTTTTTAATGGAGTCTTGCTCTCTTGCCCAGGCTGGAATGCAGCGGTGAATTCTTTGCTTAATGCAACCTCTGCTTCCTGGGTTCAAACAATTCTCTTGCCTCAGCCTCCCAAGTTGCTGGGATTATATAGGTGCCTGCCACCAAACCTGGCTAATTTTTGTATTTGTAGTAGAGACAGGGTTTCACCATGCTGGCCGGGCTGGTCTCAAACTCCTTACCTCAAGTGATCCACCCACCTCGGACTCCCAAAGTGCTGGGATTACAGGTGTGAGCCATCGTGCCTGGCCCCCATATTCTAAAGGGAGGTACTAGACAGAATTAACTGAGTAGGTGAACAAATCCTTCCTCTGTCAAAATCTATGTATTTTCAAGTGTGCTAAGAGATGGCTAGAGAGCTATTATGAAGACACATTGAGGGAAATTTGTCAGTAAAGAGAGCTTTGTCTTTTCTCTGTTCCCTTTGGTTGAGTAGCTAGCTGGAGTGGTACATGAAGTTACAGCTAGGAGACAGTGATCAGCAGTGGGGTAATCTTTACTTTTCCATTTAGCAAGATAAGGATGCAGCAATTTTGGTGGGTCCAGCCTTCCCCTACTCTTTGCTATGCTTGCTGGCATGGAGGAATCCAACTCCAATAATAATAGATAATATGACACACTATATGCCAGGCACTGCTCTAAGCACTTTATACAGCTTAAATTATTGTATCTAAGTGGAAGGTACAATTTCAAGTTTACAGATGTGAGATTTAGATGTTTAGTAACCTGCCCAGTGTCACACAGTCAGTTAACGGTCCAAGATTTTTACCTTTATGTCTGGTAGATTATGTATAATTAGACAAAGAAGCCGAACTGCAGTAGCCAAGAGGTTAACTAGATTGCAACACCTGGTAAAGGAGTTCCTCTGAAGAGTCCCATATATATTCTACAAAGGAGACTATATCCAAAGAATATAGTCTTTGGATACCATTTATAACCAAAGGGGTTGGTTGAAATTGATGAAATACAGCATTGTTAATCACATAAGACTGTTGTTTCCTCTTCCTTTAATATTTCTTCTCTGTCCCCCAAATTAGAAACCAGACAGGGGAGAAAGTGGATGCAAAAAAAATAAAAAATAAACAACATAGATCACAACTCCCTTCTCCAAATGTAAAGTGAGGCCTTAGCTAATAATAATAGTTGCACATTAGACCAAAGATTAGATTTAGAATGCATTGAGCTTTTAAATACTGAGAGTGAATTTGAATTACCATAAAACTATTTTTATGGGTGAAGACATTAGAAAACTATGTCTATGATATTGTCCAGAGAAAAAGAAGGCAGATCCCACAGAACAAATCTGAAAACACTTTTGTTGAAAAATAAAATGAACCTTTTCTGTATATCCCGCTGAACTCAGCCCATTCAACAAGCCAGCTCCTCCTCTTTCTTTTTCACATTTATCCCAGTAACACCTTGTATCCCCATTCTCTACCAGCTCCTGAGGTGGTAAATTTCCAAGGCTTATGCCAAAGTTCTGGAAATTTCTATGTTAAAGTGCTCTAGATCTCGAATTCTCAAGGGCTGCCTTTGCCCTGTGCTAAATGAAAGTAGACATAAAAATAGCCACCAGTTTCCACATATCAAAATATTTTCCCACAAAGAATTCATGGACATAGAAGACTTTACAGAATATTTGATAGTCACTGGTCAGGATCACATTATGCATCTTATATTTTGCCATATGTTAAATTACTTTTGACTAAGCCTATGCCATATTACATTCTCTAATTTGATCCTGTTTTTATGCTTCTCTCTTTTCTTCCTATACTTTAGAAATATTTGTCTTTCTGCTGCTTCATCTCTAGTTTGCTGGGCAACTAAAGAAGTGGGTAGCTCTAATTCTGGTTCTAATGCCTAAGTAGAAATGTCTTCTCATGCCCAAGTTTCCAGCATTTTAGTCTCAAACTTTACAGTTCTATAGACTTTCCAACTTCTTTTCTTCATTGATTTCTCTGTTTTTTGTTTGTTTGTTTGTTTGTTTTTTACCTCTGGCACTAACTCCTGGTGATTTATCTTGTTTACCTGACTCATTCTTCTCTGCACACCTGAGTACAACTTCTCCTTCATCCTTTGTTAAACTTCCATGTCATCAATCTCCTGATGGATGCAACATTAACAAACATGCATATACAGAACTCGGAATGAGATTTCCTCTGTCACAGGAGGGGCTACATAAAATACATATTCAATAGAGAGAGGGGCTATTTTTCAAAATTATAACATTTACTAGGATTAGTAGGGGGAACAGATTAAAACACTATCATGTTGAGTTGAAAAGTATTACATTTCTTATAAAATTTTAGATTTGAATTGGTACAGAGACAACTCTAGAACAATGTTCTTCAAGAGAAGAGCAAAAGTCTTCTTCCCTTGCCATTCCTCCACTAAGCCCCTAGATACTTCCAAGGCTCCCTTACAACTGCCTTAGGACTGGCCCAGGAGAATACAGGAGATTTGAAAACATGATCCTTGACACTGAGCTCTCCATTCCCTTCTGCAGTCTGCAATCCACTTCAATAATCTCCTAGATCCAAAAGGGGCAGCATTCTCTTTTATATCCTTCAGTTAATAACCTTCTTCCTGAATTTCACTTCATGGCTGAGGGTGAACAGCGGGAGAAATTTCACAATTAGGTTTTCCTTGTCTGGGCCTTAATAATCCTAAATGAAGGTTAAAGGAATTTAGAAAATTCTTTCTTTTCAAGCTTTACGTTTCAAAATTTTACTGTAAAAATCCCACATGGAACATCAGAATGTTACTCTTTCTTTCTTCAGTCTTTCCTCGTCCTCTGTGAAGCCATCTTTGTCTAATAGACAGATGCGCATCTCTTCTATTCAGAAGGCAGGAAAAAATGCTGATTGTTATTTCCAAGATATTGCCCTTGTTACAAAACAATTTCATTTGATGTGTCATTGGACTATTTTAGAGAAGACACTAAGATGAAAATATGAAAACAAAGCTCTAAGGAGATATCCAGATGAAAATAAGAAAAAAAAAAAAACACCTTGAAGAAGATAACAAAATGAAAATAGGAAAATAAAGTTCTGAAATCTTGGCTAGAATTATAAACTGAGGAATTGTTTAAATGAAAATGAAGATTTCATCTAGAGGTTGACTGTTACTGTCAAGAGACTGTAGACAATGAAAGGGAGGGAGCTAAGAGGTGCTAGAAGAGATCTTGGAAAGATGTCTAAATTAGAGTTTTGATAGAAAGAGAACAGACAATGGAAATCACTCATAGTGCTAGATATTAGGAGAATGCTGCAAAAATGAAATGTCTCAGAAACTGTGTTACGCAATTTTTTTAAATGAAAGTTGACTCTGGTTCCAGAGAAGAGGCAGTAGACCTATTCCTCCCTATATCACCACCTTACAATTGAAATCCATTAGAAATATTGTAACAAATATAGGCAATTTCTGAAAGTCAGAAAGAAGACAGAATGGCTAAGGACTAAGTCAGGAGTTGAGGAATGACAGGGTGGGGTGTTCCCATAAACTAGATTTCATCAAAACTGAAAACGTTTCCTCTATGAAATATAGGTTAAGAGAATGAAAAATCAAGTTATAGTCTGGGAGAAAGTATTTGCAAACCATATATCCAACAATGTATGACAATGTATGAAAAACTCTCAAAACTCAACAGTGAAGTGGCAAAAATCCAATTTGAAAATAAGCCAAACAAACCCCGCCCACCCCCCACACACAAAAAAACAAAAACCACACACACAGATAATTCACTAAAATGGGGATACAGATAGCAAACAAGCACTTGGAAAAAACATTGACATCATTTGCTATTAGGGAAATGAAAATTAAAGCCACCTTATGATATCATTATAAATCTATTAGTAGCTAAAATGTTTTTTGGTAGCAATGTGAAACGGTATAAACACTCTGGAAAACAGTTCAGCCATTTTTATGAAATTAAATGTGCTCTTGCCATACTAAATAGGATTCATGCTCTTTGGAATTTATGGTAAGAAATTAAACTCATGTTCACACAAACACAC
The DNA here is from genome assembly GCF_009761245.1 of Sapajus apella. Lineage (NCBI taxonomy): Eukaryota > Metazoa > Chordata > Mammalia > Primates > Cebidae > Sapajus > Sapajus apella. Next base: position 17,167,754 of record NW_022436985.1, read on the forward strand.
ACACACACACACACACACACACACACACATATAGCATTTTAATTTGTAATAGCAAAAAAAAAAAAAAAAAGCTGGTAACAACCAAAATGTCCTTTATTGGGTGAAGGGCAATCAAAATTTAAAACCACCACACAATGGAATATTTCTTATCTATATAAAGGAATAAAGTGTTCCTACATGATAAAATCCAGACAAATCTTCAGGTCATTTTGATTAGTGAAAACAAGTCAATTTCCAAAAGTAATCATCATTTTGGACACATAATAAGCATTCAATAAATGTAAATTTTTACTTTATTAGGTAACTGGGAAGCTAGTTTGTAATGCAGCAAACATCCACTGAAAAATGCTTAGAGTAGAAGCCACATTTTATCAAGAAGGAAGAGTAAGAAGAAAATGAAAGCAAATTTAAATGTGTGTTTCTTTGCCATAATAGAAAAAGAACAGAGCAGTAGCTTGAATATTGAGGGAAGGGTAACATGTTTGTTTAGGACAGAGAAGAGCAGACAGAATTTTGAAGAAGAGACAATTAAAACCTAGGTTAAAAGAAAAAAGGATATTTCATAAAAGAAATATCCCAAAGGTTAAACCCCTAAATAAACCATCTACTAATGTATGACTAGATTAATGATACATTTTAAAAAGGAAATATAAGATAATCCTATTTATATATAATTCTCAAAATGACAAAATTGTAGAGATGAAGAGGTTAGCAGAGGACAGGAACAGAAATGGGTGAGGGGTGTCAAATATAAAGCACAAGGAAGTTCTCTTGTGATGGATTGCAGTAGTGGCTATGCAAACCTACAAGTGGGAGAAAATTGCATATAAACACAGAAAAACAAATGAACGCATGTAGTAACTTGTAAAAACTCAGCAAGGTTTGTAGCCTACTTACCAATAGATTACTAATTTCAGTGTCCCAATTTTGATATTGCAGTACGTTTATACAAGATGTTGCCAGTGGAGGAAGCTGGATAAAAGATACATAGGACTTCATGTATTAGCACTATTTTTGCAACTTTCTCTAGAGTCAATGCTTATTTCAAATTCAAACAAAAAAAAATTAAATGAAGGATTGCTTAACTCTATTGGAATTAGCAGAGAGATTAAAGAGGATGACAATAATAATTGTATTAGATTGAACACTGCCAAAATAGTCATTGTGCAGAGCAATTACGGCAGCAGGATTTTAATTCTGATTCAGCCACTCATTAGGTGTGTGAACATGGGTGAGTTATTTAACTTCTCTGTGACTCAGTCATTTCAAAGACAAAATAAATTTAATAAGAGCACGTAATCATAAGGTTTTTGTAAGGATCTAAATAAGAAGATAATTTATATAAAATATCATTTGGGACACATACTAAGCATTCAATAAATGTAAATTTCCACTTTATTAAGTAACTGGGATGTTAGTTTGTGATGAAGAAAATGTCTACTATAAAATGCTTAGAGTAGAAGCCACATTTTGTCAAGAAGGAAGAGTAAGAAGAAAATGAAAGCAAATTTAAGTGGGTGTTTCTTTGCCATAAAAGAAAAAGAAAGAGCAGTAGCTTGAAAATTGAGGGGAGCGTAACACGTTTGTTTAAGATAGAGAAGAGCAAATGGGATTTTGAAGAAGAGGAGACAATTAAAGCCTGAATTAAAAGAAAGGATATTTCATAAAAGAAATATCCCAAAGGTTAAAACCCCCAAATAAGCCATCTATTAATGTGTTATGACTAGACTGATGACAAATTTTAAAAAGAAAATATAAGATAATCCTTAACCAGCAAATATTTACTGAAATGGGGATTTCCCAAGTAGAAAAGACAGAAACAGGAAGGATCCCCTGAAGATCGGCTTTCAGTAACACATCGCAATCAAATACCCTGAAAACAATTTTGGCTTGAAATGCAATTTTTAAAATGGAATTTATCTTTTTAAATGAAGACTTTGGACTAAACTAACCCCACACAGGAAGAATTTATAACAAAAATTGACTCTTGTATCTGCTATAAAATTAGCTTTACAACTACTAGCAAGGCATTACATGTGAGATAACAGTGAAAAAAGTGAAAAAAAAAAGTAAAAAAACAGTGAATAATTTTCCTCATAAGTTTACACTAGGTATTTATGGAAGAATATAGATTTGTTTTTGTTTTTGCCGTCAATGCCGCTTCTTGAAGTATTTATGATATTATTGTATCATAAGGATACATTCTGAGAGGAGGAGAACAAATTAGAGTCTGACACATTATTCTGTTTTATCCTTGAGAAAAATAAAATCTCAAGCTTTAGTTATGGAAAGATGTCATTATTTTTATGTAAACACACACACACCCCTATTAATTATCCCCACAAAAGTAGATGGACATCACAATTGAATGTTGTTGCATACAACCTTTGAAAAACCTCCTACATCCCAATATGAAAGTAGGAGAAACAGTAGAAAATAATTCAATCAAAAGCATAAATCATATCAAGTATGTTTTCAGATCCCAGTATAATAAAATGAGAAATGAATATCAAGAGGAATTTGGAAAATACACTAACACATGGAAATCAAACAATGTGCTCTTGAATAAGCAATGGGTCAATGAAGAAATGAAAAAGAACATTTTTAAATATTCTTGAAACAAATGAAACATGGAAATACAACTTATGGAATCTATGGGATACAGTAAGAGCACTGCTAAGAGGGAAGTTTATTGCAATAAACACCTACATCAAAAAAGCCGAAAAGCTTCAAATACACAACTTAATGATGAACCTCAAAGAACTAGAAAATCAAGAACGAACCCCAAATTAGTAGAAGGAGAAAAAGTAATAAAGTTTAGAGCAGAAATAAAGAAAACTGACACTGAAAAAATATAGAATATCAACAAAATGAAAAGTTGTTTTTCTGAAAAAATAAAATTAACTAACTACACTAACACAAGAAGAGAGAGGACTCAAATAAATAAAATCAGAAATAAAAAATGAGACAAACCAACTTAGACCACAAAAATACAAATAATCATTAGAAACTATTATGAACAACTGCATTCCAACAAATCAGAAAACCTAGCAGAAATGAGTAGGTTCCCGGACGCATAATACCAGATTAAATCATGAAAGATAGAAAACATTAACAAGCCAATAATGAGTAATGAAAGTGAATCTATAATAAGTATTTTCCTCAGAGAAAAGCCCAGAATCTGATAACTTTATTGCTGAGTTTGCCAAACATTTAAATAAGAACTAACACCAATCCTACAAAAACTCTTCAAAAAAAAATTGAAGAGGAGGGAATACTTCTAACATAGACCAGCCTGGCCAACATGTTGAAACCCCATCTCTACTAAAAATACAAAAGACTAGCTAGACATGGCGCATGCCAGCTTCTCGGAAGGCTGAGACAAGATATTTGCTTGAACCTGGGAGGCGGAGGTTGCATTGATTTTGGCATCTACATTTATCAATGATATTGGCCTGCAGTTTTCTTTTTTGTTATGTCCGTGTCTGGTTTTGATATCAAGGTAATGTTGGCCTTGTAAAAATAAGTAATTATTACTAATGTTGCCTAGGCAACAGGGTGAGACTTCCTCACAAAAAAAAAAAAAAAGAAAGAAAGAAAACAAAAAGAAAAAAAGAAATCAAGTAAGTAATTTTATTTACAAGAGCTGCAAATAATATAAAACCCCTAGAAACCGATTGAGTTAAAGAATTGAAAGATCTATACAAAGAGAACTATAAAATACTGATGAAAGGAATTGAAGACACACAAAAAATTGGAAAGATATTCCATGTTTGGATTGAAGGAATTGATATTGTTAAAATGACAATTCTACTCAAAGCAATTTATAGATTTGATGCAATCCCTATCAAAAAACCAATATCATGCTTCACAGAAATAGAAAAAAAAATCCTAAACTTTATATGGAACCCCAGAAGACTTATACTCAAAACAATCCTCAGCAAAAAGAATAATGCTGGGGGCATCACGTTACCTGACTTCAAAATATTCTACAAAGCTATAGTAACCAAATAAGCATAATACTGGCATTAAAAACAGACATATAGACTAAAGGAATAGAATAGAGAACCCAGAAATAAATCCATATGTTTACAGCCAACTCATTTTCAACAAAGTTTCCAATAACAAACAATGGGGAAAAGACAGTTTCTTTAATAAATGGTGCTGGAGAAACTGGATAACCAACACACACAAAAATAAAACTAGATCTTCACTTCTCAACTTACATAAAAATTAAATCAAAATAGATTTCAGACTGAAGTCAAGACCTCAAATTGTGAAACTGCTAACAAAAAACTTTGGGGAAATGCTCCAGGATGTTGGTCTGGGTGACAAATTTTTGTGCAAGAGGCAAAGTATGCAACAATAGACAAATAGGATTGTATCAAACTAAAAAGGTTCTGCAGAGCAGAGAAAACTTGGACAAAGTAAAGAGACAATCCACAGAAGGGGAGAAAAAATTTATAAACTATCCCTCTTTTAAGGATTTAATAACCAGAATATATAAAGAGTTTAAACAATTAAATAGCAAAAAAAAAATTGATTTAAAAATGGATAAAAGACCTGAACAGACATTTCTCAAAGGAATACATACAGATGGCCAACAGATATCTGAAAATAAGTTCAACATTACTAATAATCAGAGAAATCAGAATGAAAGCCACAACGAGATATCATTTCACACCAGTTAAAATGGCTTTTATCCAAAAGACAGGTAACAATGAATGCTGACAAAAATGTAAATTAAAAGGAATCCAGGAATCCTTATACATTGTTGGTGGGAGTGTAAATTAATGCAGCCAATATGGAAAAGTATATGGGGGTTTCTCAAAATATTAAACATACAATTTCCATATGACTCAGCAGTTACACCACTGCGTATCTGTCGAAAATAACAGAAATCAATATATCAAAGGGATATCTACACTCCCATGTTTATTGCAGCACTATTCACAACAGCCAGAAATGGAATCAACCTAAGTGTCCATTAACGAATTAGTGGATAAAAAATATATATATATACAAATGAAATATTATTCAGTCATAAAAAAGAATGGATCCTGTCATTTGTAGCAGCATGGACAGAACTGGAAGTCATTATGTTAACTGAAATAAGCCCAAGCACAAAAAGACAAACATGCATGTTCATATATGGGAACTAAAAAAGTGGGTCTCATGAAGCAAGATAGTAGATTGGTGGCGACCAGAGGACAGAAAAAGTTGAGGGGCAGGCAAGGGGTAAGTGAGGGGCAAGTGAGGTTGATTAATAGATACAAGCACACATTTTGATAGAGGAAATAAGACCTAGTATTTCATATATCAGCCATGTGACTTGTTTATAATGTATATTTCAGAGTAGCTGGCAGAAAATATTTCAAATGTTTCTAGTATAAAGAAAAGACAAATATTTAAGATAATGAATATCACAATTACACTGATTTGATTTTTTCAAATTATGTGAATATATTAAATTATCACAGGTACCCTAAAATATTTACATCTATTATAGATGAATAAAAGATAAAATTGAGAAGAGAACATAAAAAACAAATAATTAAGACACAACGCACAATTCTTATGGGAATAAAGAATGGTTGAACAAAAGTAGTGACTTATGTGATGGGAAAATGTAAATAAATTTGAGACATACTGTATTCATCAGGATTTTCAGTTAAAAACAGCGAAACCTAGTCTAGTGAGTTTAAGCTGAAATGTATAGAAGATGGTCATGTGAACAAAAATATCAAGTTTTGATGCTATGCAGCCTGAAGAAAACCGAGGTAGAGGAAACTCAGTCAGGAGAAATGTTCTGTCATTCTTTATCCTTTTAGATCCGTGATGCTAGAAATTCTGCATTAGCAGTCCACAAAAAGCCACACAGCGCTGCCATTAAGTTTTGGCAGGAGATACGATACTCAGTGAGTGTGACTACTGCTTTTTTTTCTATTTGGTGGCATGCAGGTCACATGAAGAGACTCAGTTACAAGAGAATCTGGAAATATGTAGTTCTATCATTTTCCAGTTTCTAACATGCAAGAAGGCAAGATCAAAGGGGGTTGGAAATGATATTTAATGAGACAATTTGCTATTGGTATTGAAAAGCTAAATTTGATGAACCTGGATAAGTATTGTGAGATATAAGATGAAAAGGAAGACATAAGATGAGAAGGAAGACAGTGTCCAGATCATGATATCCTTGGCTCTTTTCTTTTGCAAATAGTGGTGAGGAAATACGGGGCTGGAATAAGGTTGGGATAAAGGAAAATGAAAAATAAGTCCTGATTTGGACAAGCTAATGTTATGGTATCAGAACCCAGTGGAGAGCTCCACTAAAATCTTATCATATGGTTCTGGAGTTGAGCGAAGAGCGAGGAGAGCAGAAATGATAGAGATTTGTGAACCTTCACCATGCGGTGAAAACGCGGAAAAAAGGAAGAGGTAGAGCAGGCTTAGTGACAAAGGAATATAAGCAAACCTGAGTAAGACTCTGGGACATTGTTAAGGGGCTAGCAGAGAAACACAAACCTGCTATAGAGAAGTACTAAGCCTAGGGTAGGAGGGAGAGTTTAAAAAAGGCAAAAACATAAATGATGAATACTGACAAATGCTATAAGAAATAATTCAATCAAGTAAATTTTGGAAAAGAACAATGGATTTAGCTACAGCAGACAATTCTAACCTCACATATCTCATATGAGTCTGGGAATTTTATAAAGAAAAGTTTAGTTGTCTCACAGTTTTGCAGGCTGTATAGGAAGCATAGTAGTTTCTACTTCTGAGGAGGCTTCAGGAAACTTCCAATCATAGCAGGAGGCAGAGGGAGCAGGCATCTCACATGGCAGAAGCAGGAGCAAGGGAGAGAGGGAGGAGGTGCCACACACTTTTAATCCACCAGATTTCACAAGCACTCATTCACTATGGTGAGAACAGTACCAAGGGGATGGTACTGAAACATTCATGAGAAATCCACCCTCAGAATATAATCTCTTTGCCCTAGGCCCTGCCTCCAACACTGGGGATTACATTTCAACATGTGATTTGGGTGAGGACACAGATTCAAATCATATTATCTTAAATGCAAATGACAACCAATATTTTTCTTTTTGTTTGGAGATACTGTATGAAAAAATATGAAGTCAGACTACAAATAATAAAGTAGAATTTAGGTGGAAATTTAAGGCAATGATAAGACATATCTAGAGAGTTAATAATTTTGAAAAATTAAAATGTTTTGAAAACATTAAATGGCACAACAAATATACAGCTGGACACACATAAGAACAGAGCAAAAAAAGTGAAAACTAACGAAAAGTTACAAAGTTTTAGTACTGTCGTAACAATAGAGAAGAAAATATGGAAAGGCACACATTATTTGACAAGACTTTGACAATAGCAAATGACTATCATCAACAGCCCAAAATATGATTAATCATTGTGAGGAGTAATCATGAAAGAGACTAAACAAAATGTTTTTGGAACTTTAATAAGAAATATTTTCTGTAGCTGTTGCCAAAGGTTGGTAGGAATTTCCAAAATATACAAAAAATAAATTAAAACATAACTCAGTGACTGGCAAGATGGCCAAATAGAAACAGCTATGGTCTGCAACTCCTAGCGAGATCAATGAAGAAGGTGGGTGATCTCTGCATTTCCAACTGAGGTACCTGGCTCATCTCGCTGGGACTGGTTAGAGAGTAGGTGCAGCCCATGGAGAGGGAGCCAAAGCAGAATGTGGCGTCACCTCACCAGGGAAGTGCAAGGGGTCAGGGAAATCCAACCCGCCCCCCCGGCCAGCCAAGGGAATCTGTGAGGGAACGTGCCATAAGGAATGGTGCATTCAGGCCCAGATACTACACTTTCCCCATGGTCATCACCACCCACAAACCAGGAGATTCCCTCCAGTGCCAACACCACTAGGGCGCTGGGTTTCAAGCACAAAACTGGGATGGCCATTTGGGCAAACACCAAGCTAGCTGCTGGAGTTATTTCTTTTTCATACCCCAATGGTGCCTGGAACACCACTGAGACAGAATAGCTCACTCCCCTAGAAGGGGGGTTGAAGCCAGGGAACCAAGTGGTCTAGCTCAGCGGATCTCAATCCCACAGAGCCCAGCAAGCTAAGATCCACTGGCTTGGAATTCTCACTGCTAGCACAGCAGTCTGAAGTCAACCTGGGATGTTCCAGCTTGGTGAGGGCAGGGGCGTCTGCCATTAGTCAGGCTTGAGTAGGCAGTTTTCCCCTCACAGTGTAAACAAAGCCACCTGGAAGTTCAAACTGGGCAGAGCCCACTGCAGCTCAGCAAAGCTGCTATAGCCAGACTGCCTCACTAGATTCCTCCTCTCTGGGGAGGCCATCTCTGAAAAAAAGGCAGCATCTGCAGTCAGAAGCTTATAAATAAAGCTTCCATCTCCCTGGGACACAGCACCTGGGCACAGCTTCGGCAGACTTAAACATTCCTGCCTGCCAGTTACAAAGAGAGCAGTGGATCTCCCAGCACAGTGCTTGTGCTCTGCTACCTCCTCAAGTGGTTCCCTGATCCCTATGCCTCCTGACTGGAAGACAATCCCAGCATGGTTCAACAGACACTTCATACAGGAGAGCTCCAGCTGGCATCTGGCAGGTGCCCCTCTAGGATGAAGTTTCCAAAGAAAAAGACAGGCAGTAATCTTTGCTGTTCTGCAGCCTCCACTGGTGACACCCAAGCAAATAGTGTCTGGAGTGGACCTTCAGCAAACTCTAGCAGACCTGCAGCAGAGGGGCATGACTGTTAAAGGAAAACTAACAAACAGAAAGGAATAGGATCAATATCAATAAAAAGGATGTCCACACAGAAACCCCATCCAAAGGTCACCAACATCAAAGACCAAAGGTTGATAAATGCACGAAGATGAAGAAAAATCAGTGAAAAAAGACTGAAAATTCAAAAGATCATAATGCCTTCTCCAAAGGATCACACTTCTTGCCAGCAAGGGCACAAAACTGGACAGAGAATGAGTTTGATAAATTGACAGAAGTAGACTTCGGAAGGCAGGTAATAACAGAATCCTCTGAGCTAAAGGATCATTTTCTCACTCAATACAAGAAAGATAAGAACAACATTGAATAAGGTTAGAGGAATTCCTAACTAGAATAACCCATTCAGAAAATAACATAAATGACACGATGGAGTGAAAAACACAGCACAAGAACTTCATGAAGCATATACAAGTATCAATAGCAGAATCAATCAAGCTGAAGAAAGGATATCAGAGATTAAAGATGAACTTCATGAAATAAAGTATAAAGACAAGATTAGAGAAAAAAGAATGAAAAGGGACAAAGAAAACCTCCAAAAAATATGGAACTATGTGAAAAGACCAAACCTAACGTTTGATTGGTGTACCTCAAAGTGACAAAGAGAATGAAACAAAGATGGAAAACAGTCTTCAGGATATTATCCAGGAGAACTTCCCCAATCTAGCCAGAGAGGCCAACATTCAAATTCAGGAAATACAGAAAACTCCACAAAGATATCCTCAAGAAGAGCAACCCCAAGACATAAAATCATCAGATTCACTAAGGTTGAAATGAAGGAAAAATTAAGGGCAGCCAAAGAGAAAGGTCAGGTTGCCTGCAAAGGGAAGCCCATCAGACTAACAGCAGCTCTCTCTGGAGAAACCTCATAAGCCAGAAGAGAGTGGGAGTCAATATTCAACATTCTAAAAGAAAAGAGTTTTTAACCCATAATTGCATATCCAGCCAAACTAAGCTTCATAAGTGAAGGAGAAATAAAATCCTTTACAGATAAGAAAATGCTGAGAGATTTTTGTCACCACCAGGCCTGCCTTACAAGAGGTCCTGACAGAAGCACTAAATATGAAAAGAAAAACCCAGTGCCAGCTACTGCAAAAACATACCAAGTTGTAAAGACCATCAACACTATAAAGAAACTGCATAAGCTCAGGGGCAATACAACCAGCTAGCATCATAATGACATGATCAAATTCACACATAAAAATATTAACTTTAAATGTAAATGGGATAAATGCCCCAATTAAAAGACAAAGGCTGGCAAATTGGATAAATAGACAAGACCCATTGGTGTGCTGTATCCAGGAGACCCATCACATGTGCAAAGACACACATTGGCTCAAAATAAAGGGATGGAGGAATATATATCAAGCAAGTGGAAAGCAAAAAAAGCAAGGGTTGCAATCCTAGTGTCTGATAAAACAGACTTTAAACCAACAAAGATTTAAAAAGGCAAAGGAAAGCATTACATAATGGTAAAGGGATCAATGCAACAGGAAGAGCTAACTACCCTACATACATATGCACCCAATACAGGAGCACCCTGTTTCATAAAGCAAGTTATTAGAGACCTACAAAGAGATTTAGACTCCCACACAATAGTAGTGGGAGACTTTAAAACACCACTGTCAATATAAGACAGATCAATGAGAGAGAAAAATTAACAAGGATATTGAGGCTTTGAACTCAGCTCTGGACCAAATGGACTGCTAAACATCTACAGAAATCTCCACCCCAAATTAACAGAATATGTATTATCTCAGCACCACATTGCACTTATTTTAACATTGACCCAATAATTGGAAGTAAAACACTCCCCAGCAAATGGGAAAAAAATAAAATCATAACAGTCTCTCAGGTCACAGTACAAACAAATTAGAACTCAGGATTAAGGAACTCACTCAAAACTGCACAACTCCATGGAAATTGAACAACCTGCTCCTGAATGACTACTGGGTAAATAACAAAATCAAGGCAGAAAAAATACATTCTTTGAAACCAATAAGAAAAAAGACACAATGTACCAGAATCTCTGGGACACAGCTAAAGCAGTGTTTAGAGGAAAATTAATAGCACTAAATGCCCACAGGAGAAAGCAGGAAAGATCTAAAATCAGCACCCTAACATGGCAATGAAAAGAACTAAAGAAGCAAGAGCAAACAAATTCAAAAGATAGCAGAAAACAAGAAACAACTAATATTAAAGCAGAACAGAAAGAGATAGAGACAAGAAAAACCCTTTAAAAAAAATCAATGAATCCAGGAGCTGGATTTTGAAAAGGTTAACAAAATAGATAGACTGCTAGCCAGACTAATAAAGAAGAAAAGAGAGAAGAATCAAATAGACCCAACAAAAAATGATAAAGGGGATATCACCACTGATCCCATAGAAACACAAAGTATCATAGGGAATACTATAAACACATCTATGCAAATAAACTATAAAATCTAGAAGAAATGAATAAATTCCTGAACACATACACCCTCCCAAGACTAAACCAGGAAGAAGTCGAATTCCTGAATAGACCAAAAACAAGTTCTGAAATTGAGGCAGTAATTAATAGCCTACCAAACAAAGCAAGCCCAGGACCCAACAGATTCACAGCCGAATTCTACCAGCGGTACTAAGAGAAGCTGGTACCATTCTTTCTGAAACTATTTCAAACAATAGAAAAATAGAAATGCCTCTCTAACTCATTTTAAGAGGCCAGTATCATCCAGATACCAAAACCTGGCAGAGAAACAAGAAAAAAAGAAAATTTCAGGCCAATATCCCTGATGAACATCTGTGTGAAAACTGTGAATAAAATACTGGCAAATCAAATACAGCAGCACATCAGAAAGCTTATCTACCATGATCAACAGCTTCAGTCCTGGGATGCAAGGCTGGTTCAGCATACGCAAATCAATAAACCTAATCCATCACATAAATGGAACCAATGACAAAAACCACATGATTATCTCAATAGACGCAAAAAAGTCCTTTGATAAAATTCAACACCTCTTCATGCTAAAAACTCTCAATAAACTAGGTATTCATGGAACATATCTCAAAATAACAAAAGCTATTTATGACAAACCCATAGTCAACATCATACGGAATGAGCAAAAACTGGAAACATTCCCTTCAAAAACCAGCACAAGACAAGGTTGCCCTCTCTCACCACTCTTATTCAACATAGTATTGGAAGTTCTGGCCAGGGCAGTCATGAGGAGAAAGCAATAAAGGGTATTTAAATGCGAAGAGAGGAAGTCAAATTGTTTCATTTGGAGATGACATGATTGAGTATTTAAAAAAAAAAAAAAAAAAACCCATAATCTCAGCCCCAAATCTCCTTAAGCTGATAAGCAACTTCAGCAAAGTCTCAGGACTTTGCACATTGATACAAAAATCAATGTGCAAAAATCACAAGAATTCCTATACACCAAGAATAGACAAACAGAGAGCCAAATTATGAGTGAACTCCTATTCACAATTTCCACAAAGAGATAAAATACCTAAGAATACAACTTATAAAGGATGTAAAGGACCTCTTCAAGAACTGCAAACCACTGCCCAAGGAAATAAGAGAGGGCACGAACAAATGGAAAAACATTACATGCTCATGGATAGAAAGAATCAATATTGTGAAAATGGGATACTACTCAAAGTAATTTATAGATTCAATGCTATCCCCATCAAGCTACCATTGAGTTTCTTCACAGAATTAGAAAAAAACAAAAAAAAAAACAGTTTAAATTTCATCTGGAACCAAAAAAAAGAGCCTGTATAGCCAAGACAATCTGAAGCAAAAACACAGATGGAGGCATCATGCTACCTGACTTCAAACTATACTACAAGGTTACAGTAACAAAAACAGCATGATACTGGTATCAAAACAGATATATAGACCAATGGAACAGAACAAAGGCCTCAGAAATAATGCCAGGCATCTACAACCATCTGATCTTTGATTAAACTGAAACTGGACCCCCTTCTTACACATTATAAAATTTAACACATTACAAAAATTAACTCAAGATGGATTAAAGACTTACACATAAGACCTAAAACCATAAAAACCCTAGAAGAAAACCTAGGCTATACCAATTCAGGACATAGGTATGGGCAACGACTTCATGACTAAAACACCAAAAGCTATGGCAACAAAAACCAAAATTGACAAATGGGATCTAATTAAACTAAAGAGCTTCTGCACAGCAAAATCATCAAAGTGAACAAGGAACCTACAGAAAGGGAGAAAATTTTCGTAATATATCCATTTAACAAAGGGCTACTATCCAGAATCTACAAGGAATTTAAACAAATTTACAAGAAAAAAACCAACAACCCCATCAAAAACTGGGTGAAGAATATGAACAGACACTTCTCAAAAGAAGACATTTATGCAACCAACAAACATATGAATAAAAGCTCATCATCACTGGTCATTAGAGAAATCTGAATAAAAACGACAGAAAGACACCGTCTCCTGCCAGCTAGAATGGCGATCATTGAAAAGTCAGGAAACAACAGATGCTGGAGAGGATGTAGAGAAATAGGAATGTTTTTACACCATTGGTGGGAGTGTAAATTAGTTCAACCATTGCAGAAGTCAGTGTGGCAATTCCTCAAGGACCTAGAACCAGAAATACCATGTGACCTAGCATTCCCATTACCGGGTACATACTCAAAGGATTATAAAACATTCTAGTATAAAGACACATGTACATGTATGTTTATTGCAGCACTATTCACAATAGCAAATACTTGGAACCAACCCACATGTCCACTAATGATAGACTGGATAAAGAAAATGTGGCACATATATACCATGCAATATTATGCAGCCATAAAAAAGGATGAGTTCATGTTCTTTGCAGGGACATGGATGAAGCTGGAAACCATCATTCTCAGCAAACTAACACAGGAACAGAAAACCAAACACCACATGTTCTCATAAGTGAGAGTTGAACAATGAGAACACATGGACACAGGGAGGGAAACATCACACAGAAGGGCTGGTGAGGGATAGCATTAGGAGAAATACTAATGTCGATGACAGGTTGATGTGTGCATCAAACTACCATGGCACCTATACCTATGTATACCTATGTAACAAACTTGCACATTCTGCACATGTGTCTGAGAACTTAAAGTATAATTTTAAAAAACAATAAAAATTTTAAAATTGCTAATGTATATATAATGGGAATGTGATACAACTGATTACTGATTATTAATATGAAAAGAACTAAACCTTAAAATAAGGAATAAGCATATAATCCCTTTTTTCCCTTTAACAGCTTGAGAAAAAGAATTCTTCAGAGACAAGATAAGTAAATTCCTAGTGACATTCCTTTTCAATGATAAGTAGTGCCTAAAATTTGCTAACCTCATGAGGCTTTTGCAGCACTTGGGACTTGGTCTGCCCAGAAGCCTCAAGAGCAGCTCGTCTAACATGTTTTGCTCCACTTTTCTTTGGTCACCAGCCAAAGTGCTGGCCCCTGACTACCTCACCCTCATTTCTCTCATCTCTGTCCTATTCTGGGACACCCATTCCTTCACACCCATCATTCTGTTTACTACTGACCCTTGCCTTTTATTCTAGAACCCTTATCTACCATCTAGGATCTACTCTACACTGCCAGTCTATTCACAGATGGGTTCTTCTACTGGCTTCTAAAAGCAAGCATTGCATGCAAGCTAAAACTTTTTATTCTCTCTTACTTAACTAGAGAACCCCAAAATTAAGTAGCAACATTCTGCTTTAACACTCCACTGCTGTATTCAGATCATTATTTGATTATTATAACAATACGTACCTCCTCTGAAATGTCTGTTATCCTCCACCCATCCT